>NC_139143.1:163678452-164165297 GCF_964270905.1 Leucopleurus acutus
CAACAGTGTTCCTACAGCGAGGATGAGTGCTGCCTGTATCAGTTTTTGTGGTGCGTCAAATCCTGGCGCTTCGTGGCAGCAGGACAAGCCTATGATCTGGGTTTGGCTACTCTCAGCTGAGTCACTTATGTCAGCTGGACCTGGATGGATTCAAATGGCCTCACGTGCACATCGGGTGGTTGGGCAGCTGTTGGTTCAGGTGATGAGGGTAACTGAACCACGTGTTTTTCATCTTCCAATAGGCTAATCTGGGTTGTTCACGTGGTAGTAGAAGGAATCCGAGGACAGCATGGGGCGATAGGCAAGGAGCAGGCACTTTTCAAGTTTCTGCTTATGACGTATCTCCTTTGCTGTCCCCCTGGTGAAAGCAAGTCCTGTGGCCAATTCTAGAGTCAACGTGCGAGGGCGTGCACCAGGAGCACAGATCTAGGCAGGTGTGGACAAATTGGGCCATGACTTTGCTTTAGTATCTACATCTGAGGCAGAGGATGTGCAATTAAGAAGAGGGTCTCTTAGGGAGACCCTCCCTAAAGGGCTTTGGATCTAGGAGATCTGGGTTGAAGTCCTGGATTTACTCCTAAATGTCCTAGGACGTGTGACCTCAGCATTATTGTGAAGATCAAATGAGGTGATGCTTGTGGAAGCCCTTTGCGAGCTGTAAAATCCCGTACAAATGTCAGTTGGTACTTTTCTTCCCCACTAGGAATGTAGGTGGGTCTTATTAATTCCTCACTTGGAATTATCCACTTAGTGGCAAAACCTCAGCCTCCAGGATGACTTACTTTGGCTCCCCACCCACCTCTGGAGCAGCCTCACTCATCACCAGTGTGCCCGGGGAATGCAAAATCCCTTGAATATTGGCTAGGGACAAGAGCAATTAGGAAGGTAAATCTGCTGAAAAAATCATATTATGCAAATATGATTAGCAACGACTTTTGGGTTCTTTGTTATCTGAGAGTTTCAGTTCCTTGGCACAAATGTGGAGAGTTGGCTGCTGTGTTCACTGGGGTGACTCCTAGTAGGTGTGCAGGAAATGGGAGCTTGTGAACACGGAAGTGGGGAGAAAGGCCTGCAGCCCTGGGCGCTGGGAAGGGGGCTCCTCTGTCAGTCCCTCAGGGAAAGGCTGTGGGTCTCCCAATCAGGTCCTGAGCTGAGCCCTGTGGAGGAGGTCTAGGGAGCAGACCCTCACTGGTGATCAGGCTCCCCAGGAGGGGAGGGGGGCCCTTTCTTCCTGGCTAGAGCTGAACCTAAAGAAGAAAGAGCTGGAGGGTGGTCCTGGGACAGCTGGTTCCTGCAATGGGGCTGCCCCTGTTAGGGACCGGTGGCATCACAATGGTTTGAGGGTGTGACCTTGGCTCTGCCTATGTGGGCCACCAGGAGGTATGATGGTGAGAGTCTCGGGCAGTCTCATGCCTGCTGGGGTCTGGTGTGTTAATTTATAGTAAGGACATTCCTTCTAGGATTAGAATACACGATGGGTTCTGCCGGATTCAGGTTCTCTGGACAGGGCTGGAGATAGCACACACTCTGGCTTTTGGAACTCCTTTTATAAAGGTGATGATGGTCAAAAAAAAAAAAAAAAGAGGCACCAACTTAGCGAGTGTGTATTAAGTATCCGATGCTGTGCTACATGCTTCATGTTATTACCTCGCTTAACTTTCCTAACACTTATGCAAGGCGGGCACTATTATTATCATCTCTATTTAGGTTAAGAAATGGAATGATGTGATGGATGTTCACTCAATTTATTGTGGTAATCGTTTAACAATATATGTAAGTCAAGTCATTATGCCGTACGGCTTGAACTTACAGTGCTGTCTGTTAGTTCTATCTCAATAAAACTGAAGGAAAAAAAGAAGCAGAAACTGAGGCCCAGAGTGGTTAAGTGATTTTCTCAAGGACGTCTCTGTCAGTAGCAGGGTTGGGATATGAACTCAGGCCTGGCTTGATTCTGAAGTCTATGCTGTGAACCCAAGCCGTGCAAGTCCCATCCTCCCCTGTAAGGCATCTCATGAATGCGTCAGCAGTGACTGTTTCCTGCTCTCACGTTCCTGTCTTGCCCATGCACAGCCCTGCCCATGCGTGGGTGACACCACCGAGACTCTGATGTGCTCCAGCTTCTCCAGAAGTTTTTGGAAGCTGGCAATCCCTTCTCCACCCTGGGAGGGTGGCCCTGTCTCTACTCCTGGGCTTCTATACGCTGATTTCAGCCCGCTTTCTCAGACTGTGGGGACATCTGGGTCTGGAGTGGGTAAGGGGTCCTGGGGGAACTTCGGAGATGGCCTTTTGGGCCCCCTCATAACTCACCTTCCAGCCCAGCCTGTCTCTAGATTTCTGAGAACCGCGATCTCTCCTTGTGCCCCCATTTCTCTCCTGTCCTTTGGGAGGCTTGGGGCCCCAATGTGACTCCGTCCCCCACCTCTGAAAGGACTGCAAAGCATCAGGGAAGTTCTCAGAAGAACCATTCCTGCCCCAGGTGTGCTTCTAGCACCAAGCAGGTGGGCAGACAGGATATGGAATGGCCAGCACCCCCTTGTAGGGCCAAAGCAGTTGTGCTGGGGTGGGGAGAACAGTTGCCGAGCCCAGCCTGGGGACCCAGGTCTCTGCAGACAGGAAGGCCTGTCTGTGCTGGCAAGCCAGGCACAGGCCTTCCCTGACTCTCCTTTCCAACAAGCAGCAGGGCATCCTCCCTCCTGGAGCAACTCACTGAGGCCTGACACGTCCAGAGCTGGCCCCCCTAGCCCACTCCCCATTTAGGGATGGCATCTGTGACGCCCTTCCCATCCCTCACTTCCACATCGAATGGAGGCTGAATGTCTCCAATGCCTGCTTCTCCCTCATCCCCCTCTATCCACACGCCTCGGGTTAGCTCAGTGGCTGTCTCCTGTATTATTGCAGAGACCCCCGAGGTGGCCCAACATGCCTGGCACCAGCCTCCTCCTGGTTCACTATCACACTGAGGCCACAGTGATCTCCAAACACAAACTGTCAGTGGGCTCTCTGTTGCCTATGAGGGACATCCAAGTCACTTGGACAGCACCCAAGGCCTGCCATGATCTGGCCTCCGCCTCTCCAGCCCATGACCCCTCACCCCCCTCACAGCACACTCCATACCAACCTGCCTTTCCTTTTAATGGGCTCCCTTAGACAATGCGAGGCTGTGTCTCCTGCCGCCTTGCCATCTTTGCCGGCTCCCAGGGCAGTGCAGCTCCTCTCCAACAGGTCCACTTCCCCGCCGCCCCCATGTTTGCCCAGCACCCTGTCTGCTTCCGTATTACAGCTCGATTGCATTGCATTTATTGGTTTGCATGCTTGCGTCCCAGGGCACGGACACAGGCTTATTTATTGCTGAATCCCCAGCCCGGCAGAGGGCCCAGCACATAGTAGGTGCTCAATTAGTGTCGATTGAATTGAATTCCCTCACCACTCATGCAATTGGTTCAATTTGGAAATGACATTGAATCCAGAGAACTGATTTTTGCCTCCCCCAAGGACGTGTGATGATACAATTCACTTCCTCATTGGTTGCTCCTTTTACAGAAAACAAAACTCCTGTTTCTGGATGGAAGTGAGCCTGCAGACTGTGCAGGAGGGGCAGGAGACCGTGAAGTGGAGTGGACTTTGCTTTTCTCAGGGAAAGGTGTGCGTCAGCAAGGCACCCCGTCATGTCATGGAGATGGAAGATTGGAGACCACTGTATTACTTTCTACAATCCAGCCAGAGGCTAAAAGTAGCCTTCCTTCCTCCTGGCTGACAAATAGGGGGAATAAATTACCCGGGCACTAAAAGATGCATTAGGCAAATAAACATTTCGACAAGAATTATATGTGACGTTCAAGAGAAAGCAAATAAACCCTAAGTTATGGGGACCTGTCGGCACTCTAGGAGAATTAAGTAACTAAAAATCATTAGTAGTGTCTGTGACAGGCTCTTAAGCCTTCCCTGGCCCCGCCCCCACTGCAGGGGCTTGGAGAGATATCACGTATTCCCTGCCATGTGTCTCCCTAGAAATTCTCAGGTTCCCGGGACCTCAGATCTGGAGGAACCTCAGAAAGCCTGCAGGTCAGTGCTTTCCAACACTGTTCCATGAAACCCCAGGGTCCTGCAGAAGTCCTGCAGCGCCTGCAGGGAGGGGCAGCCCTGTAGGTAGACCCTACCCTCCATGCCCCACACCCCTGCCCCGTCCAGCCAGGGGAGCTTCTCTTTGATCTGAATTGTATTAATTAGGAATCCCAGGAAGCTGTCTTCTGGTAGAAGGGTTCTGCTACTAAGTGGTTTGAAAACCACTGTCCTGGAGCTAACATGCCCCAGATAATAGAGACAGAGAAATCTCCCTTAGGACACTTTGGTAAATAACTGTTCAGCCTCTTTTGAACACCCCTGAGGACAGGGAACTCATTCCAGGATTTTCATCAGATCCAGTTTCCTCTACCCTCCTTTGCACAAGATTCCCCATCCCAGGAGTCTGGTGCCAGAGGCTTGAGTTTGAACCCAGTTCTGCTACCTACTCACTGTTGAACTCTGAGTAGTAACCGATGCCTCTGTGTCTCAGTTTTCCTATCTGCAAAAAGGAGATGAATTGTATTAGTTTCCTATGGCTGCCAGTCACAAATTACTTCGAGGCTTAAAACGACACAGATCTGTTATCACACAGTTCTGGAGGTCAGAAGCTCAAAATGGGTCTTAAGGAGTTAAAGTCAGGGGTCTCAGGGCCCGTGTTCCTTCTGGAGACTCCAGGAACACCCTTGCCTTTCTGGAAGCCACCTACATCCCTTGGCTTGTGGCCCCTTCTTCAATCTTCACAACACATGGCTCTGGTCTCTGTCATCACATCTTCTTCTCTGACTCTGACCCTCCTGCCTTCTTATAAGGACCCTGTGATGACACTGGGCCCATCCAGATAATCAGAATAATCTCTCCGTCTCAGGATCTTTAACGTGATCACATCTGCAAAGTCTCTTTTGTCAAGTAAGGTGACACATTCATAGGTTCTGGGAGTTGGGATGTGGACAGCTTTGAGGGCCATCATTCTGCCCACCACATAATAATAGTTCCATCTCCAAGGGTTGCGGTAAAGGTCAAGTGAGGAAATGCACGTCAAGTACTGAGCACGGAGCCTGGCACACAGTTGGAGCTCAGTAAGTCAAATATCCATCCCGTGTGTGACTCCTCTGAATATGCCTATACCCTGCACGCCCTCCTATAGCTCAGGGACAGAATGTGCCGGATCCTGGAGTTTAGATGGCAGAGGCCTTGTAGGGCCCACTCAGGAGTTTGGATTCAGACCCATGGCTGTAGGAAGCCCTTGGGGTTATTAAAGCAGGGGAGGGCCCTGGCAGATTTGGTGTGTAGAAAGAACCTGCCAATCACAGGTAGGAGGAGACGAAGCAAGTGCCGGGAGAATGGGATGGAAGCTGCATCTCAGTCCAGGTGAGATGAGGAGACCTGGACCAGGGCCAGGAGGGCTGGGTTGGATTCAAGAGCTATTTAGGAGGTGGAATTAGGAGACCTGATGATGGATTGGATGCATGGGGTAGGCAGGGAAGAATCCAGGATGACTCCCACTTCTGGTTTTGGCAACTGGGGTTGTTCTCTGAAGGTGGAGAGCCGGGAGGAGAGACAGATTCAAGGGAGCAAAGAGGGGATGATAAGTCTAGCTCAGGGCCTGCTGGGTTGGAAACGCCAATGGGATGCCCAGGGCAGGATGTCTGAGTGGGTGTTGGATAGATGGGTCTGGAGCTTAGGAGAGAGGACTGGACTAGAGACAGTGCTTTGAGGGCAAGCTCTCAACTTAGAGGTGGTACCCGAGGGCCTGGTGGGTGGGGTGAGAAGTAGAGGGACGGATGATGGGTAGTGGCAAACCCCAGTGTTCATGGGACTGAAGTGTAGTCAACGACAGTGGAGCCACCCAGGTGGGGGAGGCCCCAGAATGCAAGCCCCTGCGTTCATCCCCGCACAGCTGGACCTGCCGGAGTTACGTCATCCGTAGATCACACCTGGCGCCACACTCTGGGATAACAGTGGGGGCATTTTCCACCTTAATCAGCAACTTCACATTATCTTGCTTAATCTGCATGAACAGCTTGCTCTGGAGGGATTTTCCTTTTCACTTTAAAGTGAGGATGTGGAGTCTCCAAGAGGCCCAGAGATTTGCTGGAGGCCCATAGCTAGCAGGAATCTGTGTGGGGATTTGACCCCATATCTGACCGCTGTGGATCCAGAGCTTCCGCACAGACACATGCGCACGGGCCTTACAGGTCTGCACAGCCGGCAGGCATTCTTCCGCTGAGTTGTGGGCGAGGTTGAGACTTAGCTTTGCTCCCAGACTACAAACCCAGGCCCTGTGCTGAGCCTCCTTTGGGAATTCAGGGAAGCCCCACGGGGCCCAGGGTGTCTTCGGAGCCTGGGAACTGCAGGGATGAGGAATATGACGTCAGATCCAAGATCCTCTCCCTTCTCAGAGGAAAGGAGGGTGTCACATTCCTTAATCTTAGACATCTCATTGCAGTCCCACCCGTCGGGAGCCGACAGTGAAAAGCGGCTTAGGAACCTCAAGGTGGGATCTCAAGGCAAGGGTCCTAGAGAGAGCTGGCCTCCAGATTTCCAGAATCTCAGAACAACTAGGATAATATGGCCTCTAATATATGCCGTGCTCTGTTCTGAGTGCCTCGCACAGAGTAACTCATTAAATTCACACAACAGCCCTGGGAAGTCAGGGCTGTTTTTATCCCTATTTTACAGATGAGGAGATGGAAGCCCAGAGAGGTTGCCCAAGGTCACACAGAGCTGGGATTCCAGCCTGGGCTGAGTTCACACTCTTACCCATCATGCTCCACAGACTCTCTATGACAAGGGGGTGGCGCACCTGTACAAGGGGACCCAGGTGTACTGGTGGCCAGGCCCCCTCTGCTCACTCCTGAGGTGATAGGGATGGAGAGGTAGAAGCAGGACTGACCCAGCCTGGCCTCTTCTTGCCTTTGTTGAATCCATCTTGGTCTTTCCCTCCCATGAGGCCATGTGGGTACACGGGAGAGCAGGCCAGAGTTGGGCCGAACTGCCATTCCCCTCAGCCTGGCTCAGGGCTCTGGGAAAGGGGCGGTGAACCACGCCGCTGGTACAGCCAGGCAGGTTCTGGTTTGAGAACCATCTCTTTGTCATCTCCTGACCGCGGGCAGCCTCCCTAACCTCTCTGAGCTTTAGTTTCTTTATTCATAAAACAAGACTAATAACTCTTCCCTCCCAGGGTGGTGCTGGTGGTGGTGATGCCCCTCCTCCTTCATCACCATTATGCCGGCCAGCAGTTGTTAATTTCAGGCCAGGACTTGCTCTCGGGGCTTTGCATCATTACCCCTTTAACCCTCACAGCAGCCCTGCAAAGTAGGTATTTTGATTCCCACCACAGATGAAGACACTGGGGCCCAGAGAGGCACAGCAACTTCCCTGAGGTCACTCAGCTTGTAAGCCAAAGGGTCAGACCTGGACAAAAGCCAGATCTCCTTCACCACGTCCCCAGCGGTAACCTGAGTATCTCGTCTGGCACACATGGGTTTCCCTTCTCTTCTGCTTGATATTCCCTTGGCAGAGAATTTTCCCTTCTCAGAGCCCTCCCTGCCAAGAGCCACAGGCTGTCCATTGCCAATTAAAGATGGTGGTGGGCCCGAAGATGGGGGGGGAGCCCTGCTCGCCTCTCCCCTCTACCATCCTACAGCCTCACTGAGCATCCTCCATTCCAGGGACCTGCCCTCCCACCAGCATCTTTGCCAGCTCCCGGTGAGTTCAGAGCCCTCAGAAACAGGGGATCTAAATTTAGACCCTGTGCTCTGTTAACAATGTGAATAATGCTAATTAGCATAACAATTCTTCCTGCAGTTAAGTTGGGGAGGGGCTGAGGAGGCGGTGCTTGGTCCAAGAGGAAATTCCACAGGGAGCCCCGTCTCACTGCTGGTTTTCAGAGGACTCGTTGGCGGTGTCTATTTGGCATGGCTCACCTCTTGGATGGCTGGATCCAGAAAATGCCTATGTGGGGCGGAGGGAAGGAGTATCTGTCTCTAACCTTATTGTGATGTGTTATTGGTGCATGTACTAAAGTGCAGCTTGGAACCCTGCATGGCAGTGAATTAGGTTTCGTAAGCAAGCTGTCACCTGCATCGAAAGGTGTGAAAAAATTATGAACTGCATTGTCCTGGAAAGCACAAAGTAGCACGTTCTTCCTGAAGTAAACACGTAGATTTAGGATATAAAGTTGAAATGAAGTGACATTTGGAATGTAGATTTATTTGTTTAGGGAGATCTGCCAATTCTCTTGCTTGACCCAGCCACGCAAAGTTGCCTGCCTCCGGGTCAGGAAAACTCTGGTGCAGAAGCTACTCGTTGGGCCTGGAGACTCCACCTGCTGCTCTGCCCTTCCCAGGGGGATGTCGGAAGGTCTGATATCTCCATTGGCTGGGATGAGGCAGCAGTCGAGGAAAGGGCTGACAACCTATCAGGTATTTGCAGACAGCTCTTGTGAGCTCTGAGGCTCCTCTCCCTGGCTTTCTTGAATACTTTCATGGCACATTTTTTTTATTTTTAAAATTTTTATTTGTTTATTTATTTCAACAACTTTATTGGAGTATAATTGCTTTACAACGGTGTGTTAGTTTCTGCTTTATAACAAAGTGAATCAGCTATACATATACATATATCCCCATAGCTCCTCCCTCTTGTGTCTCCCTCCCTCCCACCCTCCCTATCCCACCCCTCTAGGTGGTCACAAAGCACCGAGCTGATCTCCCTGTGCTATGCGGCTGCTTCCCACTCGCTATCTATTTAACATTTCGTAGTGTATACATGTCCATGCCACTCTCGCACTTTGTCCCAGCTTACCCTTCCCCCTCCCCATGTCCTCAAGTCCATTCTCTATGTCTGCGTCTTTATTCCTGTCCTGCCCCTAGGTTCTTCAGAACCATTTTTGTTTTTTTAGATTCCATATATATGTGTTAGCATATGGTATTTGTTTTTCTCTTTCTGACTTACTTCACTCTGTATGACAGAGTCTAGGTCCATCCACCTCACTACAAATAACTCAATTTCGTTTCCCTTTATGGCTGAGTAATATTCCATTGTATGTATGTACCACATCTTCTTTATCCATTCATCTGTTGATGAGCATTTAGGTTGCTTCCATGACCTGGCTATTGTAAATAGTGCTGCAATGAACATTGGGGTGCATGTGTCTTTTTGAATTATGGTTTTCTCTGGGTATATGCCCAGTAGCGGGATTGCTGGGTCGTATGGTAGTTCTATTTGTAGTTTTTTTAAGGAACCTCCATACTGTTCTCCACAGTGGCTGTATCAATTTACATTCCCACCAGCAGGGCAAGAGGGTCCCCTTTTCTCCACACCCTCTCCAGCATTTGTTGTTTCTAGATTTTTTGATGATGGCCATTCTGACTGGTGTGAGATGATATCTCACTGTAGTTGCGATTTGCATTTCTCTAATGATTAGTGATGTTGAGCATTCTTTCATGTGTTTGTTGGCAATCTGTATATCTTCTTTGGAGAAATGTCTATTTAGGTCTTCTGCCCATTTTTGGATTGGGTTGTTTGTTTTTTTGATATTGAGCTGCATGAGCTGCTTGTAAATTTTGGAGATTAATCCTTTGTCAGTTGCTTCATTTGCAAATATTTTCTCCCATTCTGAGGGTTGTCTTTTGGTCTTGTTTATGGTTTCCTTTGCTGTGCAAAAGCTTTGAAGTTTCATTAGGTCCCATTTGTTTATTTTTGTTTTTATTTCCATTTCTCTAGGAGGTGGGTCAGAAAGGATCTTGCTGTGACTTATGTCCTAGAGTGTTCTGCCTATGTTTTCCTCTAAGAGTTTTGTAGTGTCTGGCCTTACATGTAGGTCTTTAATCCGTTTTTAGTTTATTTTTGTGTATGGTGTTAGGGAGTGTTCTAATTTCATACTTTTACATGTAGCTGTCCAGTTTTCCCAGCACCACTTATTGAAGAGGCTGTCTTTTTTCCCTTGTATATTCTTGCCTCCTTTAACAAAGATAAGGTGACCATATGTGTGTGGGTTTATCCCTGGCCTTTCTATCCTGTTCCATTGATCTTTATTTCTGTTTTCGTCATGGCACATATATTTTGGACTCTACCTCGATTCTCATCTCCGTCTTCTGGGCATTCTTTCTGAGTAGCACAGATCAGAGAGGGACACTCTCTTCCATTGCTCTGGTGACAATACTTCTCTTGATGCAGTCTAACTAAGGTCACATTTTTAAAGGAGCCACATAACCCTCTTGGCTCATTTAGAGCTTGGGACCCCTAAAACTGCAGTGAATTCATTCATTCATTAACTCACTCATTCCCTACTTGTGTTAGGCATTTTGCTAGTCTCTAGGGATATGAGTAAGAGGTGAATCAGACCTCGTTCCAGCCTCAGGAGAACCTACGGTGAAGGAGAGAGAATGGGGGTGGGATCCAGCGTGTCAGGCGCTAGGAGGAAGCGTGTGCGAAGGGGGTGTCTGCGGAAGGCTTCGCCTGGGAGGTGAGGGATGCTCTGGGCCTTGAAGGACGTGTAGGACTTTGTCAGCTCATGTTTACAAGAACTTCTGCCAATTCAGGCCCCTCCATCTTTGTGCTGGAGACTCTGATATTTGAAAGTAGGGGCAGGATGTTTGATTTATCCCAATTAAGGGGCTGTCTTAGTGCTGACCCATCAGGGGTGAGCCTGGGATGTGCCGTTCAAATGAATGAGCTCCCTGCCTTCTTTTGGGTCATTCACAGAATTGACCCAGGTGCTTTAATATGTCCTCACACGGGCCACTCAGGAGCACGGTAACTAGGCGAAGCCAGCCTAAGGGGCTTTAGCAGGTTCTCTCAATGGCTCAGTTGCTCTGCCCCACTCTTGTCCCACATGGCCTCCTACCTGTCCCCTCACTGGGGGGTACCAAAGCCCCCCTTTTGCCTGCTGCACTGACCGCTCCCCTCCCCACCTCACAGGTGCTTAGCCAGCACCCTAGTCGCTCGGTGCCCTGGGGCTCATCACTGCCATGTACTGAGTACTTTCTCCTGTCTAGACCCTCAGCTAAGTGCCTGGTGGACACAAAGCCCTCAGGGTAGGTATCACTCAGTCCAGTTTGTTAACTGAGGTTTTGGAAGGTTCAGTCATTAGCCCAGGGTTCCAGGGCTGAGAAGTGGGATTCGGCACCACCTCCCATCCACGCTTCCCTCCTCCTCGGGGCAGAGCCTTTGGATGGAGATTCCAAGTCACCTAACCCATTCAATGGCTTTAATTTCTGGATGTCAACTGGGGACTCGTAGCCTAAGTGGTGTGACTCATGATCTGACCCATGTTCTCGCCCAGATGACCCGCCAAGAGGCCTGGCACATGACTTGCTGCTTGGTAGTCCCTTGGCCTGACCCATACCCCGCCACAGGGCCTAACCTGTGGACAAATGGACACAGAAGCTGAAGTCCAGCCCATCCCAGAGCCTCAAGGTATCTGCTCATTTCGCTCCCTGGGGCTTAAGCCGGGGTAGAGGCAGGCAGACAGACAGGCCATTGGTGAGGGGCAAAAACATGCCCTTCCTTGTGAGGATGAGGCCCACTGAGGTCTGCTGGGCAGATGGCGTGCGCACACCACACGCACACGCACACGCGCGCGCGAGCTGGCACCCTCTGCACTGCCGTGTGGAGCGGACTGCTGGCTCTCAACGATGATGGATGTGTCTCGTGTGCCGCTCAGCTCTGCCTGCCCCCCGTTCTGCACGCAGGACTCGCTGAGTAAATGGCTCCACCCGGCTGCCTGGCACGGGTGGTGGATGGAGGGACCGGGGGAGGGAGAGAGGAGCGGAGCCATTTGTCTGGGGCTGCGGGAGGGGAGTTGGCCACTTACGGCTGTGATGGATGGCGATTCCGCTCTGCCATCTGTTGGGGCTGGCAGGCTGCTTAGCACAGCACTGCACACCTGGCCGGAGCGTCCCTGTGGACCTGGGCCCGCCTTTGCTGGGGCCCGGGGACCAGGCTCCCAACACGCTAGGAGGGCAGGAGGCTGGCGGGCAGGAGCCTCCCTTCACCTGGGCCCCAGTGAAGGAAGGACTGCCATATACTCAGAGAAGAGGGCCTGGTGGGCCAGTCTTGTCTTTCACCTGTTTTCCTTCCCATCAGCCCGGAGCCTCTGTGAAGAGAAGAGGGGCCGTGCCTGGGCATTTCTGGGCCCATCAGAGCTTAACCGCCCACCTCCCTTGACAAGGGATACCTGCAAAGCCCTTGGCACTGTATCTAGCTCACGTGTTCTCAGTAGCAGCAAAGCAGTTGGACCACGCTTTGCACCCAGCCCTTGGGAGTGTGAGGGCATGAAGATGCTTTCAAGGTCATCTGGCTGCTTGGGTGGAGAATGGGAAGTGTCTTGGCCCTACTAGTCACACCTTCATTCATGCTGTACCCAACCTCTTGGATCCAGGAATGTTAGAGTTACAAGGATGCCTGGAGGTCACCTATTCAAAATCATCTAATTGAATGGGAAGCTGAAGTACAGAGAAGGGAGGGGCCAGCCCAGTGGCCTGCAGCATCCTGTCCTTTGTGCTCTAACCTTTTTTCCCTCCCAAGCTGGCCTCTCCTCAGGGCCCGGACCCTGGACGTGGTCAGCCAGGCCCTGCTCTAGTGCTTGGGCTTAAGTGGTTGCCTTCTCCTTAGGGCTCTGCCACCCCATCCCATACCTTCATTCGTCAGGTTTACTCCACCCGTGCTCTCCTGCGTGCAAGCATGCATGGGTTCTAGTCTCTTCCTGGGAGCCACCTCCCTCTCTAAGTCACAGAGTCCAAACCCCACTACTCTGGGGCCTCCCTCCTCCTCCAGGACAGAATGGCAGCCTTGCCGGCGGTGGTTGGGAGGCGGGGGGATGGGGACAGGGTAGACTGAGTTCAAGTCTCTTCGCAGGAGGCACCTTGGGTCCTCAGGAATAAATTGCTTCTGCTTGTCCAGAGATGGGCAGACCCCCAGGTCAGCCCCTGAGCTTCAGCTCGGGGCTGAGTTTAGACTGAGTCAAAGAAAAACAGAACATGGGACATTTTCTCCACACCTGAATCTGCAGCGGCAAACCCATAGCCGGTCCAGGCATATATGCTGATCCATTTTAAAGTGGAGTCAGGGGTGCTTCAGATGGAAGGGACAGCGAGTAAAGCCCTGCTGGCCAGAAAGTCGACTGAGACCATAACAAATTCTGGTAGGCTGAAAGAGGCATCATATTTTTGTCCCTGCCCTAGCGGAACTGATTCATTGTGGAGAGGGAAGACGTATGCACATGGTACGAAATACAAAGGAGAGAGTAAGATTCCCGTAATTCAGCGGGAATTAAGAAGAGAGGAAATGGGACTTCCTGGTGGTCCGGTGTTTAAGACTTCGCCTTCCAATGCAGGGGGTGTGGGTTGGATCCCTGCTCTGGGAGTTAAGATCCCTCATGCCTCGTGGCCGAATAACTAAAACATAAAACAAAAGCAATATTGTAACAAGTTCAATAAAGACTTTAAAAATGGTTCATATTAAAAAAAAAAAAAGAGAGGAGATGGTATAGGTGCAATCTGGCAGGGCTTCTTGGAGGAGGTAGTATCCTAACTTCTAGGTCTTTCTGGAACCTCCTCGCCTGTAGGACCTGGGCGCATGAGACAAAAACTACATCAGGGGCATGGGGTAATCAATGAATAGATGATCTCACCTTCCCCCCTCCCTCTGAGCTCCGACAAAAGAAGGTAAACCCCACTGGTCCAGTGTGCGCCAGGCAGGCGGGAGGCATATCTCTCTAGATCACATTCTCAGGGCAACCTTGGGAGAGGCATTATTGTTTCCACTTTGCAGCCCAAGAAAGTGAGGCTCAGAGAGGTGAAGTGATTTGCCAAGGTCACACAGCCAGGAGGCAGCAGAATGGGGACTGCACAGCCAGGTCTCTGACTCCAAAGACAGTGTGTGTTTTTGGCACCATTAACACCTTGTGGGAGACCCAGCTCTTGGCAGGTAAATGGAGCTGCCCAGTGAGGGGTTGGTTCAGCCTGGGCGGGGGTGGGGGGGTGGTGGCGCGGAGCGGTGGCGGCATTGGCCGCTGGAGGTGAGCGCTGAAATGTCAAACCTGCTTCTCGACTTGACAACTGTTCTTTGTTTGCCAGGCAGCTGTGGGCTGCAGTGTTCCTGGGAGCTGGGGAAGACTGGCTCCCTGCAAAAAGCAGGAGCATAATTGGGCTCCTCTTAATTGATTTGCAAATGTACTGAAGAATTGTGGTAATTCCTTTTAAATTTTACTCTCATTCAAAATTTGGAGGTAAACATAATGAGAAAGGGAAGTCAGCACCATATAATGACAGGAAAAAAAGGTCTAGCATTTTATTTGATTTTTACCCTCGGCATAAGGAAAGCCAACTCACTATGAATACCTCATTATCTGAATTTCAAATATTTCTCTGGAGTTGAGCACAAAAGGAAACTTAAAAATAATATTAACACACACTCACATATACATACCCCGAACCATTTCTCCTCTTCAATATGTGACTCAGAATGTCCTAGTTTAGGTTAATATAGCCCAACTGCAAGAATCAATCAGCCCTAGATAGATGTGTTTACTCAGAAGTGCTTAGAAAGGAGACCAGTCAAAAGAACATTAATATCTTAAAACATTGAAATTATCTTTACCAAAGGACGCTGGCTATAAGCATTAATATTTGGGAAATCTTTTTTTTTTGCCTGCAAAGTGTCTACGTTCAGCTGAGCCCAGAGGTCAGGTGTGGGGGAAAGTGAGAAGGTGATGTGCTCAGATGAAAACACAGCATGCTAGAAAGAACTCAGGAACCCAAGTCCTTCATTTATTTACATGACAGTTATTAAGCCGTCAGCACAGAGTACAGATGAAAACCATGGGCTTGGCAGTCAAGAAGACCTAGGTGAAAATCCCTGCTCCAACACTTTATTAACTGTGCAGCTCTGAGTGAGTTTTTTTAAGTGCTTGGAGGCCTCAGTGTTTTCATCTGTAAAATGGGATTGATAATACTGTTAGGCAAAGAATGACCTCTCGACACACTCAGCACAAGAACAGTACAAAGTAAGCCCTCAACAGATAGTAGTGATGCCATTGCCTTTTCTATGCAGGGTTTCTAGGTACCAGGCACTGCTAAGCATGGGGACAAAAGGGTAAACCAAACAAGGTTTACCTTTCCTCCCGAAGCTTATCATCAAGTGGGGGAAAGGGGCAATTGCAACAACATCACGTTGCCCAAAAGACTGGGTTTGGATGCTGGCTGAACCCATTTCTTAGCTGTGCAATTCTTAGATCTGGGCAATTCTTAGCTGTGTGATCTGGGCAAGTCAATTAACAACCCTGATCCTGATTCCTCATCTGTGGAATGGTAAGAAAACTCTGCCACTCTTCCCTTAGGGAGGTTATGAAAACCAAGGAGATAAAACGCAGGGAAGAGTTTAGAAACTCGAAAGAGTTCTGCTGTAACATAGTGAGGTCCCAGCTAGGGGAGATTTTGTTCTGATGTGTTCAACCCTCCCAGGCCCAGGACCCAAGTGGAATCAGGAATGACCACCAAGGAGTCCTCTTTCCTTTTGGGTCAGGTTTTCTGGGAGGGACTCTGTTTATGATTGACCGGCCTTATGTGGCCCATCACATTAGGAGTTTGTATGTTATCCTGAGGACGATGGGAGGCCAGTGGAGGCTGTAAAGTGGGAAAGAGATGGGATCAGACTGAGTTTGGAGAGACAATTCTGACTGTGTATGGAGGAGGATGGGCTGAAGGAGTGAGGCTGGGGGAAGAGGGCTCAGAGTTAAGTGATAAGGACTCTGACCAGCTTTAGTCAGGCTCCTCTGAGCCCTCTTCTCCACTGGCTTACTCCTTGGTTTGCCATCTTTGGTCTGCTAGGCCCAGGGGGCAAGAATTCTGCCAAGTCACCTTAGCAAGAATCCCCCCAGCTTTGCTATGTAACCAAGTTCCTCTTGGTAATTTTCTATCCATTGACCCTCTCACCCTACCTGCTGGCTATAAATCCCCAGTTGCCCCTGCCGTATTTGGGGCTGAGTTGTACTGAAGTCTTTCTCCCCTACTGCAGTTGCCCAAATAAAATCTGTCTTGCCATTTTCAGCAAGTGTCCGGCACAATTTTACTTTGACCCAGGGCAAATGTCAAGTCAAACTTAAGAAGATGGAAAGGATGGAGAGGCAAGGGCAGGCTTTCGAGGTAGAATAGAAAGATCAAGCAGGGTCGAGGAGAGGAAGGAGTCAGGGACCCATCTCAGGTTTCCTGGTGAAGCAACAGAGATGTAGAATTGGGAGGGAGAGTGGCTTTTGGGACGAGAACACCAAACTTGGTTTTGAACTGTTGGACTTGGCCCAGTTTGCCTTTGGTGCAATCCCCTTGGTGTTTTCTGTCCAGATGCCACCCTTTGGAGCTTCCCCACCCCCTTCCCAAGATGACCCCAGAGTTCCCTCTGGGCCCACTTCCCCATATCAAAACTCCTGTGTCTCATTCTCTCAGGAAGCTGCTCTCCAGGTGCCTAATTTAAGTAGCAAGTCTGGACTAAGGGATGCATGATGCATGGGCTCCTCCACTCAGTGGATGTATTTACATTTTAACAGGGACATTTAGGAGGTAATTCTTTTACCCCAAAGACAATGAAATGAGGTCACAGAGGCGACAGACCAATGGTGGAGGAAAGACTTCCAGGGTGGTGTAAAGAGCATGGGCTTTGCAACCAGGCAAAGTTAAGTTAAAATCCAGGCTCAGAGGAGTCCTTACTCGTCGCTCGGCTGCTTCGCTGGGGGCACTGTGCCTCCTTTGAGAGCTAACCTATCATACCTGGGGCACGCCCCGCTCTCTGGGCCTCCACTTCCTCATGTGGAAGGGGGATAGTCATGCCTCCCTCATGAACTAGCACACACATCTTCCCTACCCCTGGAAGTGCCCCTCGTTCCCCCCCACCTCCGCCCAACACACACACTCTGGTCTTCTCCTTCGTGGGTGGCCACCTGCTCACTATACCCCTTTCTCTCCCTTGACCTTTGTGTGTGCTGGGTGTTTGGTCTGAATCTCCAGTGACAGAGAGTTCCAGCTGGAAAACTTGTTGTTTCTAAAGATGGGTGGAGAAGCCCACCCCTGTGGCACTGCCAGCTAGGAGCAGCAGAAGCTGGGGCTCACAGGGGGCGGCCCTATAATTAATCCCCCAGCATTCTCGCCACCATTGTGTCTTCCCTGTTGAGATCAGCCAATTAGTGGTTCCGCACTCCTCTGCGTGGCAGCCACTTATTAGCAAAGACACAGGCAGCATTGATTCCAATTTGTCCTGCATTTGGCTGTCTCTGAAGTTAGTTGCGCAGCAGTGCTGGGGAAGAAATGCAGGGGCAATGTAGAGAGAGCCCCTAAAATTAGTTGAAATAATTTGAGCTCTATTGTGAATGGCTAAACTAAATAATAACAGAAGAGAGAAGAAAAGTCTTCATCATGTTAATTACTATAAGCATTAAGAACCCCAACATGAGGCGTACGATCTGTTTGGTGACACTCTGATAATTAAATCATTTTCTCCCATTGAGGCTCCTTGCAGGTTTGCGCCGAGCCTGGCTATTCCTGAGTGGTTTTCTCTGGCTCTGAGGGATGCCTCAAATTCTGCTTCCCGGGTTTCTGAGTCCACAGTTTTTCTTCAGTCCAGGTGAGCTGTGTGATCACCGGGTCTTGGGCCAGCCTGAGACATTTGAGGATAAGGTTGAGGTTGTGGCTGACGTGGACAGGAAGATTGCTCACTGCCCATCTACCCATCCATCCATCCGTCTGTCCGTCTGTCCATATCCATGCACTTTTTCATTGATTCATTCAATATGCATCTTCTTTTGTGCAAGGCATTGAGGATACAGAGATAAATAAGGTCCAGTTCTTACCCTCGAGGAATCTAGTTGGGGAGGGGGAGGATGACATGTAAAGAATTACTTATAACACAATGCCAAAAGCCTTATAATGGAGCTATAAACCAAGTACTCTGAGAGCATCGTATTGACAGATTCCTTTTGCCCAGGGAGTCATGGAAGACTTCTTGGAGGAGGTGACATTAGAACTGGGCCTAAAAGCATGAGTAGGAGTTTGCTGAGCAGGAAAGTGGGAGAAGGGAAACCCCACCAGGGAGGAAAGAGCAGGAACAAAGGGCCAGCATTTCCAAGAGCTCTGACAGACTCGGGTGAGGGTGAGAAGGCTGGTTTAGGAGGAGTGGCAAAAGCATTCATGACAACCACATATTTATTAAGCACTTACTGTGTACCTGATACTGTGACAAATGTCTTCCCCTAGTTATCTTATTTAATCCTCACCTCCACCCCGACCCCAAGATTTTTTATCCTCTGCTTGTACTGACGGGGATTCTGGGACTCAGAATTTACAAAGCTGGGAAGACCTGTTGGTGATGCCTCAGAACTGTGTTCTTTGTCATGATACCATTGTGCCAGGCTGTGGGCCAGCCTGGGAAGAGCGTGGACGCCAAGCTAAGGAGCTGAGCTTGATTCTGCAGTTGGTGTGGATGCACACCCAAGAGAAGATCCTGACTCTGACCTACCCGCTTGGTCTGGTTAAGGAGTGAGGGCTCTGTCCTTTGCGGGGGTATGCACATTGGTTTTGCTGCCGGCTCATTCGTCCTCTTGCCTCTGGGGTGTCTTTTGTGCCATATACTTGCCCCTTATGTCCATTGCCCCAGCAGTAATACAATCAGGGACAAAGGTGTACCTAGTGACTGCTTCACACACTATGAAACCCTTTCTGTGTGTTACTTCTTCTTGCAACATGGGTCTGACCGTGCCATTAATAATGAGAAGGCTTAATTCTTAGAGATGTCGGGTGACTTGTCCAAGGTCACCTGGTCTGTGTCTTGGTCCTGGACTCTCATGTGGCTCCAAAGCAAAAGTGGCTCACTCTTCCAGCATTATCTTTCTTCCTGTTCCATCGTAAAACTCACCCATCCTACATCTTTGAGGAGATCACATGGTTTGGGGGAAAGAGATGCTGGAGGATTCTCCTCAGTTTCTCAATGTCCTTTGGGATGTGGGGCTAGAACTTAAAGGAACCTGATCTGAAGGGGACCTGAATAGGACCAAGCCAGGTGGGGGGTTAATTACTCCCTCTCAAGTGGCGCCATGCCTCTTTCATCCACCACCCCATTTATTTTGCTCTTTTGTGTGGCAAAATTTCTCAAAAGAGTCTCTTTAGTTGCTGACTTCAGTTCTTCACGTCTCATACTCTCTTTAACCCTCTCCACTCAGGCTCTGGCCCCGTCACTCAATGGCAATCACTTTGGCCAAGCTCATTAAGTGACCCCATGGCCATTTCTTGCCATCGCTCCACTCCTCCTCTCGGAGCCTCCCTTCTCTGGTTTCCATGATCCCAGTATCACCTGCCTTTCCTCCCGATGCTCAGGTCTCTCATTTGGGGCTGGATCTTTTTCTCTTGCAGAAGCCTCAGCGTCCTGATTCTCTCCTTAGCTCGCTGTGTCCCAGCCACTGGTTTTTCTTCTGTTCTTCCCGCCCAGTGGGTTTTTTCTTTTTTAAAACGACAGTTCTCAGTAAGAAATTTATTTTATATTCTATCCAGTGAACCATCCTTCTCTATACAACTGAAACAAAAGTGTAACTAAGCAAAATATTAATCCTTACTAGGTTCAATGCACTCTGGTAGTTTTAGTCTATTCTGTTCCATTTTATTTCATTTGAAAAATACCCATTTTGACCCACTCAGTCAATTTTGCAACCCATCAATAGGTTTTGGCCCCTCATTTGACAAACACTATTCCAACTGATCAAACTAGTTCCACGTGAAGGCCTTTGCACTTGCTGTCCCATCACCTAGAATGTTCCTTCTCCAGAGAATCTCATAGCTGCCTCCTTCTTTCCTTTCACGTTTCAGATCAAACATCTTCCTCGGGCTTCGCTGGTGGTGCAGTGGTTGAGAGTCTGCCTGCCGATTCAGGGGACACGGGTTCCTGCCCCGGTCCGGGAAGATCCCACATGCCGCGGAGCGGCTGGGCCCTTGAGCCATGGCCGCTGAGCCTGCGCATCCGGAGCCTGTGCTCCACAACAGGGAGGCCACAACAATGAGAGGCCCGCGTACCGTAAAACAAAAAACAAAAAAAACCTTCTTCCTCAAAAAGTCCTTCCCCGACTATTCCGTCTAAAGGATCTGCATTACCTCATCCTTTTCCCTGATCCTGCTTGTCTCCACAGCACCTTTCACTATTGGACATTAATTTGTTTCTTTTTACACATTTCCTATCTGTCCCTCTGCCCTGGAGGAGAGAATTTGTTTACTATGGGACATCCAGGTCTTTTGCAGTGACCTGCAAAAATACTTACAATGTAGAATGATAGAAAATGAGCTGAGAGACCAAGTTCAAGGGTGAAACGAGGTGAGTAAAGAACAAAGCCAGGGTGTGTCAGCTGGGCTGATTTTGGCTGTAAGTTTTAAACAATGACCCCGTTTTTTACCTTATGTAACAGGAAGTCCAGAGAGGGTGACCCAGGGACCTACATTCCTTCTGTCTCTGTTCTGTTATCTTCTTCTTTTTTTTAATCTTCAGACTCGTAGCACTTCTGGGGATCATACCCAGACATCATAATGCCCAAAGGAAGAAGAAAGATCACCTCTTCTTAAGAGTGGAAACTCTTCCCAGATCCCCCAAGCATACTTTCCCTGACTACTTCTTATTAGCTGGAAAGAGGTCCCTTGACCAATCCTGAACAAATCATGCACAAGGGAAACAGAATTTTCATGGCTGGCTTTTCTAATCATATGGGCTGGAATAAATACTGGGGCATCGAATATAATGCTCATGACAGCTGGAGCAAGGTGATATAAATACCATGAAATACGCAGAAATATACATCATGTGGTTCTGTATAGGTGCTGGAGGTGGGCCCTAAATTTCACTCTGAGTTTTCCAGCAGCCAAGGCAAAAAGGGGAAGCCAAACTCTTAAAATGTTTACAATGTAAACTGTTAAGAATTTTACAATGCCCATAAGTTTTGTGTTTTTTTTGCGCTACACGGGCCTCTCACTGTTGTAGCGTCTCCCGTTGCAGAGCACAGGCTCCAGATGCGCAGGCTCAGCGGCCATGGCTCACGGGCCCAGCTGCTCCGCGGTACGTGGGGATCCTCCCAGACTGGGGCACGAACCCGTGTCCCCTGCATCGGCAGGCGGACTTTCAACCACTGAGCCACCAAGGAAGCTCCCTGCCCATAAGTTTTAAATAAACCAGTTGCTTAGGAGAATCTCAACTTTTTTTGGCGGGGGGTGCTGCACTGCCGGGCCCTTGGCAATGACTGTGCACAGTCCTAACCACTGGACTGCCAGGGAATTCCCAAATCCCAACTTTTTCTGATACTGACATCTGAAAATTTCTCCATTAGTCTTCATAAGTAAGATATTGTGATGGACCATTTCCAGGTCCTACGCCCACATTCAATGCAGTAGAAGGTTACATACAGCTATTTCTTAGAGTGCTCCAAAGCAAACCAAAGCTCTAGCACCAAAGTACAATTTAAAAAGTGATTCAGGGGTAGGAGTGAGGGAGGGTAGGAGAGACAGGCTGGAGTAAGTAATCTAAGTTATATGTCTGGCTTTCTGATGGTCTACACTGAATTTTCCCCAAGGGTAGAATTTAGATTAGCTAAAAAAATGGATGGGCCATTTGTCTTTCAGGCAGTCCACCGTGAATATCATTTCTCTCGGCAAAGTTTTTGCTAAAGAAGGGGCAGCAGAGAGTTCGAGGTTGTGTTTGTTGGCGAGGACCCCCATGTACAGATTTTCTCAGATATTCATATGTTTTGATGGTTGGCAGAGCAGATGGGACATTTCTAAAATAGAAGTGAAGCCTCTGATCGGAACATGTACCTGAATGGATGTCACAGATGTGGGTGCTCTTACATTAGCCTCTCCTGTGCTTGTGAAATTGATATTTTAAACCCACATCCAGGACTTTATACCTCTCAAGGGTGACATGTCCCAGCAACCCTAGAGAGTGTTTTGGTGTTTTTTCTACTCTTAAATGTGACCTATTTGCAGATAAATTATATGGCCATTCTATACCTATCCCGACTGGAGTTTGTCTTGTTAACCATCCAACCCAACTGAATCTAGAGTCTGTTACAAAATGTGTTTGCTCCTTCAGCTGCAAGTGTGAGGATATACAGTATCATCCCTGTCTTAACTGAAGGCTCACAAGTGAGAGGTTGGATAGAGATGTATAGGTTGTATGTATAGGTTGGATAGAGATGTATAGAACTTGGGATGTCGGGGTGTGTGTGTATGTGTGTGCATGGCCCTATTAGTGTGAAGGTGAGGGCGTTTGTGAATGTTCTTCTCTGTGTGAAGTTGAGTATCTCAGCATCTAAGTGTCCCCACTGAGCAGGTACATGTGATGACAGGGCATCCACATTTGAGTATTTGTGCAAGTCTTTGTCTCTTTAGATGGCTTGTAAACTTCCAAGGTCAAATCATGGGTTTCTTCTTGGAGGGGCAGCTAGTCTCCAGAGATGATGCCTAATAAACCTCTTGGTACTCGTGCCCTTGCATATCCCCTCCCACCTGGAGCCTGGGCTGGCCTGTGACTCAATTAACAAAGAGAATGCAGAGAAGGAGTGCTGTGCCTTGTCTTGACCTAAGCCTTAGGAAGTCCTGAAGTTTCTCCTTTTGTGCTTTTTGGAGCCCTGAGCTGGTGACCATGCCAGAGAGACCATGTGAAAAGACCACGTGGAGGAGAAGACCAGAGACTTCACAGAAAGGGACAAGAATCTCAGCCTTCCATCCACTGCCATCGAGCACGAGATGTGAATGACCCAGCTTGCATGTCCCTGCCCAGCCTAAGCCCCAGATGAGCGCATTACATGAGCAGAAGAACCACCCAGCTGAGTCCAGTTAAACCTCAGCATCAACCCTGACAAAATGGCTGATGTCTTGGGTCCCTAAGTTTGGGGGTGGTTTGTTAGTTGCCATAGAGAATTGAAATACTTGGATAACAGTTACTCTCACCATCTTTCCAGCCCCACACGGGAAACGGCTCCTGACCTGCAGGGGGTGGGGTGTTTTGTGTGAGGGAGTTAGGGGCAGACCAGGTACTGGGGAAGGCAAAAGCCACTTCTCCCTGCCCCTTTCTGTCCTCCCTCTTTGTTTCTCACCCAGCCTTGGTGGGAGGAGCCTGGGCTTGGGCTTACCTTAGTCTAAGTGAATGGCTGGTGCCTGGTGTCTCGCCAGCCGGGCCCCTCAGAGCAGGTTGCAGGCTTGTTGGAATTCCAGCAGCATGCCAGCGGGCAGACAGGCAGCTATATAAGTGGGTAATTTCATCAAGGGGAGAGGCATTCGGCACTTTGCCTAGAATCCTAATGGGTGAGGCCACTCGGAGAATGCACTTAAACCTGGGAGCACAGTGGCCAGGCCCCAGCTAGCGCCTAAGCTGTGGTCCCGACCCTGGGATTCAGACCCATTTGACACTGCAAGTAGAAAAAAAAAGAAAGAAAGAGGATTGGGGATCTACGTACACAAACGTTCCAGAGCCTCCTGGAAAAACTCACCTTAAAAAGAAGGAGAAGATGGTAAAATCAGTTTGGGGCCGTGGGCCGACTGCGCGGGGAGATCTGAGCTCAGGGACATCTTCTCTTAGAGTAGTTCTCAGCACAGCCCCGGGCCTGGCTCGAGTTCTGGGGCCAGGAGGCTGAACTAAGAGAGAGAGAGAGAAACACTCCACTTCTCTACTTTCTTAGGCTGCAAGTAACGGAAGCCCCCACGGGCTGGCCTGGGTGGAAACTATGTTGTAAAGCCACGGGTTGTCTCCCGGAAGCCAAAGATAGGAATGCAGCTGGGCCCAGAGGACCAAGAATCGGGAGCTCCTCCACGTCGCGCTTCTGTTCCTTTCTCATCTCTCTGTACATCACCTCGCTGTGCTTCCTCATACCCAGAGTGTAGTAGGACACCTCCCAGACCCCAGGTTTATGTGCGTAGTTCCCGTCACCTGCAGAAACCAACTGGCATTTGACAATCCTCATTCCAAATTCCTGGGAGAGAGATCTGACCGGTTTTACTTGATCAGGTGTCTCCCCTGCCCCAGTCAGCTAGGGCTGGGGGCACGGCATCATTACAAAAGTGGCTTCCAGGGCTTACTTCTTTTAATTTTCTTTTTTTCTATTTATTGGAGTATAGTTGATTCACAACGTTGTGTTAATTTCTGCTGTACAGCAAAGTGATTCAGTTAATATATATATAGACATTCTTTTAAAAAATATTCTTTTCCATTATGGTTTATCACGGAACATTGAATATAGTTCTGTGAGCTATCGGGGCTTCTTACAGTCAATCACTGACGTCAGGTTCCTGAAGAGTCACTGTTGCGCCCATGATTGCTGTGAAATGCCGAGCATTCAGGGTACTGACCTCGTGGGCCAACATCGTACTTGTACTACAGTGACACGAGCAAGACACCTAGGAAGTAAGATTTAAGGAGGCCTTCACAGTGGGTCTTGTGAAAGTGCATGGTTGGCCCCTGCATGACCCTGAGAGCAAGCGCAGCCTTAAATTTTGCACCCTGGCAAGGGAGTCTGCACCGCTTGCTACATGCAGCAGCGACGCCCTGGGTATTGGCACCCTCAGAGCAGACAGTGGATGCCCACAGGGTAGTGCCAATGCCCCGAGAGGGTGTACCTCTCTCATGTGTGGGGGTGGCAGTAAAAGGGGGCATCATTTCAATGAGTCATGATGTAGCAGAGGCCACACCGTGGTACGACTATACACGAGATACTCCTGGGAGGTCCTGGGGGTCTGGGGAGGATTTAAGGTGGGGTATGTGTGGGTGTGGGTGTGGAATTCTCCTAGAGTGGGTGGAGGGCAGAGCCCAGAAATGCCAACTTATCACTATTACTGTCTGCTTACTCCTACCTCTCAGGCTGGTGTGGCTTGGAAAACATGTCCCATCTCTGTGATTCCCAGTATCCCACTTTCCCATGCCCACTCTCACCTGGTCATCGCAACCATCCTGGGCATAGACAGGCATCATCACGTCGCATGTGTGTCTGAATGAACCGAGGCTCAAAGTGGCTACGTCACTTACTCAGCAGTTTGCATCACGGACGTCGTAGCTGTTTTAGCCTCCTCGCTGCACGCATAAGGGAAACCGAGGACTGGAAAGTTGCAGTATGTACTCACTGTCCCACAGTGAGTTAAGTAATGGAAGTAAATCCCATTGAATTTAATTTCCAACCATTATCTATCTTACATAACCCAACTGAAGCCTGACTAGTACACCCTGAATTTCCAAACTGGGGACAAACCCTCCCAACCTGATGTGTTCACAGTCAGTGCCCAAACGCTTGTAGACTGTTTTGGCATCCACACCCCATCTTCTCTGCCCGATTCCCCATGCTTCTCCCCCCTCCCCAGGTGTCTCTTTGATTTTAGTGGTTATAGGGAGGCTTGATTAGGGCTTGCCACAGATCCTGCCCACCTAGCAGATTCCAGCCGTGTTCCTGGTATCCTTCAGGGGCTCCCCTCACCTTGAAGGAAAGCAGGACAGAGGCCAGCCAGGTAGCAGAACAAAG
Organism: Leucopleurus acutus; assembly: GCF_964270905.1. Classification (NCBI taxonomy): domain Eukaryota; kingdom Metazoa; phylum Chordata; class Mammalia; order Artiodactyla; family Delphinidae; genus Leucopleurus; species Leucopleurus acutus. Next base: position 163,704,035 of record NC_139143.1, read on the forward strand.
GGCCGACCAAACGTGGGCACCCTGTCCTGGCCTGACAATCTTTGCCCAAGCCCCAGGTTTCCTGCCAGACAGCCACTGCATTTTGGAAGCTTGAGCTTGTATTACTGCTTTTTTTTAAAAAATGATAAATTTTAAAGCAATAAAATGTGCGCATTAAACACTTCATCCTAGCTGCAGTAGCAGTGGCTCAGACAACCTTCCAGCGTACTTTTTTTTTTTTCCTATGGTTTGAAGCCCATTATACATGTTCTTTTTTTTTTTTTTAACATCTTTATTGGAGTATAATTGCTTTACAATGGTGTGTTAGTTTCTGCTGTATAACACAGTGAATCAGTTATACATATACATATGTTCCCACCTCTCTTCCCTCTTGCGTCTCCCTCCCTCCCACCCTTCCTATCCCACCTCTCTAGGTGGTCACAAAGCACCGAGCTGATCTCCCTGTGCTATGCGGCTGCTTCCCACTAGCTATCTATCTTACGTTTGGTAGTGTATATATGTCCATGCCACTCTCTCATTTTGTCACAGCTCACCCTTCTCCCTCCCCATATCCTCAAGTCCATTCTCTAGTAGGTCTGTGTCTTTATTCCCGTCTTACCCCTAGGTTCTTCATGACTTTTTTTTTTTCTTAGATTACACATATATGTGTTAGCATACGGTATTTGTTTTTCTCCTTCTGACTTACTTCACTCTGTATGACAGACTCTGGGTCCATCCACCTCACTACAAATAACTCAATTTCGTTTCTTTTTATGGCTGAGTAATATTCCATGGTATATATGTGCCACATCTTCTTTATCCATTCATCCGATGATGGACACTTAGGTTGCTTCCATCTCCTGACTATTGTAAATAGAGCTGCAATGAACATATTGGTACATGACTCTTTTTGAATTATGGTTTTCTCAGGGTATATGCCCAGTAGTGGGATTGCTGGGTCGTATGGTAGTTCTATTTGTAGTTTTTTAAGGAACCCCATACTGGTCTCCATAGTGGCTGTATCAATTAACATTCCCACCAGCAGTGCAAGAGTGTTCCCTTTTCTCTGCACCCTCTCCAGCATTTATTGTTTCTAGATTTTTTGATGATGACCATTCTGACTGGCGTGAGATGATATCTCATTGTAGTTTTGATCTGCATTTCCCTAATGATTAATGATGTCGAGCATTCTTTCATGTGTTTGTTGGCAGTCTGTATATCTTTTTTGGAGAAATGTCTATTTAGGTCTTCTGCCCATTTTTGGATTGGGTTGTTTATTTTTTTGTCATTGAGCTGCATGAGCTGCTTGTAAATTTTGGAGATTAATCCTTTGTCAGTTGCTTCATTTGTAAATATTTTCTCCCATTCTGAGGGTTGTCTTTTGGTCTTCTTTATGGTTTCCTTTGTTGTGCAAAAGCTTTGAAGTTTCATTAGGTCCCATTTGTTTATTTTTGTTTTTATTTCCATTTCTCTAGTAGGTGGGTCAAAAAGGATCTTGCTGTGATTTATGTCATAGAGTGTTCTGCCTATGTTTTCCTCTAAGAGTTTGATAGTTTCTGGCCTTACATTTAGGTCTTTAATCCATTTTGAGCTTATTTTTGTGTATGGTGTTAGAGAGTGTTCTAATCTCATACTTTTACATGTACCTGTCCAGTTTTCCCAGCACGACTTATTGAAGAGGCTGTCTTTTCTCCACTGTATATTCTTGCCTCCTTTATCAAAGATAAGGTGACCATATGTGCGTCGGTTTATCTCTGTGCTTTCTATCCTGTTCCATTGATCTATATTTCTGTTTTTGTGCCAGTACCATACTGTCTTGATTACTGTAGCTTTGTAGTATAGTCTGAAGTCAGGGAGCCTGATTCCTCCAGCTCCATTTTTCGTTCTCAAGATTGCTTTGGCTATTCGGGGTCTTTTGTGTTTCCATACAGATTGTGAAATTTTTTGTTCTAGTTATGTGAAAAATGCCAGTGAAATTAAGGAAACACTCGCATTTACCATTGCAACAAAAAGAATAAAATATCTAGGAATAAACCTACCTAAGGAGACAAAAAACCTGTATGCAGAAAATTATAAGACACTGATGATAGAAATTAAAGATGATACAAATAGATGGAGAGGTATACCATGTTCTTGGATTGGAAGAATCAACATTGTGAAAATGACTCTACTACCCAAAGCAATCTACAGATTCAATGCAATCCCTATCAAACTACCACTGGCATTTTTCCAGTGCACTTTTGAGTCAGCTTTGCCAAGGGAACTTCTGTTATCTCCAAGCTCTACAGAAATTCACCTCTAAAGCACATTTGCAAGGGATATATGGTGGGTTTGAAGGAGATGCAAATCAATACTCTTCTACATAACCCTCAGGTCAAAGAGGAAATCACAATAGAAATAGAAAAATATTTTGAATTGAACAGGAATGAAAAATTGGAACAAATCAAAACTTGTGGGAAGGCAGTTGAAAGAATACTTAGTTATTCTTAACTTGGGGAAAGAATTCAGGGACCCTGTGAACTTGGTCGGGAAAAAAATATTTATTTTAAATAACCTGGAGCAGAAATTTAACATTTCTTTCAATTTAAGAATATAGGCAGCAGATTACAATTGTATTAGTGGTACTGTATTTGTGATGCCACCAATAGATGTCACAGATAATGAATCGACACTCTCCATCAATTTAAGGATCCAGGCAATTTACTTTCTCTGCCTTGGTCTCACAATGTGCACTCAGGCTTGCCTGGACACAGGGACACAAATGGCAAGAGTTTATGTTTTTTATTGCTTTATGAGCTATGTTGGCATAAGTACTGAAGAAAGATGCCTAGAATTTTGCCAAAGAAGTGGCATGGACAGGATTTTCAGGTTGCCATGCATGGAAATGTCCACGGGTGTATCTTCTAAAGAGGTCAATTTACTAGACTCTTACAGCAGTCTGAAAAGGTCTTAGATCCACTATCAGTATTATTTATGTTAAAAAACGCTTTTTATTTTGAATAGTTAAGATTCACAGGAAGTTGCAAGGATGGTAGAGAGAGGTCTAGTGAACCCTTCACCCAGTTTCCCCCATTGTTTACACCTTATGTAAATATCAAAACCAGGATATTGACATTGATAGAGAGTGTGTATATAGTTCAATGTAATTTTTATCACGTGTAGCTTTGTGTAACCACTACCACAATCAAGATACAGAACTATTCCATCACCACAAAGATCTCCATCATGCTACCCCTTTATAATCATGCCCTGCTTGTGACCGTCTCTACCCTCTGGCAATCACTGACCTATCCTCCTTCTTTATAATTTTGTAATTGCAATAACATTATATAAATGGAATCTTCCAGTATGAGACTTTTGAGATTGGCTCTTTTCACTTAGATAATGTCCTTGAGATCCATCCAAGTTGTTGCATGTATCAATAATTTGTTCCTTTTTAGCATAATATTTCACGGTATAGACGTACCATTTTGTTTAATCATTCTCTGATTGTAGGACATTTCGGTTGTTTCCGGTTTTTTTTTTTTTGTGGTATGCGGGCCTCTCACTGCTGTGGCCTCTCCCGCTGCAGAGCACAGGCTCCGGACGTGCAGGCTCAGCAGCCATGGCTCACGGGCCCAGCCACTCCACGGCATGTGGGATCTTCCTGGACCGGGACACGAACCCATGTCCCCTGCATCGGCAGGTGGACTCTCAACCACTGTGCCACCGGGGAAGCCCTATACTGTTATTTTTGAAGTGAATTTCCTATAGATATCATATAGTTGGATCATTTTTTTAACCCATTCTTGCTAATCTCTATCTTTTACTTGGTATATTTAGATAATTTATAGTTAATATAATTACTAATATGTTAGGGCTTAAGTCTGCCATTTTATTTAGTTATTTTTGTTTTCTGTTCTTTTTCTCTTGTTTTTTGTTTCCTTGTTTTCTTTTTCCTGCTCTCCTGTGTGTTACTTGAACATTTTCAAGAATTAATTTTGAATCATCTATGCTATTTTGAGTGTATATCTTTGTATAATTTTTTTAAAGTGGTGGCTCTAGGTATCACATTATGAATATATAACTTATCACAGTCCACTGGTGTCAACATTTGTCAGTTTGAATGATGCATAGAGAGTGATAATTCTCTTTGTATCCCTCCACTCTCCCCCATATATAATACAATTGTCTTAAAAATTTTCCCTACGTTACGTGATTCGCACTGTACGACTTTCACTTCACCACCAAATGTAACTTAGAAAATTCAGGAAAAAGAACGTCATATTTTTACTCTTTTCATTGTTCTTTTTCCCCCCGATGTTCCAAGATACATTATTTTATTGTTTCATTTCTGTATTTCCTTATTGTCTAATCTCCAAGTCATTTTTTAAGGGTATATCTGTTGACTACAGATTTTCTTAGTTTTCTTTCATCTGATAATATCTTGATATCTTCTTCATTTCTGAAGGATATTTTTGCTGGATGTAGGTTCCTAGTTTGATATCTCTTTTCTTTCAGCACTATGAAAAATTGTGCCATTTTCTTCTGGCCTCCATGGTTTCTGATGAGAAATCACTATCATTCAAATTTTTCCCCCCTGTAGATAAGGTTTTTCTTTTCTTGGTTTCAAGATTTTTTTTTTCTTTAGTTTACAAAAATTTGACCATAATATATCTTGGTGTGGATTTCTTTGGGTTTTTCCTGTTTGAGGTTGCAGCTTCTTAAATTTGTACGTTTGTGTCTTTTGCCTAATTCAGGAAATTTCAGTCATTGTTTCTTTGAATATTTTTTTTCATCCCACCTACTTTTCCTTCTCCTTCTAGGACTCTGATAACATGAAAGTTATATCTTTTACTAAAGTTCCACAGTACCCTGAGCTTATGTTCCTTTTTTATTTATTTATATTTGGTCTATTTTCTCTGTTGTTCACATCTGGTAATTTCTATTGTTTTGCAAGTTCACTGGCTCTTTCCTCTGTTCTCTCAATTCCATTATTATGCCAATCCACTGAATTTAAAAATTTTAGTTATTGTAAAATGTCCATTTTGTTCTCCTTTATATGTTCTATTTACTTGCTGAGTGTTTTGTTTGTTTACAAAATTTGTTTCAAATATGTTTTAAATTGTTTGTTGAAACATTGTTATGATGATGAACATAGGTGCAAAAATCACTGATGAACATAGGTGCAAAAATCCTCAACAAAATACTAGCAAACAGAATCCAACAGCACATTAAACGGATCATACACCATGATCAAGTGGGGTTTATTCCAGGAATGCAAGGATTCTTCAATATACACAAATCAATCAACGTGATACACCATATTAACAAATTGAAGGAGAAAAACCATATGATCATCTCAATAGATGCAGAGAAAGCTTTTGACAAAATTCAACACCCATGTATGATAAAAACCCTGCAGAAAGTAGGCATAGAGGGAACTTTCCTCAACATAATAAAGGCCATATATGACAAACCCACAGCCAACATCGTCCTCAATGGTGAAAAACTGAAAGCATTTCCACTAAGATCAGGAACAAGACAAGGTTGCCCACTCTCACCACTCTTATTCAACATAGTTTTGGAAGATTTAGCCACAGCAATCAGAGAAGAAAAGGAAATAAAAGGAATCCAAATCGGAAAAGAAGAAGTAAAGCTGTCACTCTTTGCAGATGACATGATACTATACATAGAGAATCCTAAAGATGCTACCAGAAAACTACTAGAGCTAATCAATGAATTTGGTAAAGTAGCAGGATACAGAATTAATGCACAGAAATCTCTGGCATTCCTATACACTAAGGATGAAAAATCTGAAAGTGAAATCAAGAAAACACTCCCATTTACCATTGCAACAAAAAGAATAAAATACCTAGGAATAAACCTACCTAAGGAGACAAAAGACCTGTATGCAGAAAATTATAAGACACTGATGAAAGAAATTAAAGATGATACAAATAGATGGAGAGGTATACCATGTTCTTGGATTGGAAGAATCAACATTGTGAAAATGACTCTACTACCCAAAGCAATCTACAGATTCAATGCAATTCCTATCAAACTACCACTGGCATTTTTCACAGAACTAGAACAAAAAATTTCGCAATTTGTATGGAAACACAAAAGACCCCGAATAGCCAAAACAATCTTGAGAACGAAAAATGGAGCTGGAGGAATCAGGCTCCCTGACTTCAGACTATACTAAAAGCTACAGTAATCAAGACAGTATGGTACTGGCACAAAAACAGAAATATAGATCAATGGAACAGGATAGAAAGCACAGAGATAAACCGACGCACATATGGTCACCTTATCTTTGATAAAGGAGGCAAGAATATACAGTGGAGAAAAGACAGCCTCTTCAATAAGTCATGCTGGGAAAACTGGACAGGTACATGTAAAAGTATGAGATTAGAACACTCCCTAACACCATACACAAAAATAAGCTCAAAATGGATTAAAGACCTAAATGTAAGGCCAGAAACTATCAAACTCTTAGAGGAAAACATAGGCAGGACACTCTATGACATAAATCACAGCAAGGTCCTTTTTGATTTGACCTTGCTGTGTCCTTTTTGACCTTGCTAGAAATAAAATGGAAATGGAAATAAAATGGAAATAAAAACAAAAATAAACAAAAAAAAAATAAAAACAAAAATAAACAAATGGGACCTAATGAAACTTCAAAGCTTTTGCACAGCAAAGGAAACCATAAAGAAGACCAAAAGACAACCCTCAGAATGGGAGAAAATATTTGCAAATGAAGCAACTGGCAAAGGATTAATCTCCAAAATTTATAAGCAGCTCATGCAACTTAATAACAAAAAAACAAACAGCCCAATCCAAAAATGGGCAGAAGACCTAAACAGACATTTCTCCAAAGAAGATATACAGAGTGCCAACAAACACATGAAAGAATGCTCAACATCACTAATCATTAGAGAAATGCAAATCAAAACTACAATGAGATATCATCTCACACCAGTCAGAATGGCCATCATCAAAAAATCTAGAAACAATAAATGCTGGAGAGGGTGTGGAGAAAAGGGAACTCTCTTACACTGTTGGTGGGAATGTAAATTGATACAGCCACTGTGGAGAACAGTATGGAGGTTCCTTAAAAAACTACAAATAGAACTACCATATGACCCAGCAATCCCACTACTGGGCATATACCCTGAGAAAACCATAATTCAAAAAGAGTCATGTACCAAAGTGTTCATTGCAGCCCTATTTACAATAGCCCAGAGATGGAAACAACCTACGTGTCCATCATTGGATGAATGGATAAAGAAGATGTGGCATATATATACAGTGGAATATTACTCAGCCATAAAAAGAAACGAAATTGAGCTATTTGTAATGAGGTGGATAGACCTAGAGTCTGTCATACAGAGTGAAGTAAGTCAGAAAGAGAGAGACAAATACCGTATGCTAACACATATATATGGAATTTAAGGAAAAAAATGTCATGAAAAACCTAGGGGTGAAACAGGAATAAAGACACAGACTTACTAGAGAATGGACTTGAGGATATGGGAAGGGGGAAGGGTAAACGGTGACAAAGCGAGAGAGAGGCATGGACGTATATACACTACCAAACGTAAGGTAGATAGCTAGTGGGAAGCAGCCGCGTAGCACAGGGAGATCAGCTCGGTGCTTTGTGACTGCCTGGAGGGGTGGGATAGGGAGGGTGGGAGGGAGGGAGACTGAAGCGGGAAGAGATATGGGAACATATGTATATATATAACTGATTCATTTTGTTGTGAAGCTGAAACTAACATACCATTGTAAAGCAATTATACTCCAATAAAGATGTTAAAAAAACAAAACAAAACAAAACAAAATTTGTTTCAAATGTGTTTTTAATTGTTTGTTGAAACATTGTTATGATGATGGCTGCTATAAAATCCTTGTCAGATGATTCTAACATCTGTTATCTCAGTGTTGGCATCTGTTGATTATCTTTCTCATTCAAGTTGAAATTTTCCTGGTTCTTGGTATGATGAATGATTTTTTAATTGAAACATGGGCATTTTGAGTAGGTTGTTATGAGAGTCTGGATCTTATTTCAATGATCTGTTTTAGCTGGCTTCATCTGACACAGCTCTAGTGAGGGAAAGAGAGTACTATATTGTTACTGTCAGGTAGGGATGAAAGTTCAGGTTCCCCATTCAACATACATTGACATCATAGTGGGGGAAGGACTACTTGTTACCATGGTGTGGGGATGGGAGTTCAGGCTCCCCACAAGGTCTTTATTGATACCACCTGAGCTGGAAGAGGTAGAAGTGCCTCCTTTCTGCTCCCCATGTGGCCTCCACTAACATGATGTGGTGGTGGTGGTGATGGTCATGGTGGTGGTAGAGAGGCCTCATTAATTCTGGATGGTGGTGAAAGTTTTGACTCTTCACTAGGTCTCTCTGACACCAACTCTGCAGGAAGGTGGAGGAGCAACTTGATACAGATGGGTGGGGGCAGAAGTCCAGGCTGCCCATGTTATCTCCACTGACACAGCATAGAGAAGCCTCATTACCACTTAGTGGGGGTGAAGGTTCCAGTTCCCCACTTGACCTTTTCTGACACCACCCAGAGGGGGATAGGAGAGGGTTAAACCCCTCATTATCACCTGATGAGGATGAAAGTCTAGGCTCCCCACTCATCCTTTGCCGGTGGGTGTGGGAATGGGGCTAAACTTTTTCTTTGATGTTTGGTTGGAGTAGAGCAGTTATTCTCTAGAAGTTTTCTGTCTTGCTAGGCTGACCTTTCTTGATCCTTTGTCTAAAGAGAGCAGACTTTTCTCAAGGTTTCCTTTATCTTCACCCATTGACATTCCCAGCCTGCCAGCTTCTCCAACACCCAGTGGGTTATATGAGGCAAAAAGAAAATCCAGGGAATTCACTTGAGTCATTCCTTGGGTCCTGAAGTCCCTAGCCAGCTTGTCATCTTCTCTCCACCTTTCAGAGTCTTATATTTGTTTTGCATATAATGTCCAGGGTTTCAGCTATACTAAGCAGGAGGGATAGGGAAAAGTATGTCTACACCATCTTTCTGGAAGCAGAAGTCTAATCTCACTAAGACAATGACCGAAGAAAGGAAGAAAAAATCAGATCAAGCTTTTTTGCAGATGTTGGGGCATTTTGATTACTTTGCCCTAAAGCTATGTCAGCAACTTGGAGAGCCAGTTTGCCTGAAGTTCTGAGCATCCCCATAATTAGTTCCAGGCCTTGGTGTGATTACTAATAGAGTACCTCCATAGTTTGGCCTTACAGATTTTGATTGAGTAGGTTCAACCTTGAAAAAAGAAACTTGCTCAATAAGCTGGTTTTGCAAATCACTTTATCATGAAGGGGGAAAAACAAATTCACTCAACTCATTGATGTTTTCACAATAGGTTTTTTTTTTTTTTTTTTTTGGCTGCATTGGGTCTTCACTGCCGTGTGCAGGCTTTCTCTAGTTGCAGCGAGCGGGGGCTACTCTCTGTTGCAGTGCGTGGGTTTCTCATTGCAGTGGCTTCTCTTGTTGCAGATCATGGGCTCCAGGCGTGTGGTCTCCAGTAGTTGTAGCATGTGCGCTCAGTAGTTACAGCACGCGGGCCCTAGAGCATGCGGGCTTCCGTAGTTGTGCTGCGTGGGCTCAGTAGTTGCGGCATGCACACACTAGGTTTTGATGTCTCATAAACACTGACCATCAGCTCTCCTTGAAAAACTGGCATATGTTCGTGAGTTAGGACAAACTTTTCAAGGCACTCTCCACAAGATAAGTATTCAAACCACTCCTTATTACAAAATTTACCCATTTTGCTTCCCCACTGAGAACACTAAGGGAATCAAGAGGCAGACCCTTCGAGGGGAAGCACTACCAAAATTGAGGCAATGGCTCTGCCTCATTCAGGATGTGTCTGAGCCCGCTTCTGCCACTTCTGCAGTTGTCCAGAATCTTACCTCCATCTGTTCACTTTCTCCAGCCGATACCGTGGTTTGCTCAGAAGCTCATATTATCTTGTTAAAATTTTCTTAACCAGTTACTTCACGTCAGGAAATTTGCATTGAACATCTTATAGGCATCATCATTATAAACATTGTGAACAAAGACCAATAAAATGCCCTAAACATCAACATCTGTTCAGTCACATATTGTAAGTTAAAGAACCCACTTCATCTTGGTCTCCTGACTGGCTGCTCAAACATGCCTTTTTGAACACATTAAAATGCATTATTTGGGACTTCCCTGGTGGTGCAGTGGTTAAGACTCTGCACTCCCAATGCAGCAGGCCTGGGTTCCATCCCTGGTCAGGGAACTAGATCCCACATGCATGCTGCAACTAAGGAGCTGGCAAGCCGCAACTAAGGAGCCCACCTGCTGCAACTAAGAACCTGCACAACCAAATAAATAAATAAAGTAATTAAATAAATATTATAAAAAATAAAATGTATTATTTTACAGTTCAGTCTGTAAGGGCATTTTTTCTAGCTTGGCTGCCTCTTTTGACACAAAACCTTCAGTCATATCTACAGTCCCTCATCTTCTCTCCCCCTTCCTAATTACGTGGGCTTTTCCTTTCAGGGTGATCTTAACAAAAATGTGATATACATAACATAAAATTTACCATTTTAGCCTTCTTTTAAGTGTACATTTCATGGCATTAAGTACATTCACATTGTTGTGCAACCATCATAATCCCCCATCTCCAAAAAGTTTTCATCTTCCCTAACCGGAAATCTATACCCAATTAAACAATAAATCTCAATCCCTCTGTCCTCCCAGCCCCTAATAAGCACCATTCTACTTTCTGTGTCTATGAATTTGACTACTCCAGGTACCTCATATGAGTGAAATCATGCATTATTTGTCCTTTTGAAACTGGCTTATTTCACTTAGCATGTCTTCAAGGTTCATCCATGTTATAGCATGTGAAAAGATTTCCTTCCTTTTTACTGAGCTCCCTTTTAAGTCTGAATAACATTCCATCATATGTATATACCACGTTGTGTTTATCCATTCATCCATCAGTGGACACTTGGGTTTCTTCCACATTTGTCTATTGTGAATAATGCTGTTATAGACAAGGATGTACAACTATCTCTTCGAGACTTTGCTTTGAATTCTTTTGTTTATGTACTCAGAAGTGGAATTGCTGGATCATAAGGTAATTCTATTTTTTTTTTTTTTTGAGGAACTACCATACTGTCTTCCACAGCAACTGCATCAAAAGTATGGAACGCTGCATGAATTTGTGTGTCATCTTGCACAGGGGCCATGCTAATTTTCTCTGTATTGTTCCAATTTCAGCATATGTGCTGCTGGAGCATGCACCCAAGGTGATTTTTAAACTGACCTTGAAGGAGGCTTTAGACACTTTTTAAATTTGCTTGATTGATTGTGCTTTTTCACCAGAGGGTCTCTTTTCTCTTTTTTGAAGTTGCAAAAAAAATCTGTCAATTATTATTTAAAATATTATTTTACCCAATTATTATTTAAAATTGTGTGAATTTATTATTATTTTAAGTAACTTTGTCATTTCATAAAAGAAATATATCCTCATTTAAAAGTTGAAGCACTATAGAAAAGTTTTTTTTTAAAAAAGAGCAAATAATCATCCCAAATCCTACTAGCCAGAAATAAGTAGTGTTAATACTTTAGATACTATTCCAACTATCTCTCTCTGCATATGAGAGACAGAAAAAATGGGTTGATAGAAATAATTTTATAGAAATGGGATTATATTGTACATATTATTATAAAATAAAAAATTAAAATTAATTTTATTTTAATTCAACAGAAAAAAAACAGAAGGGAAACTGAAGACATGCTATGCTTCAGATAAATATTTCCTTACTCTGAGATATACAAGTTACTAAAGTGCCTTTTATTTTTTATTTATTTATTTTTTTGCGTTACGCGGGCCTCTTGCTGCTGTGGCCTCTCCTATCGTGGAGCACAGACTCCGGACGCGCAGGCTCAGCGGCCATGGCACACGGGCCCAGCCACTCCGCGGCACGCGGGATCCTCCCGAACCGGGGCACAAACCCATGTCCCCTGCATCGACAGGCGGACTCTCAACCACTGCACCACCAGGGAAGCCCTAAAGTGCCTTTTAGATTAAGAAATATATGGAAATCTTTAAAAGATGGGAGCCATTATGTAGATCTTACTTACATAATCCTGTTTTTAAAATCTTGTGGACAGAAGTCTTATCACATTTTAGATAAGGTAATCAGCACCTCACACTTTCTCTCAACCTCTTCCCTCACCCCTTGATTTTAATTGTTTTACTATTTTTTCTTTGTCCAGATTTATAAAGTAGACATTATGGACCATTTACGTTATTGTTCAATATTTATGTGAATTTGGTGCTCACCATGGGGCTTTTTCAAAGTTACCATCTCCATACTCTGTATTTTGATTCCTTCTTGTGTTCTTGAATTTCAACAGAGTATTTTTTTCAGGAAGGATTCAGAGGTACTATACTCCCCGAGTTTCCTCATGTTAGAGAATGTCAGCTGATTGCCTTTATAGGTGAATGATAATTTGGCTGGGTATAATATTCTTATGCTTACATTCTTTCCCTCAGATTTTTCTTTTTTAGCTACTTCTCCATTTTTTTTTTGGCATTGAAGTTGCTATGAGCAGTTGGAGGTGACTTGTTTTATCTCTCTGAAAGCCTGAAGAGTTACTTATTCACCTATGAAGTTCAATAATTTAACTAGATTGTGTCTCTGTTTGCATATTCTGTAACAGTTTTTCCCCCTAGTATATGATATGCATTTTCAATCTGAAAATTTAGTTCTTTTATTTCAGGGATTTTTTTCTGTATTATATCTCTGAGTTAGCTCTATCTTACCTGTGTTGGGTTCTTTATGTCATGGACAAAATCGTTCTTCTTTTGGTGCATTTTTGCTCTAAACTTTTTGTTTGTCTTCTCTTATTGTCCTGGGATGATTTATTTTTCTTCATGTTATTAATTAAATTTTAAGCCCCATTCCTTCTTCTTTCTAATTTATTTGTTAGATTTCATATGTTGTTGTTTTGGTTCTTGATTTTTTTCCCCCAGCTCCTCATTTTCCCTTTTTATCCAAATCTGCTATTTTGTCTCATCTTTGAGCTCTTATTTTATTGATTCTTACTCTAATTAAGATCTGTAAGACTCACCACTGATGGGAAATATGCTTTTATTTTTTTGAGTTATACTTTTTCCATGTTGAAGTCTTTGTCTGACTTTTGCTTACTTTGTCAGGATATTTAGTATTTTACCATCATTTTTGTCTTTTCCTCTACCTTCCTCTTTTCTGCCTCCTCCCTTAGTTCCTCCTCTCTCTCCTAATCCTTCTTTTTGTAGCATGTTTGACTGGTGACTGTGCCATGTATTGATGGGCTCTTGCTTAATGTGGGCCACTACAGACCTTCTGTTTTCTCTAACTCAGTGAGGATTAGTTGAAATAGTTATAGATTTAGGGAATTCCCTGGTGGTCCAGTGGTTAGGACTTGGTACTTTCACTGCTGAGGCCCCTGGTTCAATCCCTGGTTGGGGAACTAAGATCCCACAAGCCATGCAGCATGGCAAAAAAAAAAAAAGCTTTGTGGAAGGAGAGGGATGGACTGGGAGTTTGGGGTAGGTAGACGCAAACTATAACATTTAGAATGGGTAAACAACAAATAAACAACAAAGTCCTACTGTATAGCACAGGAAACTATATCCAATCTCCTGGGATAAACCATAATGGAAAAGAATGTATATATGTGTATAACTGAGTCACTTTGCTGTACAGCAGAGATTGGCATAGCATTGTAAATCAACTATACTACAATAAAAATAAACAAAAAAATAAAAATAAACAATAGATTCATAGGAAATTGCAAAAATAACATATAGAGATCCCCTGTACCCCTCATCCAGGTTCTTTCAAAGACATGGTCATATGTAACTATATACAGTTCAATATCAAGACCAGAAAACCATTGTAACAAAACCATTGTTACAATCCACAGACCTTATTGAGAGTTTACCAGTTTTACATGGCCTCACTTATGTGTGTATATTTAGTTCTATACAATTTTATCACGTGTATTATTCATATAACCACAGCTGCAATCATGATACAGAACTGTTCCATCACCACAAAGATCCTCTGTGCTCTCCTTTTCTTGTCCTATCCACTGTCCTGCCTACACCTCTCCCCCTCCCTAACCCCTAGCAACCACTAATCTGACTTCCTCTGTAATTTTGTGATTTGAGAATTATGTGTAGATGGAATCATACAGTATGTGACCTTTTGTGACTGGCTTTTCTTCTCACTCAGCATAATGCTCTCAAGATGCATCCAGGTTGTTGTGTGTGTTGACAGTCTCTTTCTTGGGGATTGCTGAGTAGTATTCCATGGTGTAGATGTTTGTTTAACCATTAGCTGATTGTAGGACATTTTGGTGGTGTCCAGTCTTTGGCTTTTACAAAAAATCTGCTGTGAACAATCAAGTACAGGTTTTTATGTGGACATGAGTCTCATTTCTCTGAGCTAAATGCCCAGGAGTGTGATTGCTGGGTCAAATGGTAAGTGTATGTTTAGTGCTTTAAGAGGTTGCCAAACTATTTCCCAGGATGGCTGTGACATTTTATATTCCCACTAGCAATGTATGAGAAATCCTCATCAGCATTTGGTGTTCAGTATTGTCACTAATTTTAAATTTAGCTTTCTTAATAGGTTGTACGTTGGATTTAAAATGTCACTTCAAGAGTGATGGTTTCACACAGCTATTGCTCCAGGTTTTCCTGAAACAGAGATGCTAAACTTTAGGCTCAGTTGCAGTTCACAACAATAAAACTCAAGTTTAAAATCGCTTTAAGCCATCCTGCACTTTCCCCCCAATTGCTACTACACTGTGGTAACATCTTGATAATCCTCAAATCTTCGTGGGGAACTTCAGCGGTTAGAACAAAGTTACCACAACCCTTGAAGCTTTGGAGTTCTGAATTTTCCTCATTATCTGGCTGGAATATTTCACTAATTTCAAACTAATGCCCCAGCTTTCCTGTTTTGATCCATGATCCCATTTGAAGATATAACTTTTAAATCATTGTGTTATGAAATGATATAAGAAGAACGAAACCAAAGCCATATGATCCAGAATTTGGGGGTTCCCTGGGAATTCATTGTAGCAGGATATTGAAATAAGCATATTCCCACATCTTGAAAATAAAATATTTAACAGAGTATATTTTTGTTAGGAAGTTAAATGATCTGTATAATTAACTTTTATGTGTTAAAGGTTAAAAAGAAAAGATGACAAATTTACTTTAAAACATCTAGGTATGCATTTTTCTGTGACCTTTGAGCAGATTCCACCCTATAGTTTTCCTTTCTCTGGTATCCTGGTCTAGCCATGTGGGCCAGTGATGTCAGTGTTAACTGTGCTTTCTACGGTCTTTGCCCTTTCCCTGATCACTTAGCAGTATCTAACCCTAATATTATTTTAACTATATATATATATATATATAGATAGATAGATAGATAGATAGATGTGGACCATTTTTAAAGTCTTTATTGAATTTGTTACAATATTGTTTCTGTTTTATGTTTTTTGGCTGTGAGGCATGTGGGATCCCAGCTCCCCAGCCAGGGACTGAACCTGCACCCCCTGCATTGGAAAGCGAAGTCTTAACCACTGGACCACCAGGGAAGTCCCTAACTGTATTGTTAATACAACTGGGCTCCTGGAAAAATAAAAAGTACTTATTTTCTAGTCACTAACTACATAACACAAAAGACCTCAGTATCCAGTGTGTGCAGAGTGGGATGTGAATGAGAAGTGAGCTGACCCATCCTATGGAATTCTGGATGGCCCAGGATGAAGAGGCACTGGTTACTGAGCAGGCTAGGGGTGAGGGGTGGAATTACAAACTGGAGGATTTGTTAAGGATTCAATGTGGAATAAATCATTGAATCCTCTCCCCAAGCCCTATTTCCCACTTCTGTGTATGTAATGCCAGTACACAGAAGTCTCCAAAGACTATTTGGAGAAATTAAACCCAAGAAATTTGGAACTGAGGTTCAGCAAAATTAACTGAAAGTCTACAGGTGAAATAATTCTACCATCAGCCTTACCTCTCTCTGCTTAGTGTGCAGACCAGCTTAATCCCCAACAAGGTAGGAAAGAAGAAGTATTTTCTCTGGAGAAACTGAATTGCCCTGGAGAAAAGACCTCCATGCACTGATTTGGGGAATCCACCAATGCAATGGCTAACTTCCTTCCTCATCACCTTAATATAAGCCTGCTGTGCATGAATCTTGCCAGGTCTCTGAATTTTCAGTCAGTTTTTAAACACAGACAATCAAATGTCACCAGACAAATGAGGAAAGCCTTCATCCTGAAAGAGAGAAACCAAAGTAAAAAAGCAAAACTGAATAAAGCAATCTGGGAGAAGCAGAGATAATATAGCAAACAGAAGAAAACTTCCAAAACTGCCACCAACCCAGTTCTAATAAATATTCTCAGAGAGCAATGAGAAAGTATTGCATCTCTAAAACAAGGACAAGATACTATAAAGATCTCATTGAAGTAAAATGATAGTTCAAGTAAAAATGGGTGGAAGACCAAGTCAAAGAAATAAGACAAAAAGCAGAACAAAAAGTAAAGGTTTGGAAAATATGAGGATGGTGAGAAGAAACATAAAGAATAAACTCTAAAAATCCCACCTCTGACTAAGAAGTTTCCAGGAAGAAAGAAGAGAAGAAACAGGGAAGGAAAGAGAGGAAAAGCTGTATGAAAAAATTTTCCCAAATGAAGGATGCCAGCCTCCTGATTAAAAAGGCCCACCTCCTAAAGAGGACACATCAGAATGAGAGAAGGAAGATCCAAGTTAAGGCACATTATAGAGAGGTTCCTGGGATTAG
The DNA here is from genome assembly GCF_964270905.1 of Leucopleurus acutus. Lineage (NCBI taxonomy): Eukaryota > Metazoa > Chordata > Mammalia > Artiodactyla > Delphinidae > Leucopleurus > Leucopleurus acutus. The sequence continues at coordinate 163,720,885 of NC_139143.1, forward strand.
GAGATTCCCTAAAAGCTTCCAAATATAAAACAATACAAAAGAATTCATACGCAAAGGACTAGGATCAGAATGACATCAGACTTCTCAGTAGCAACGTTGGGTACCAGAAAGCAGCTGAACAATAGCATCAAAAACTTTATGGAATATACTTTTCAACCAAGAGTTTTATACCTTGCCAGGCTATCAGTCCAGCGTGAGGGCAGAATTAAGACATCTTCACCTAGCCACAGACAGCTTGCCTGCTTAAAACTCTTTCATAGAAAACATTGAGAAATTGTCCCAGCAAATCCTGAGTAATCCAAAAGAGGAGATGTCATGGCATCCAGGAAATAAGGGATTCAATTCAGGAAAGCACTGAAGAGAAGGAAGGTACAGGCTGACAGCAGAGAGGACCACCAGCGGGGAGTGGAGGAGGAGGTTGGAGATGAGTATGTGGAAAGAATTAAGAATACGCATATGGAAAATTTTGCAAGTGAAATAATTTTTAGAAACTACCCAAAAGCCTGTACATGAAAGGATGTGTAATTGTACACTGCTCAGCTCTGCAGTGAAACCACAAATAATTTGCTGTGTGATCATACTGTTGCAAACCCTTACATTGGTGAGCAGTCTTTCCTTTGCAAGTAAGTGAAAACTCAAAGTGGCTTAAGTCTTAAAGGGAATTACAGTATTTTGCTCACATGATTGGCAACTTAGAAGGTAGTTTAGGCTCCAGATGAGGCTTGATCCAGGGGGTCTCTAAAATTTTTAATTTCCATCATTCCCCTTGGCAATATCTATTCAAAGTAATACTGGCTTTCCTCATGGGTGCAAGGTAGCTTCCAGTACCTTCTAGGAGTGTCTAGGGTTCAGTCCATCAGGGAGAGAATACTTCCCTAGGGGCTTCTGCAGAAAAACAAGGAAATTCTATCCCAGTTTCCTCCAGAAAGCATCTCATTGGTCAATATTGGGTTACATGCCTTCCCTTGATCAATCACTGTAGCTTGGGGGATGGGGTTTAGCCAATCAGGGCCCAACCGTGTAGCCAGAGATCATGTCAGTTTCCAAGGAAAGTGGTGACTGTGTAGGGGAACAGTGGGTACCCAAATGGAAATCAAGGTACAGTTAAAAGAGGAAAGAGAATGGAGGTTAGGTTGCCAACAAACAGCAAATATCTATTTTACAACACCAATTATTTAACTAAAAATTGTGAAATAGCTGGAGGGGGCCATACATATTGGTGGAATAAAGGGGCCAAACTGACATCCCTCATAATTCAAAATCAATAGAGAATGTCTGAAATTTATGGATCAATACATAACTGTTTAAACATATTATTTAGACACGTGGAGGGAGCTAGAAGAAAAAACAACTGCGAGAGTTATAAAGAGTTATAAGTCACTACATCTGAGCAGCTAGTCTGGGGAGGGGGTTGAATAGGGCAGGGCATTATGATTTTTCATGAGAAGCTTTTTGTATGATTTGATTTTAAAACTATGTTCAAATGCATTACTTTGATTAAACATTAAAAAAAATCTCCAAGCTGTCATGAAAAAACCATGAAATTATATGAAATGGAAAAGCAGGAAGTTGCCGACTTTGCCTTGTGAAAAAGTACAAAAATTTAAAATGGCACCCCAGCCATTTTTTGGTTCAATCCACATGCCATGGATGTGTGCAGTGTTCTGTGATTTCCCGCACCTCTAGCACACTGCTACATATCCCCGGGGAAGGGAAGAGTATGCCCTAGTTTGAGAAGTATAGATTAAGACACATCAGGACAAAGAATCTGAAAGGTTCTAAAAAGGAAAAACGTATACTTTACCCTAGAGGAAAACCAAGGCCAGGTCCCCTGTGAGCATAACACAATACAACAACACAAAGAAGAGGCTAGAAAGATGCTGGCTTTGGGGTGCTGTCAAGAGCTCTGCCCTGGCACTCTTCTTTCAATATGGGCCAAACTCTGTTACATTGTCCTTCCTTTTGTCACAGACAGTTTCACTTCTTGTATTGTTTCTCCTTAGACCATACACGCTGCTCCAGCAACGCTCAAAGGCCTTTTCTTTAGTTTGTGTCACCAGCTTGATCGAAAACTGTTCATTCCTCCTGGGACCCTGGACCCAGCAGGGTAGCATCATGTAAAGAGACATATCTGGAGCACAGGGGCACACATACAGGATGGCCCCCTTGGGAAGACTTAGGTGTGAAAGGACAGACCACAAAGACAGAGAGTAGTTTAGGCACTACAGTCTTTCCCGGCTGCTGTGTTTGATAACCTCCAAATTATAAAGGCAAACCCCATTATTGATGACAAAGAGTGACCAGATAGGGTTCAGTTTTAAAAACGAGTGACTTTCTGTTTCAACAACGGGAGACTTGTATATAACTTTGAGGGCAAATTACGTCCAAATTTAAGACAAATCCTTTCATGGGACTTTCAGTTTCACAGCCATAAGGCAAAACATTCTTTGCTGAAATGGCATCTTGGGAGCAGTGAGGAATTCAGCTGCTCTTCACGATGGTGCTAAGGCTATGTCTTCACTTTGGGTTGAGTTAGCATGTCTGCAGATCATGGGAAGCAGAGACCGAAAGTCTTCCTCCCCCCACCCACACCTACCTCGGCCCCCTCTTGCTGGACCCCAGAGGAGACTGGGATGGGGGTGAGGATCTTAACTAATGTAGGGAAGGAAGATAGAGACAAACAATTCTGTTGTGGAAAGGGAGCTGGTGGTTCCAGCGAGGCAGCCCAATGGAGCCCAAGGAGGGAGATAGCCCTCTGCACTGTAATTCCCTTTTGCTCCCCCTAAGGCTTCAGTAAAATTTTGTTAAATGTTACCATCTGGTTTACAATCTGGTTTCTGTGCTTGGGGGGAATTTGGGATGGGACTTTTAAGAGAGCAGAAATAATCCAGAGGAATGCAACACAGGAATGAAGGAACAAGTTGACCAAAAGTCAGACAGCTACTTAATGTTCTAGCAACAACCAGGGCTGCTTTGAGGGGACCTGGGACCTGGGACATGGAAGTATTCCTCAGGGATTTTCAGAGATCGTTGGGGAGAGAACCTGAGAAAGTGTGAGTCTTTCTTACAGTTAAGCTGTTTGGGGACTCAGACTATCGCTACCTAGATTTTCAGGGGAAGGATGATTTTTGGAAGGCTGTAGGACTTGGGAGCATGGAGGGCTCATTTTTAAGACCTTGAGTATAGTTGTGGGACAAACTAATGTCTTAACCGTTTGTTTCTCTAGTTCAGTATTTTCCCAAATTCTTAATGGAGAGCCATATAGCCAATGAAGGATATCAAAGACCACAACCCACACAAATGCAGGTACCGCATTTCAATGCAGCAGGTTATCTGTACTGTACCCAATACTGCAATTGGACGTACTCACTGAGCCAGTTCAGACTGGACAATTCCCACGAGCTCAAGCCTCATTCCCAACATTTCAGCTGAAATCCCTGACCTGCTTAAGTTTGAACTCATTCATATTACATTCACTAACTTCGACCCCCAAATTATTACCAGCAATTCTCACTGACTCCCGGGAAAACCCTGGAGTCCTTTTTTAAGGGGGCGGGGGGAACAGAAGCAGAAGACCACAGAGAATTAGAGAAAAGCAACCAATCTTTCCTTCTTTCTAAATACATATCATTTCAGTTAGACTATCAGATTCTTTGCATGAGCCAGACGTTTAATGCCCACATTGGAATTTTGCATTTTGTGTGGACGGCACACCCCTTCCACAGCATGGCAGATAAGATATTTATTTACTGGTAAAAATCCAAAACCCACAGAAAAAACCAATCTCACACAAAAGTTTTGATTCAAATTGCCATTGTGAAATAAGAAAACCCTGAGCTAAGGATTGCATCCAATTAGAATTATGTTAATGGAATCCCAAATTTGTCTCCCCGATTTCATTGATTGAATCCCCAAGTTTTCACCCATCATTTTGCTAATGCACAGAATGCTGGCCCCAGAGAGGGCTGAGTTTTCAGGGAAGTGGCCCCAGCCACCTGGAACCCTCACAGAAGGGAGTCCCTCCCTGGTGGCTTCTGAGCAGCTGCTCTGAGTGCCAGGAGGAGAGGGGTTCCACGGGGGGCTGGGGAAGCCCTTAGCAGATGGTGTTTCTTCTTTCCCTCTCTTGTTTAGAGCAGAGATTCCCCCGGGATTACCGGCTCTCAGCAGCTGAGCTTTGGAGTTTGATCTCCTCTTTTCTCTCTGACCCTCTAGTCCACAAAGGCCCAGATCTCTTATGGCTAAAAAATTTATAAGAGCCTAGTCCAGGCATTCAGTGGGAGGTGGGAACTTACAACGTTCCAACACTGCCTTTGGTATCAGAGAGCCTGACTCTACTGTTTATCCTCTGTATGACCTTGTGCAAATGATTCCAACTTGGACCTGAAATGCAGGGGTAACACAGTCCTAGCTCACGGGTGATGATTAATGAGGTGATGTGTGTGTAGCACTTGGCACACTGCCTGGCACAATGGTGGGCCTCCTATAAATTACAGTTATTAATATCACTTCCTGCTGGGAAGTAAGGAAACGGGAAATCATTTAGCTGAGTCTAAAATATAAACTCAGTACTTTCATATTAAAGTTAATTAATGATAGCAATTGTTAGGCCAAGACCCTGTTGGCTCTCATTTCTGGCTTGTCCTAGAGCAGAAACAGAAAAAAAGAACAAAAAAACAAGACTGAATTGTGTAAGAACGTATTAACTCCCAGTTAATCAATATACAACTAAGGTATTCTTTGAAGCAGGCCTGAAAGGCAAAGTAGACATTTGACTGACAGACAAGGAGCCAGTCAGGATGGCAAATATGTAGCTGATATCCTGTACTCCCCTCCACTTCCTGTCCTTGCTGCATATCCCCTGCCTAGGGCAGACATCTTTAATCAATCATAGCATCTTATCTTGCTAAACCTGGATTCTGCCTTATGATAGTTTTCCTTCTTCCGTTTTTCTGTAGTAAAGTATTTTAAAGCAGATCTTGAATATTGCATCATTATAATCCTGCAGGATACAGTTCTTAAAAAAATGGATGTTTTCTTACATAACAACAAGGCATTATCTCACCTAACAAAATTAACAACAAAAAAGATCCTTTGTATTGTCTAATACCAGGTTCATAATAAAATTTCCCTGATTGTCTCGAAATATTTAGGATTATGTTTAACGCAGCTGTGGACCAATAGTCAGAGTTTTTAAAGCATGAGTCAGAAGCATCTACAGGCCGCCCTTTGAGGAATGGAAAGGAGGGGTTTCTCCTACCGCTGGTTGGCTTTGCGCTTTCAAAACCTTGTTCCTGAGGGTGGGAGCATCTATGGTCTATCTTCCTCTCTGAGGATTGCTAGTTCCTTGAATCCTTTGTTCTGTCAGGAAGCAAGGAGGCCTTCTTACAAATAGGACTCTGGAACTCTGGGGTCCCAAGGTTTTCCAGGGATGACCCTAGCTGATCAGGCCCTGCTGTGAGTGGTGATACTAGTAGGGGGTTGTGGGTGTCCTCAGCTCCCAGGAAGTTGCTGATCCTACCCTGGAGGGCTGGTCATGGGAGTTAGATCTCCCTCTGCTCAGGCCGTCTCAAGTTATCTATCTGTCCACTCTGCACCCCAGGGAGCAGGTGTCCTGTGTGCTTTGGAATCAACTGCCAGTGTGGCAGCAGGGACCGGCATGGATTTTCCATTTCCTGAGCACGTCTGCGAGGAGATTGGAGACTCAATTTCAGGATGCCTGGGCCTGCACAAAGGCAGTGACAATGGCTGTTGTCTGGGAAATGGCCTACTGTGGAGATGGGGTAAGGAGGCAGCAAATTAGGGACTGTCGATTCCTTCCCTGGGGAGCTGAGACTGTGCTCTGGCAGACAGAGGTCTGATTTAGTACAGGAAGTCACTTAGTCACTTAGTACACTGAAGTCAGAGAGAACGTCCTGGGAGGAGCCATAGAGCATCTCCACTGAGACCCTCGGTCCTTAGGGTCTTGCTGAGGTCAGGGGCTCAGGTGGCAGGACAGGAATAGGAGCAGGGCAGCCTAGTCAGGGGTTGCAGGGGTTCCTGGAAAACTTTGGGATGGAAAAAGAGATCTGAGGGTTTGTACGTTGACTTCCCATTCTTCATGACACTGCCTTAGCCCTACTAGGGGGAGTAGGACATAGATTTTTCCTGTTTCTCTCTCTTTTTTGTTTCTTTCCCTCCCTTCCTCTCTCCCTCCTCTCTCATTCCCTTTCTTTCATGTCCTCATTCATTCATTTATTCACTCATTTATCCAATGTCAACTGTCAAGGTTCTTCCTATATGTCGGCCACTGTGCCCAGAGCTTAGGATAAGATGGTGGAAAAGATAGACGTGGTCCCTGCCCTCATGGGATTTACAGGTTAGGGGAGAGATGGACACCAACCGAGATAACACATAGATAAACTCAATGGTTACAAGTTGTAGTAAGGATTATGAGGAAAATAAAAGGGCTGAGATAGGACATTACACTGTGTTCTACCTACTAGTGGTGTCTGTTAAGCTCTGACCAGCTCCCTGCCCTTGTCCCTTGCTTCCCTCACAGGTGTGATTTCTTACCTTCCTCTGTGACCATTGGCTCTGTGTTGAGCCAGCTGCCAGGGCTCCTCCCTGACTGCAGGCAGGAGGGATTTCAGAGCTCTGGGACAACACTCTGGGACTCTGACTGCAGGTAATGTCTTGACCTTGAGCCCCAGACCTATTTCTGTGCCAGAGAACCTGTCTTTTTAAAAAAATTTCTAGCTTTTTATGGAGATATAATTTACATACAGCGAAACACACAGATCTTTAGTTCTGTCCATTTTTGCTTCATGTGTTCATAAGCTCTGTTATTAGATGCATACACATTTGGGATTGTTCTGTCTTCTTGATTATTTGACTCTTTTTATCATATGAAAATTTCCTCCTTTCCTCTAGTGGTATTCCTTGTCTTGAATCTACTTCAACTGTTATTAATATACCCTTTCTTTTAATTAGTGCATCTTTTCACTTTTAACCTCTCTGTGTTTATATTATTATTTATTTTTATTTAAGAATTTTTTTCCAGATTCATCAAATTTTAATATTTTGCAGAACCTGTCTTACCTTTCTCTAGCTATATTCATTTTTTTTCTGGACCATTTGAGAGTAGATTACATACATTAGGTTCCTTACCCCTTTAATGTTTCAGTATGCATTTCATAAGAAGAAGAATATCCACTTACGTCACCCAAAAAGTTAGCAATTTTAGAATATTTAACACTAATACAATATTTTAATCTAATCTACAGTCATTACTGCAATTGCCCCAAATCTTTTTTAAAAATTTTTATTGGAGTATAGTTGATTTACAATGTTGTGTTACTTTTTGCTCTACAGCAAAGTGCATCAGTTATACATATACATATATCAACTCGTTTTTAGATTCTTTTCCCATATAGGTCATTATAGAGAACTGAGTAGAGCTCCCTGTGCTATACAGTAGGTCCTTATTAGTTATCTATTTTATATGCAGTTGTGTGTGTATGTCCATCCAAATCTCCCAGTTTATCCCTCCCCTCTCTGTGTTTTTATACTTAAAGTGTGTGTCTTATTATAAAAGGATATAATTGGGTCTTGCTCTTTTATTGTCAGATAATTTCTGCCTTTTAATTGAAGTGTTTAGTTCATTTACATTTAATATAATTATTGATTTGGTTGGATTGAAAGTACCATTTTGCCATTAGATATCTGTTTTTTCCACTTTGTTATTTTAAAATTTTCTTCCCTCCTTTCCATTTTCTTTTGGGTTCTTGAGAATTTTTAGTATTCTATTTTTATCTCATCTAGTTTTTTTAAAAATCTATATCTCTTGTTAAATGATTTTTCTAGCTTTCTCTTTCTGGACCTGGCTAAGGAGGAGGAGCCATGATGGGAGTTGACATCCAGCACAACAAGGACCGAAAGTTTCCACGCAAGGAGCCCAAGAGTCAGGACATCTACCTAAGGCTGTTGGTCAAGCTGTACAGGTTTCTGGCCAGATGAACCAACTTCACCTTCAATTAAGTTGTACTGAAGCGGTTGTTCATGAGTCACACCAACTGGCCACCTCTGTCCCTTTCCCGGATGATTTGGAAGATGAAGCTTCCTGGCCAGGAAGGCGAAAGAGCTGTGGTTGTGGGGACTATAACCGATGATGTGCATGTCCAGGAGATGCCCAAATGGAAGCTGTGTGCTCTTCGAGTGAGCAGCTGCGCCTGGAGCTGCATCCTCAAGGCCGGGGGCGAGATCCTCACCTTCGACAAGTTGGCCCTGGACTCCCCCAAGGGCTGTGGCACTGTCCTCCTCTCTGGTCCTCGCAAGGGCCAAAAGGTGTACAGGCATTTCAGCAAGGCCCCAGGAATCCCGCATAGCCACACCAAACCCTATGTACGCTCCAAGGGCTGGAAGTTTGAGCATGCCAGAGGCCGATGGGCTAGCCGTGGCTACAAAAACTAACCCCAGATCCTACCATGTTATTAAAAAGATTTTGGATGCTAAAAAAAAAAAAAAAAAAAAAAAAGATTGTTCTAGGAATTGCAATATGCATTCTTAAATTATCAAAGTCTACCTTGAGTTAATATTATTCCCCTTCACATAAAATGTAAGAATCTTACAACAGTAGATTTTAATTTCCTCCCTCTTTTGTTCTATTTTTGACATTTATTTTTGTTTTTACATATGTTAACTCCCACAATGTAGTATCATTTTTTGCTCTAAACAGTAGTTTTTCTTTTAAGGAAATTAAGAATTAAGAAAAGTCTTTAACACTGACTCATACTTATTACTATTTCTGGCATACTTTATTCCCTGATGGGGATCCTAGTTTCCATCTGGTACCATTTCTCTTCAACCTAAAGAACTTCCTTTAACATTTCTTATAATGCAGATCAGCTAGTGATGAATTCTCCCAGCTTTGGCTTATTTAAAAATGTCTCTATTTCACCTTAATTTTTGAAGGAATTTTTTTCTGAATATAGGCTTTTAGGGTGAAAGTTTATTTTTTTTCTGGCACTTTAAGTTCTCCTTGCCTTCTAACTTGTGTCTAGTGGTAAATCAGTGATAAGTCCTATATTTTTATCTTCATTCTCCTATCTGTAGGCGTTTTTGCAGGGGAGAGGGAACTGTTTTTCTCTCTTTTTTTTTTTTTCTGAAATTTTGTTATGTGCTTTGATGGTGTTGTGTGTGTTTGTGTGTGTGTTTATACTGCTTGGGGTTTGTTGAACTTCTTGGATTTGTGGGTGGACATAGTCATGATATATGAAACTTTTTCAGTATTTTCAAAAATTAATATAATTTATTTTTAGAGCAATTTTAGGTTCACAGCAAACTTGAGCAGAAAGTCCAGAGTTTCCCCGTATCCCTTCTTATCATACACACACAACCTCCTTCACCATCAACATTCTGCATCAGTGTGGTTTATTTATTACAGTTAATGATCAACATTAACACTCTCTGACTTAAATCACAGCAAGATCTTTTTTGACCCACCTCCTAGAGTAATGAAAATAAAACCAAAAATAAACAAATGAGACCTAATGAAACTCAAAAGCTTTTCCACAGCAAAGGAGACCATAAACAAAATGAAAAGAAGACCCACAGAATGGGAGAAAATATTTGCAAACGAAGTGACTGACAAGGGATTAATGTCCAAAATATACAAACAGCTCATGCAGCTCAATAACAAAAAAACAAACAACCTAATCAAAAAATGGGCTAAATAGACATTTTTCCAAAGAAGACATACAGATGCCAAAAAGCACATGAAAATATACTCAACATCACCAATTATTAGAGAAATGCAAATCAAAACTTCAATGAGGTATCATCTCACATCACTCAGAATAGCCATCATTAAAAAAAATCTACAAACAGTAAATACTGGAGAGGGTGTGGAGAAAAGGGAACCCTCGTACACTGTTGGTGGGAATGTAAACTGGTACAGTCACCATGGAGAACAGTATGGAGGTTCCTTAAAAAACTAAAAATACAGCTACCAGATGATCTAGCAATCCCATTCCTGGGCATATACCTGGAGAAAACCATAATTCGAAAAGATTCCTGCACCCCAATATTCATTACAGCACTATTTACAATAGCCAGGGCATGAAAGCAACCTAAATGTCCACGACAGAGGAATATATAGAGAAGGTGTGGCACATATATACAATGGAATATTACTCAGCCATAAAAAAGAACAAAATAATGCTATCTGCAGCAACATGGATGGACCTAGAGATTGTCATACTGAGTGAAGTAAGTCAGACAGAGAAGGACAAATATTGCTTGATATTGCTTATATGTGGAATCTAAAAAAATGGTACAAATGAACTTATTTACAAAGCAGAAATAGACTTACAGATGTAGAAAACAATCTTATGGTTACCAAGGGGAAAGGCGGGCGGGCTGAACTGGGAGATTGGGATGGACATATACACACAACTATATATTAAATAGATAACTAAAAAGGACCTACTGTATAGCACATGGAACTCTACTCAGTTCTCTGTAATGATCTATATGGGAAAAGAATCTAAAAAGAGTGGATATATGTATATGTATAACTGATTCACTTTGCTGTAGAGCAGAAAGCAACACAACATTGTAAATCAACTATACTCCAATAAAAAGTTTTTAAAAACGATCAACATTGGCACATCTTTATCAACCAAAGTCCATAGTTTACATTTCAGTTAATTCTTTGGTGTTATGTATTCTAAGGGTTTTGACAAATGTATGACGTATTCACCATTACAGTATTACAAAGAGCAGTCTCACTGCCCTAAAAGTCCTCTGTGCCCCACCTATTTATCCCTCCCTCCCCCTAATTCCTGGAAACCACTAAACTTTTTACTGTCTCCATAGTTTTGCCTTTTCCAAAATGTCATATAGTTGAAATAATACAATGTGTAGGTCTTGCAGAGTGGCTTCTTTCACTTAGTAATGTTTTTAAGTTTCTTACATGTCTTTTCACTTCTTGATAACTTGTTTTTTTAATCACTAAATAATATTTTATTGTTTGGGTGTATCACAGTATGTTTATTCATTCACTTATTGAAGGACATCTTGTTTCCTTTCTAATTTTGTTTTTTTCCCTTTAATTAATTAATTTACTTTTGGCTGCGTTGGGTCTTCATTGCTGCGCGCGGGCTTTCTTTAGTTGCGGCGAATCGGGGCTACTCTTTGTGGCGGTGCACGGGCTTCTTGTTGCGGTGGCTTCTCTTGTTGCGGAGCGCGGGCTCTAGGGGTGCGGGCTTCGGTAGTTGTGGCACTCGGGCTCAGTAGTTGTGGCTTGAGGGCTCTAGAGCGCAGGCTCAGGAGTTGTGGCGCATGGGCTTTGTTGCTCCATGGCATGTGGGATCTTCCCGGACCAGGGGTCGAACCCGTGTCCCCTGCATTGGCGAGCAGATTCTTAACCACTGCGCCACCAGGGAAGTCCTGGCTTTCTAATTTTGGCAATTATGAATAAAGTCGCTATAAACATTCATGTACAGGTTTTGGTGTAAGTGTAAGTTTTCAACTCATTTGAGTAAATACCAAGAAATGTGATTGCTGGGTCATATGGTAAGGCTACATTTAGCTTTGTAAGTGACCGCCAAACTGTCTTCTAAAGTAGCTGTACCATTTTCCATTCCCACCAACAGTGAATAAGATTTCATGTTGCTCCACAAACTCCACAAAGCATTTGGTGTTGTCAGTGTTTTGGATTTGGCCATTCTCAAAGGTGTATAGTGATATCTCACTGTTGTTTTATAGAGATATCTCACTGTGTATCATCTTTGGTGACAATTCTGTTCAGATATTTTTCCTATTTTAAATTGAGTTGTTTGTTTTCTTATTGTTGAGTTTTAAGACTTTTGGGTATATTTTATCAGATACATCTTTTGTAATATTTTCTCCCAGTTTGTGGCTTGTCTTCTCATTCTCTTGACAGTAATTATTAAAAAAAATTTTTTCAACCCCAGTCTCTCTCTTTTCGTTCTTAGGCTTCAATTCCATTTATGTTACACTACTTGGTATTGTTCCACAGGCCATTTTCCCATTCTTTTTTTTCTGTGTTCTTCAGCTTTCATGGTTCAAGTGCTGTGTTTTCAAATTCACTGATCTTTTAAAAATTTTTTTCCAATCCGTTGTTTAACTCATCAAGTTTTAATTCCAGAAAGTGCATTTTTCAGTTCTGTTATTTTTATTTGGTTCCTTCTGTAGTTTCCATTGTTCTATTGAGATTTCCCATTTGTTTATTCACTACATAGTACTCTCCTTTAAATCCTTAAACATATTTATAATGGCAGTTTTAAAGTCCTTTACTGCTAATTCCAACACCTGTGTCATCTTTAGGTCTGTTTCTACTGGTAAATTTTCTCCTGGTTGTGGGTTACACTTTCCTGTATAACAAAAAGGGTATACTTGACGTGGTGGATGCTGTATTGTTGAGGTCTATATTTTTGCTGTCTTCCTTTAAAGAATATTGTGTTTTTCTTCTGAGAGGCATAGCTAATGTACTGGTACATCAGCTTGGGTCTGCCATTTCTTGGTTTTAGGCTTTCATAGGGTGAGTCTAGACTAGTCCTTAATGTCTGGTCTCCCTTGAGTCTCTGCTGAATGCCCGGGCTGTTCGGGAAGATCTCTCCACTCTGGACGGTCAGATTCCACAATCTTGCAGCACCGTGTGACCTCCAAAACCTCTGTTTGGCTCGCACTATGCCAGGAGCTGTTCTCTGTCAGGCAGCACAAATTCTCACTCTATACGTACCCAGCTTTGTACCCAGTCAAAGACTCAATAAAACCCCTACGCAGATCCTGGTTCTCCTGTTCTGTGCCTCTTCCAACTCTCCTATAACCTGCCCCACAAATTCCAGCTGCCCCGGCAGCCTCAAACGTCAGTCTCTTTTTTCTTCCCCCAGCAGGACTTCTGCTCTCTCTCTGGGCGCCACTCTCTGTGCTGAGGTTTGGAAAGTGCCCACTGGCAGAGAGCTGGGATAAATGTCAAGCTCCTGTGTTTTCCTTTCTCAAGGTTCACAACCAGTTAGGAGTTAGAGTGTTGCAGACATAAAAGCCAGAGAGAACCATGAAATCTTATTGCAACTCCATTTCCCTTATCCCTCCTCCACGCATGGCTCTCGTGGGGCCATTTTCCTGCAGGTGGGGATGAGGGAGAGGAGCAGGGGGCCAATGGGGGAAAGGAAGTCTGGAGAAGGCAGTTGGGGTATCGCCTGCTATATTTTGTTTACAGCTTCCCAGTGGGGCCCCAAAGAAGGAGGCAGCTGTGTGTTATTGAGCTTGTAGGAGAGGCAGGGAATGAGGGGGGTGCTGGGGAGTGCAATTAGCCAATGGTTTGAGACTGATGAAGTGGATAATGAGAGGTGCTAGGACAGATTTCTGTGTTAAAAAAGGAGACGGCGGGGAGGAGCCGTTGCACATTAATCTGCTCAGGCCTGATCTGTCAGGAACTGACTCCCTGCCGAGAGGACAAGGAGCAGAGGATTTGCAGGCGGGACCAGCACCTCCTTCCCAGGCAGCCTTCTTGGGGATTCTTATCCTCCTCCTCCTCATGATTAACATCTATTGAGATCATATGGGCCATGTCTTATGCCAAGTAACTCTCATGATTCACCTCATTCAATGTCCCAAACAACTTTATGAAGTCGACTTTGTTATAACCCATTATACAGATGAGCAAACTGAGATGCAAAGAGGTGAAGGACCTTTCCTAAGTCACGTTGTTAGTAAGTAGTGAAGCTGAGCTTCTCCCGTGGTCTGACACCAGAGCCTGATGGACGCAGTCTTGGTCTTGACTTCAAGGTCAAGGTATGAGTGCAGGTACGTTTGACTTCAGTCAGGTATGCAGGTATACCTGCAGGTACGTTTGACTCCAGTGCAGTCATGTTTGACTTCAGTGATTGTCCTCAGAAGGGAAGGGACACATGTTCCTAGCACCTGCTGTGTGTGAGGCTCTGGCTACCTTCTGCACCAAGCATGTTACATTTCTTCTGTTTTGTTTTTCAATTATTTCTAATAACACCCAGTGAAGAAGATACTGTTTTCACCTTAATTTTACAGAGGAGGAAACTGAGAATGTATTAGAAAAATGAAATAGCTTGTCTGAAAAACCAAATCTAGCAAGTTATAGAACAATGTTAAGATGTATTAAACTTCTAACCAACAATTATATAATGAACCCTTACTACGTGCCAGGCTTTATTCTAGGTATTAGAGATACAGTAATGAATAGGAGAGCCAAAATCCTGCCCTCCTGGAGCTTATGTTCTACTGGGGGCAGAAAGGGAGCACTGGTAGACGCAGTAAACAAATAAACCAGGTGGAGGTAAATGATATAGAGAAAACTAAGGCAGGGAAGGTGGGAAGGGAGGGTGTGGTATGGAGGACGTAATTTTGTATAAAACGTCGGGAAGGATGCACTGAGAATATGACTTTTATGCAAAAACTTGGAGGAGCTGAGGAATCCAGCCCTTGGATATGTTATGGAAGAGTATTTTAGGCTAAGGGGACAGCAAGTGCAAAGGGGCGCTGAGTCGCCCAACTCCACAGACAGCTTTCATGAAAGCCACCATGTGAAGAGTATCTCCTGGGATTGTGTAGCGAGGGGGCTGGTGTGGGGGACAGAGGAGGTGTGGCTGGAGCAGAGTGATGGAGGGGAGAGTAGGGACCAACAGTCAGAGGGGTAACTGCAGCTGAGTGTGTGGGGCCTTTTTGCCCATCATACGGACACAAAGTCTTCTCTGATGGGAACAGAGAAGTGTTTGAGAGATGATCCCCAGAAGGTCAGCCACTCTGATAGCCTCCAATTTGCCCCCGAGTTTAGCCTTCCCCTTGGGTCCTGCCACCCCATGCCTCCTGCCTCCCGGTTGAGTGCTCTCACTTTAAAGGCCTAAGTATCCCACCAGCTCTCTCCCTTAGCCCAGGTGAGAGCCAGACATGGTGAAAAAACTCAATACATGTGAGAGAAGAGGGAACCTTGACTGTGGGCAGACGCCTGCCTCTGGGGCTGGGAGGGGGGCAGAGGAGCACCCACCTCAGAGTGGTTGCAAGGTTTGAGTGAGGCGATGCCCACCCGACGCACTGGCAGGAGGCCATTCTCTCACCTTACACCGGGGCTAGCTCTGTGATACATGACGATCGCTTCCTTTATCCCCCAGGAGTTCCCACTGCCGGGAGCTCCTCCTCTTTCCTCTCCACGCGTCAAAGTCCTATGTGCCAAATTTGACGTCCTCTAAGGAACCTCCCCAAGCCTCACTGATTACCATCTCCAGACTCCAGGCAACACGTTCACTGGAGAGGCAAGGACAAGGGTTTTGGCTTCAGACAGGCCTGAGTTCCCAGCTTGCCTCTGCCTCTGGGTGATGTTAGAAAAGTCACCAGACTACGTAAGCCTCCGTTTCCTCATCCATAGAATAGCATCTTGTCATGGAGGCATTTTGAGAATAAATGAGATGATGTAAGGAAAGCACTTAGTACGGTGGGCTCAAGTCAACGTTACTACGAGCACTTCAGTACGGATCCCACTACTCTGCTCTCAAATCTTTCACCCAGAGTTTACCTAGGCCAGAGGTTGGCAAACTTTTTCTGTTAAAAGGCCAGGCAGTAAATAATTCAGGCTTTTCACACCATTCGGTCTCTGTTGTAGCTACTCAGCTCTGCCATTGCAACACAAAACCAGCCATAAACAAAATATACATGAATGGGCGTGGCCGTGTTCCAATACAACTTCGTTTAATAAACAGGTGAGGGTCTGGATTTGGCCCGGGAGCCATAATTTGCTAGCCCTTGATCTATATCAATCCCTTCACTTAACAAAAAGAGGAGAAAGAAGCCCAGAGTCAATAAGTCACGCATCCCGGGGTGGCTGAGCCACCCAAGCGTGGAGGGAGGCCGGAAGCCTGATTCTCCATATTCCTTCCTGGATTGTTTTCTTCCTGTTCCACGTGGGTTAGCTTTCTCTCCCCCATTGGTTTGTCAGTTGCACACAGGCTAGTTACTCATTAAATATTCGTTGGATTGGTTTCATATAACAGTACATGTTTGACACCTCTTGGAAGCTTCTGGATATGTCCTTTGGAGAGAGCTGTGAAATCAGAGGTGAGGAATCACGGGCTGGTTCAAAGTCCCCGGGTGAGTCAAGAGTTCCCAGTTCCCAGCACTGGAGGACACTGTCAGCACGACAAGGACAGCCTTACTTCACCAGAGAGACAAGGCTCTGCAGCCGTGAAATTCTTCCTTTGGTTTCTCCAAGAAAACAATCCTCTGAAAAGAATCTCGTCTATTAATGTGATTATTAATCTGGAAAAAAGCCCACTTCTCAATAAAATGAATCTATGACAAGACAGATGTAATAAACCTGTTTAGGATTTATGATGTGCCCAGGCAGCGTTTTGCAAAAGATAATGTTCCCCTGTAATGTTGATTTGCCGGATGAGAACCATGTAATTTATTCTGTCAATGTACATAAGAAATGTTATCTGTGTGGGGAATGACTGATGGCCTCATGAAAGCTGGCAGGGAAACAAATAAAACAATTTGGGTCTTAAAAATATAATCACCTAATGATCTTGTCCCAGCGTTTGTGACGGGGAGAGCAGGATTGGGAGCTGCGGCTGCCATGAATTTGCCATCTGGACTCGGGACCATTTACCCTTGAGCTTGGCACCAGAGGGCAGCAGGGAGCCCTGAGAACCTCTCTTGGCTGTCCAGCGTCCTCCCTCTGGGCCTTTGTCCAGGCTGTTCTGTCTTCCCGGCTATTGGTCCATCTATCCTTCAAGGCCTGGCTCAAAGGGTCTCTCCTCCATGGTGAGCTTCTGTGCCTGGAGCTCTGCTAACACATACCTTGGCAACAACAGGGATTTTTCCCTTCTTAGGACTCTTGTAGTCACCCTCCGGGCCTCTTTTAGGCCACTCAGCATTTGCTCCCTTGAAGTTTAGTGATTGATGTCATCTCTTTGAGACTAGAGCCCATCTTGGTTCAGCATCCTCATTGGCAGGGTCATTTCGTGAGTGCCCACGAGTGTTTGCTGAGCAAATTAATATTCAGAGTTAGAGCTACCACTTACCAAAGAGTTGGAATGTGTCAGGCACTGTTCTAGGGGCTTTACAACTTGGTTACATAATGGAACCACCCTCGGAGGTGGGCACCATCATTGTTCCTTTTGTACGTAGTGGGAACGGGGGCTCAGAGGCCATCTGACTTGTTCAATGTCATATATATCTAGCAAGCAGAGGATCCGGGTTCCAAACCCAGACTGCAGAGTCTACTGTGATTGGATATGAACTTACTCTATATACCCTCTCTGTGCTGATCGCCCCCTTCTTGAGACTCTTTCCTCCCTTGGTTTCCATGTACTATACTCATCTGGTTTTCCTCTCAGTATTCTGACAACTCCATAGGGGAGACCTTCTTTGCAGTGCCCTGGAGCACTGGTTGAAAAGTCCGTGGTGGGGGTTGGCCAGCAAAGGGTATGGAAAAGGCATAAATGGGGTGTGTCTGAGCCAAGGCCACATGGAGGCCTAGACCACGAGGCTGGCTCTGGCTTGGACAACATGGAGTTTTGAGGAGAGGCCAGAGAGTAGGACTGGGGAGGCAAGGCCTTTCACTAGATCAAGGCCAGCTGGGAAGTAGCTGGGCATCAAAGGGCAGTCCTGGGGAGGATGTAATGCCAGATGTAGGGCAGGGAAGCCTACACCCCAGGCCTAAGGTCTTGTAGCAGAGCTTAGATCTGGGGCAGCCTGGGGCTTTGACAGGCAGGCTTAATGCTGCCAAGGCTGGGCCATTAGGCCTTGAGTCTGGGGAATGTGATTGCATCATTTTGGAGCCTGGTGAGAAAGAGAATTCATCCTGGATGATTCGAATGTAGAAATTCTTATGAACATACTACTTATAGAGGTATGAGCAGAGTTAAAGGAATCAACAAGGGGCCACCCAGAGAGGCACAGCAGCAGAGAGCTCACACCACTTAGGGTCAAAGAGACAAAGGGAGGAAATAACGTTACTGGGGTCCAGTGAGAGCTGGAGCCGGTGGGGATGGTGAGAGCGGTTAGTCACAGAGGGATGCAGCTACTTCCAGAGGCGTGGCACCAAAGCAGGAAGGAGTGGAGAAGAAAGGACCCAATCTCTTTCTCCTCCTACCTTGCAGTGACTCCCATTGGTTGAACCCAGTATCAGGGTCAGATTCCTGGGTCAGGGAGCAGGTTAGAAGAGGAAATAGAGTTGATCTGGGGGACTGGCCAGCACAGTGACTCACTGTTGAGTCTCCCCGGCTGGGTGCTGAGGGTGTATCTGGAACCTCAGTGCAGAACTGACTCATGTACTGGTTGGTCTACCATGAGAAGAGGTCGCTTTGGGATCTGGGAATGCAGAGACAGGAGGAAGATGGGCAGCCCCCCGTGGACATGGAGGCCTCCCTACTTGGCTCTCCTGTCTTTGTCTTGCTTGAACTTCAAGGAAGGATTGAACATGGAGTATAGGCTGTGATGAAGCTGAGACCATGACTCCAGACCTAGTTTCCCTAAGGATAGAATGCGGGCATTGGATCAAAGCAGCAACTCTCAAATGGTTTTCCAAGGAGCTCCAGAGCTTAGTGGAGATGTCCCAAGAGTTGGTGGGTATGTGAAGGGGGAGGCCAAGGGTGTGGGCTAAAGGAATCCTAACGAATGCTACTCCTGCCAGCTGGCTAAAGCAGAAAATCTTCCTTGCGTTTGACTTCAGGAGAGACACTTAGATGAGCTGGACTTGGAGTATTTCAGCCTGGATCTGACTAAGGCCAGGGAAGGAGGTGTGGTAATTACAAAAGCTTTCGGCAAGCCGAGAATGTGGTCCATGATGTAAGAGGCAAGGTTTGGGAGTCAGTTAAGGCGAATCCCAGGCATGACCTAGAACGGCGGTCCCCAACCTTTTTGGCAAAAGGGACCGGTTTTGTGGAAGAAAATTTTTCCACAGACGGGGGATGGGGGGGACGATTTCAGGATGATTCATTTATTGTGCACTTTATTTCTATCATTATTACATTGTAATATAGAATGAAATCTATATTACAGAAGGTGGAGCTCAGGCGGTAACGCAAGTGATGGGGAGCGGCTGTAAATACAGATGAAGCTTCACTCGCTCACCCGCTGCTCACATCCTGCTGTGCAGCCCGGTTCCAAACAGGCCACAGACCAGTATCCGTCCATGGCTCGGGGGTTGGGGACCCCTGACCTAGAAGATGCTATGGACCAAGCTGGGGAGCCGGGAGTGGAGGCGGGAGAGAGGAAATCCAAGTATCATTCAATGGAGAGAGAATATAAAAACATATCCAGCAAAGTGTATTACTTTAAGGATCTCCTGGCTGAACGCTAAGTTTTCTTGTCCGATGTGATTGTTTCTTCAGGCACGGATATAAATGTCTCCAAGGTGGGTGGAGAGGACAAGTTCTAACCAAATTCTTTGATGCATAGAGATGCTGACCCTCAGGGAGACCACCTGCTAGCCAGCTCAGAGCTTCCCAGGCCGCCTTAGCGCTCTCCCTCGTCCTGAATAAGGCGCTGTGTGGATCTTCCCCGATGGCTGGAATCTCCTGCTTTCTGCTGGCTTGCATCTGAGTCCTGAACAGTCCAGTTCAGCAAAGGTGGCTTCTGCCAGCCCAGCCCTGGCTTCCACCTCTTGGGTCTTCTCTTTTTCCTTATTTTGTAAGTGTCACCATGTTGGTATCCCTCAGGGCTGACACCTTCCCTGAGCAATACTCTCCCAGTTTGAAAGATCTCGCCTCTGACTCCGGGTCTCAGACCTCCCCCCACTCCCACACAAGTCTTCTTACCCATCTTGCCAGGACCCATGTAGTTCTAAGCACAAGCCCTCAGTCACAACCACAGAGGGATCTGCTTTTTGCTGCAATGTGCATGGAAAGAAAAAATTGAAGAAGCGTTAACCAACACCCTTGCGTGTACAAGGTAGTTTAATTTGTTTGAACGTGGCTTACCACGATAACTGCGTAACATTTCTGGAGCAATTACAATGTGCCAGATACTCTGCTAGGTTCTTCACACACACTGTTTTAGCCTTCCGAGATTGTGCTTTTATTTTCCTCAATTACAGAAATGAAGAAACTGAGGCTCAGAGAGGAAGCGCCTTGCCCAAGGTCACACAACTAAGAAGTGATGGAACCTGGGTCTTCTTATTGGAGTCTATGTGCTGAACAACTCTGCTAACCATTGTTTGGGTTTGGGGAGAGAAATGAACCGTCCCTCCAAACCTCTGAGAGGGCTCTTTTCAGCCACAAATCGAGCAAATGATACAAAGCTGTGACAAGCAATGCAGAAAGGCTGATCAATAAAACACCATCTCCAAGAAGCAGAGCAATTAGGTGAAGAGATGGAATAGCTTTCCAGTCTCTAAAATAATGGGGTCATATTAATTTAAAAATATTTTCACTTCATTGTCTATGATAAGAAATCCAACTTTGATTCCTTCTGCTTGGATCACTCCTTCCTGACCCCTTGCATGACTGGTCTTTTCTCATCCTTCAGGTCTCAGCTTGAATGTTACCTCCTCAAAGGAGCCTTCCACAGTCCTCCAAACAGAAAGCAGGTCATCCCCAAGGTTCTGTGCTGGCCCTTTGCTCTATCATAGCAGTTCTTTGCATGGCAACATTTATAATTGCATGTGTGTGTGTGTGAGATGGTTCTGTCTCCCCTACTAGACTCTAAGTTTGGTGAGGCTAGGGACCACACTTGACGCATCTACCCTGTAGACCCCACACCCAGCACCGTGTCATTCAAGCAGCAGGTGCCTAGCTAGCATCTGTCAAAAAGACAGATGAATAAGTGTGGTGTATTCTTATTTACCAGAGTTCAGAAATCTATTTTTGAGTTCTCTGATCTTATTTAATAACAAATCACTTAAGAACAATTTGATATCTATTGCAATATGTAAACTGGGAAATCATGTAAATGTGGTTATTACTTTCTGGCTGTCAGTGATATCTTTGTTTTCTTGGGAGCGGGAGAAACAGAATAAGAGAAAGAACAATGCACAGGGAGTTGGGAGATCTGGGTATGAGCCT
Source organism: Leucopleurus acutus (assembly GCF_964270905.1). Taxonomy (NCBI): domain Eukaryota; kingdom Metazoa; phylum Chordata; class Mammalia; order Artiodactyla; family Delphinidae; genus Leucopleurus; species Leucopleurus acutus. The sequence continues at coordinate 163,741,923 of NC_139143.1, forward strand.
TGGTTTTGCTGCTTACTAGCTGTGTGACCTTGGGCACGACCTTTTCCCTCTCTGGTCCTGAGTTTCCTCAGCTGTAAAATGAGCTTGGACCGGTAACTCTCTAAGAATTCTTTCAGCTGTAAAAGTTTAAACTCTGAGAATTACATAGATTGCACATGGCTGAAATGATTGGATTTGGGACATCAAAGCATGTTTTGGGCTACACTAGCTCTGAAATGGCATTTTGTTGGGATACAGTCTCAACCTAGAGTCTGGATGACTTCTCTTGTTGCCTTCAGTGTGGCAGGAGTCCCCCAGTCCTCTCTGTGCAGTGCTGGGAGCCATGGTAGAGGACAGAGCTACACCCCTTCCTTCCCGACGGGGCTTGTCATTTGTCTGCCTCATCCTCAGAAACCCTGCAAAGCCTGGTAAGAAAGAAGCTGCAAAAAAGGAGTAATAATTTCCCCTCTTTTATCCTCCGCTGCCATCTCCTCATCCTCAGACCACAGAGCATCCAATGGCTACTCAGTGACTGGGCTGGAATGAGAGTCAGAGAGGATAGGGCTGAGCTTCCAGGCTGTGTGGCCTGAGGAGCCTGGAGGAGCCCGGGGGGTCGTGGAGTCTGCCTGGGCCCGTGCTGCAATGCCTGTCAATCGGTGTTTGAGTGGGTTCATCAGTGTGGAGTAGCGCCTGCTGCTGCTGAGCTCAGCCCGGGCCCAGAGAGCTGGGAGCTGGTGAATAACATCTTACTTAGCAGAAACTTCCCCTCCGTTGGAGCATGTTTCAGAGGAGTTTGATTGGAACGAGGATTGATGTCAGTCCTGCAAGGCAAAGGCGCCGGAAGCTTCTGCCGCAGCCACCGCTATAAAACGAGCCATTTGTGGTGACCGAGAGATGCACGCAGAACACTGCAGCACCCCACATCTCTCCACCCCACCCTGGCCGTGCAGCCACAAGGCTTGTCCGTCCCAGGTGGGTAGAATGGACAGTCCTGGGAGGACCAGCCAGCGGGAACCTTGATGCATTGGAGATTCCTGGGCATGTTTTCAGCTGAGGAACCAATAGACCAGGGCTCAAATTTAGAGCTGCCACCTCTTAGCTGTGTGATCTTGGACAACTTGTGTAACTTCTCATAGTGTTGGTAGACTCATGCCCACCACAGAGATATTGATTCCTACCTTGGAGAGCTGATGTGAGGATTAAAGGAGCTAGGGTGCAGTGGGTTACGGGAACTAAGACATTTCCTGCCAAGGAGTTGGCCCTAAGCCCACCTGAGACCCCATCTCACTCCTGTCCTAGGCTGAGATGGGGATGTGGGAGGGTTGGACAAGGAGTGTGAGTAGGGCTCAGGAGACAGTTTAGGAGAGGCCCTTCCTCCTCCCCCAGGTGGTGGGGGCGTGGGTTCACTGTGACTTGCCTCCAAAGCTTTTGCTCCAACCCATGGTGAAGAATCAGACCCTGTCTGCTCTCAGCTCCCAAAGGTGGGACTGGCAGGGCCTGGTGGCTCCAGGTGCAGGGCTATCCCCAGAGGTCCGGGTTAGAGACAGTACAATAGGCTGGCTGGCCTTCGTAGATCTGTCTGATGAAGGGTGATAAGAAATAAAATCTCTTCTTTTCTTCAGTGGTTTAATCCTCTGCTCTTGCAGGGATCCTCAACGTCCATGTCTGCGTATGCAGCTGTTAGAGGAAGGGCTGGAGGGTCAATCGGGAGGCCTGTGTCCTAATCTTTCCTGAGGACTCAGCTCACTCCGAGGCCTTGGACCCTCCTCTCCTTGTTGGCCTCAGGGACCCCATCAAAGGCCAAAAGCTATGATCTCCAATGGCTGTAACATTCCCTAATTTTGAATCTGACTAATTTTGAATCTGAGCAGGGAAGAGGTTCTGTGTCATTGTCTTCACAGCCCTGGCCAGAGCCGCAGCTCCTTCTTCAAGACAGGAATCAAGAACCAAGGCCACGTGATCTGCAGCTGCAGAGGGACAGGGCCCTGAGAGTGGGCTTCATTGTGTCTTTAGTGAAGGACTTTGTGAGAGCCTCTGAATGGGGCTTGGAGCAGTTTTCATGTTTATTTTTAAATCTCTTTGGGGTGCTGCTTTTAATTCTTCTCCTTCTTTGGCCCTTTCACATGGGACCTAGATGACAAGGCATGGCACGATTGTGTTTGCCCAAGTGCAGATAAGATCAGTCTTGGCAGATCGGCTGAGCCCCAGCTCCTAAGGAGAAATGGAACATAATAAACAGGTACTGGGGGGAATAAATAGGGAGGATTAAATCCTAACAAAGGCAGGAACATCTGGGACATACAAAAGCTTGTTCAGAGAATTGCCTGGGAGAGAAAGAAATGAAGAAAGCAGCCCACTTCACTCTTACCTGGCTCCCTTACTGGTCTCCACGAGCACGACGCACCCGAGGATGCCTCTTGAGAAAATCTCTGCTCCTGGAGGATTCCGGATGGCAAAACTCTGGTCGGCCCCCCAGCTGTCCCTGCAGCAGAGGCCAAGGAGCACGCAGGCCCCAGCCCCTCATATCAGCCCTCACTGCTCCTTCCCAAGAGTTACTTCACCCCCCATTGGGGATTTCCTGCTCAGAAAGCCTTCTTGGGCTGCCCAGAGATAAGCAGTGCTCTTCCCTGCATCGTGTCTGGGCTGATTCCCTCTGGGCCTGCTTGTCTGACAGAGTGTGAGTTCTATTTCAGCTCCTGGTTGGCTGAGTAGACAGGGGGAAAGAAAAGAGTATCTTACATGAGTCTCCTGGACTGATCTACTTCTCTACAGCTATACTCCTACTGCCCTGGGAATGGCAACCATTACTTATCTCCAGTAAGATTCTCTTAACCACCCTCTTGCTGCCTGTCCCATCCTCCAATTGATTCTCAATGCTGAGACCAGACAGATTTTAACAAAATGAAGATCTGACAATGTTAGGCCCCCACTTAAAACACTTCATGAAAGAAAACATGTTCAGAATGGCAGAGTAAGAACCTCCCCAAACCTGCTCCTCTATAAAAGCAATAAGAACACTGGAAAAATGGTCAAGATCTACATTTTTAGAGCTCTGGAAGTTAATCAAAGTCTTGCAACAATCCAGAGTGTTTATTCAAGAAAAATGGTGTAATCTCAGCAGAACAATGAGCTTTGTGGCCATTTTTTTTTTTTTTTTTTTTTTGTGGCTGTGCTGGGTCTTCGTTGCTGAGTGCGACTTTCTCTCTAGTTGCAGTGAGCGGGGGTTACTCTTTGTTGTGGTACACAGGCTTCTCATTACGGTGGCTCCTCTTGTTGCAGAGCACGGCTCTAGGCGCGTGGGCTTCAGTAGCTGCAGCACATGGGCTCAGTAGTTGTGGCTGGCGGGCTCTAGAGCACAGGTTCAATAGTCGTGGCGTGTGGGCTTTGTTTCTCCGCGGCATGTGGGATATTCCCGGCCCAGGGATCAAACCTGTGTCCCCTGCATTGGCAGGCAGGTTCTTAACCACTGTGCCACCAGGGAAGTCCCGAGCTTTGTGGCATTTTAACTTGCTCTATTCCCATGCCTCTTTCCCCAGCTCTGTGGTAGCCTTGAGAATCAGCAGCACCACCACCACAGTAGCTGTGAAAACCCGCAGCCTAGCTGTCACTGAAGGGGGAAGTATGAGTTTGGAGATGCCCAGAAGCTCCATCGTCAGAGAACTGTCATGATTTGACTCGTACAGCAGCTCCCTGGAAAAGTCTAATTCACAGGACTTGTCTTTATTTGATCTGACTCAGAGCTTTCTCAGTGAGACACTTTATCTGCAGAGCATTTGTCAAAAATAATAATAGGCAATTGTTTAACATCACACTTACCTGAGGTGGTGATGCCTGCTGGGCAAATAGGAGCCTGGCCCCAAACCTTAAATCTCGTGAATGAGATGTCCATAGGGAGCTTTGAAAAGTTCTGACATACTCCTGGGGATTAAGAAGGCTACACACACACATGTGCAGGGCTGTGTGTGTCCCCAGGACTGACTTGAGAAGGCCCCAAGCTCTTACTTCTAGCAGGTCTTGGGATTCTGAATAAGCAGGAAATGAAGCATTCAGGCAGAGCTGTAAATTACCAGAGCCTTGAAGGTGTGCATCAATATATACACAGAGCCCCTCAGAAAAAGATGGGAGAAATTTTATTGGTTGAAAGCATTAAGGAAAACTCTGTTCAATCATTAGATAATCAATAAGCTAACTGAGCAGAGACCTCAGAGTCTGCACATGACAAGGAATATAGACTTCACAAAATTAGTTCAGAAAAGGCACTAAATCAACAGTAACAGCAACAACAATAATAAACAACAACACTGGCAAGCCCTGGGGTGGGAGAGATCTGATTTCCAGAGTTGCCATATTATATTATATAGAATGTTTAGTTTTCAGCAACAACAAAAAATTTGAGACATGTAAAGAAAGGGGAAAATATGGTCCATATACAGGAAAAGAAAAACAGTCAATAGAAATTCTTCCTGAGGAAGTCCAGATGTTGGATTTACTAGACAAAGACTATAAATAATCTATTATAAAATGTTCAAAGAGCTAAAGGAAAACTCTTACAAAGAATTAAATAAAAGTATGAGAACTATGTGCCGTCAAATAGAGAATACCAAAAAAGATTAAAAAAAATACATGCACCCAAAACAGCCCCAAAATACATGAAGCAAAACCTGATACAACTGAAGGGAGAATAGACAACAATAATAGTTGGAGACTTCAATACCCCACTATCAATGATGGATAGGATGACTAGGAAGAAGATTAACAAGGAAATAGAAGACTTGAACGACACTATAAAGCAGATATCTGCAGAACACTTTGCCCAATAATAGCAGAATGTACATTCTTATCAAGTGCACATGGAACATTCTCCAGGATAGACCACACGTTAGGCCATAAAAAAAGCCTCAAGAAATCTGAAAGAAGTGAAAGTATGCAAACGATGCTCTTTGCCCACAATGGAATAAAATTAGAAATCAATAACAGGAGGAAATGTGAGAAATTCACAAATATATGAAAATTAAACAACACATTTCTAAGTAACCAATGGATCAAAGAAAAAAAATCACAGGATAAATTAGAAAATACTTTGAGAAGAATGAAAACAAAAACACAAAATGCTAAAACTTATGGGAGCAGTGTCTAGAGAAATTTGTAGCTATTAGCACCTATATTGAACCTATTTGCAGGACAAGAATAGAGAAGCAGATGTAGAGAACAGACATGTGGACACAGGGTGGGGGAAGGGGAGGTGGGATGAATTGGGAGATTGGGATTGACATATTTACACTACCATGTATAAACTAGATGGTGGGAAGCTTCTGTATAGCACAGGGAGCTCAGCTTGGTGCTCTGGGGTGACCTAGATGAGTGGGATGGGAGAGTGGGATGGAGGTCCAAGACGGAGGGGATATATGTATACATATAGTTGATTCACTTCGTTGTACAGCAGAAACTAACACAACATTGTAAAGCAACTATACCCCAATTAAAAAAAATAAGAAGATATGTCTTAAATGAATAACATAAGCGTCCACCTTAAGAAACTAGTAAAAGAAGAGCAAACTAAACCCAAAGCAAGCAGAAAGGGGGAAATAATAAAGATTAGAGCAGAAATATATATAATAAAGAATAGAAAAACAATGGGGAAATTTAATGAAATCAAAAATTGGTTCTTTTTAAGTATCAACAAAGTTGACAAACCTTTAGGTAAACTGGCCAAGAAAAAAGGGGAAGATTCAAATTATTAAAACCAGGAATGAAAGAGGATGTGGCATCACTACAAACCTTACAGAAATAAAAAGGATTATGCAGTGACACTATGAACAACTGCATGTAAACAAATTAGACAATCTAGGTGAAAAGAACAAATTCCTAGACAGATACCACTGAAACTGACATAAGAAGAAATGGAAAATCTGCATACAGCTGTTATAACTAAAAAGATTGAATTAGTTATAAACAACAACACATTCAATAAAGAAAAGCCCAGACATGGAGAGTGGACTTGAGGACATGGGGAGGGAGAGGGGTGGGCTGGAACAAGGTGAGAGAGTGGCATGGAGATATATACACTACCAAATATAGAATGGATGGCTTGTGGGAAGCAGCTGCATAGCACAGGGAGATCAGCTCGGTGCTTTGTGACCACCTAGAGGGGTGGGATAGGGAGGGTGGGAGGGAGACACAAGAGGGAGGGGATATAGGGATACGTGTATATGTATGGCTGATTCACTTTGTTATACAGTAGATGCTAATGCCCCATTGTAGAGCTATCATACTCCAATAAAGATGTTGGAAAAAAAAAGGGGAAAGAAAAGCCCAGGTCCATGTGGCTTTACTGGTGTATTCTATCTAACATTTAAAGAAGAATTCATATCAATCTTTCACAAATCTTTCCAAGAAATAAAAGAGGAAGAAACACTTTCCAACTCATTCTATAAGGCCAGTATTATCCTGATACCAAAAACAGACAAAAACATTGTAAGAAAACTACAGACCAAAATCCCTTATAAATATAGACATAAAATCTTCAACAAAATACCAGCAAGATGAATCAAGCAATATGTAAAAGTGATTATACACCATGACAAAGTAGGGATTATTCCAGGAGTGCAAAGTTGTTTTAATATCTGAAAATCAATCAATATGATGTACCACATTAATAGAATGAAGAAACTAATGATCACCTCAACAGATGCAGAAAAAGTACTTGACAAAACACAATTTCCTTTCAGATAAAAGCACTCAATAAAAAAAGGAGTAGAAGGGGCCTTCCTTTACAAAAACCCACAGCTAACATAATGGTGAAAGACTGATAATTTTCCTTGAATAAGGAAATTTCCTTGAATAAGACAAGGATGTCCACTCTCACTACTTCTATTTAACATTGTAATGGAGGTTTTGGCTAGGGCAAATAGGCAAAAAAGGGAAGAGAAAGGCATTCTGATTGGAAAGGAAGAAGTAAAACTGTCTCTATTTGCAGATGATATTGTATATAGAAAATATTAAGGAGTGAACACACACAAACACTTAGAATGGGTCCAGCATGGTTGCAGGACATAAGATCAATATACAAAAATCAATTATATTTCTACACACTATCAATAATCCAAAAGTGAAACTAAGATAAATTCCATTTATAATAGAATAAAATAATAGAATACTTAGGAATACATTTAACAAAAATGTAAGGCTTGTACACCGAAAACTACAATTGAAAAATATTACTCAACAACAAAAAACAAGTAACATTATCCAAAAATGGGCAGAAGACATAAATAGACATTTCTCCAAAGAAGATATACAGATGGCCAACAGGCACATGAAATGATGCTCAACATCACTAATTATTAGAAGAATATAAATCAAAGCTACAATGAGGTGCCACCTCATGCCAGTCAGAATGACCATCATTGAAAGGTTTATAAACAGCAAATGCTGGAGAGGGTGTGGAGAAGAGGGAACCCTCCTGCACTGTTGGTGGGAATGTAAGCTGGTATAGCCACTGTGAAAAACAATATGGTGGTTCCTCAGAAAACTAAAAATAGAATTACCATATAATCCAGAAATACCACTCCTGGGCATATATCCAGATAAAACTATAATTCAAAAATATACATGCGTCCCTATGTTCATAGCAGCACTATTCAAAATAACCAAGACATGGAAACAACCTAAATGTCCATTGACAGATGAATGGATAAAGAAGATGTGGTACGTATATACAATGGAATACTACTCAGACACAAAAAATGAAATAATGTCATTTGCAGCAATGTGGATGGACCTAGATATAATCATACTAAGTGAAGTAAGTCAGAAAGAGAAAGACAAATACCATATGATATTACTTACATGTGGAATCTAAAGTATGACACAAATGAACCTATCTATGAAACAGAAGCAGAATGATGGACATAGAGAACAGATTGGTGGTTGCCAAGGGGGAGGGGGTTTGGCGGAGGGATGGAGTGGGAGATTGGGTTTAGCAGTTGTAAGCTTTTATGAATAGAATGGATAAACAACAAGGTCCTACTGTATGACACAAAGAACTATATTCAATATCCTATGATAAACCATAGTGAAAGAGAATATAAAAAAAGAATGTATATATATGTATAACTGAATCAATTTGTTGTACAGCAGAAATTAACACAACATTGTAAATCAACTATACTTCAATAAAAAAATATTAAGAAGTTAAAGAAGATCTAAATAAATGGGAAGACATCCATGTTCATGATCAGAAGACTTAATATTGTTAAGATGGCAGTACTCCTCAAATTGATCTACAGATTACATGTAATCCATATCAGAATTTAAGCTGACTTCTTTGTAGAAACTGAAAAAGTTCTAAACTCTAAAATTCTGATTCTATACTTCATATGGAATTACAAGGGATTCATAATGCCCAAAATTATCTTGAAAAACAAGAACAAAGTAATAGTACTCACACTTCCAGATTTCAAAACTTACAAAGCAACTGTAATCAAAACAGTGTGGTACTGGCATAAGTATAGATGTATTGATCAATAGAAAAGAATTGAGTCCAGAAATAAACACGTATATGAATGTCAATTGATTTCAAGACAATACAATGGAGGAAAGAATAGTCTTTTCAACAAATAGTGCTGGACACTAGACAGGGACATGCAAAAGAATGAAGTTGAATCCCTACCTCAATCATATACATTAATTAACTGAAAATGAATCAAATACCTAAATGTAAAAACTAAAACTATAAAAATCCTAGAAGAAAACACAGAGTAAATTTTTATGACCTTGGAATTGGCAACAGTCTCTTAGATTTGACACCAAGAGCACAAGTGACAAAACAAAACAAAACAAAAATTAAATAAATTGGATTTCATCAAAATTAAAACCTTTGTGCTTCAAAGGACACCATATAGAAATTGAAAAGACAGCCTAATGGGAGAAACTATATTCCAAGCATATATCTGATGAGGAACTAGTATCTAGAATATATAAAGAATTCTGACAGCTCAATAATGAAAACACAGATAAGTCAATTTTAAAAAGATGGGCAAATAATTTGTATAGACATATCTCCAAAGAAAATATGCAGATTGCCAATAAGCACATGAAAATATACTCTATACTCTTAGTCATTAGGGAAATGCAAATTAAAACCATGATAAACTACTACCTTATACCCACTGGGATCACTAAAATAAAAAAGGAAGACAATAACTATTGACAAGGATGTGTGGAAATTATAACCCTGACAGATTGCTAGTTGAATCGTAAAATGATGCAGCCACTTTTTGAACAGTTTGGTAATTGCTCAAAAAGTTAAACACAGAGTTACTATGTGATCCAGCAATTCCACTCCTAGATATATACCCAAGAGAAATGAGATCTTATGTTCACACAAGTAGTTGTACATGAATGTTCATGTCAGCATCATTCATAATAGCCCCAAAGTGGAAACAACACAAATGTCTACCAGATGATGAGTAAATAAACAAAATGTGGTATATCCATACAGTGGAATATTATTTGGCCACTAAAAGGAACGAAGTATCGATACATGCTACAACATGGATGAACACTGAAAACATTACGCTAAATGAAAGAAGCCAGTTACAAAAGATACATATTGTATGATTCTATTTATATAAGATGTCCAGAATAGGCAAAGCCATTGCTACAGAAAGTAGATCAGTGGTTGTCAGGGGCTGAGGGGAAGGAGAAATGGGGAGTGACTGCTAACGTGTATGGGGTTTCTTTCGGGGGTGATTAAAATTTTCCAAAACTAGATAGATGGTTACACAACTCAGTGTATATACTAAAAATCACTGAATTGTACACTTCAAGAGGGTGAATTTGATGCTGTGTGAATTACTTCTCAATAAAAATGCTATTAAAAAAAGACTTCATGGTTTCTTCATTGCTCTCAGGATGAATTCTGTCTCCTTAGGATGTGACTCCTGCTGACCCTTTTAGACCCATATCTTACTCCCCGCCCGGGCCCCCATCCCCCAGCATTTAATGCTCCAGCCTAAGGACTAATCCCTAAATATGCCTCCCAAGCTTTTACCACTGCGCTGTATTTGCAATGTAGAGGTTTTGAAAAGGGGCCTGGGAATCAGGCAAGTCTGGGTTCACATCCTAGCTTTGCAACCTATGCTGTTTCCCGCACCATGCAATCTCCTTGTCTTACAAAGACCAGACCAATGTGAGCTCCATTTAGGAACACAGAAGGACGCACTATAAAGCTTGATGACCTCTTAAAATGGATGTTTCATGGCTTGCCTTTCCCACAGGTTTCCCTAGTGATCTCAAGTTTATTAGATATTTACTCAGTCTTGGTAACTTAACCTAGCAGACACAGAAACTGGCTGGGTGGTGGTGGGCTCTCAAGCTAAGAAGCCAGGTAGAGTCGGGGAATGGGACAAGCATCCAAAAGAAGCTGGCCAGGAGAGAGGGAGAGAATGCAAGAATGATGGTGAGAGAAAGGAGAGACCGAGCTGCGCTCTGATCCTTCATTCTGTGAGATGCCCTATATCTTATTTTTTTTTTTGCAGTACGCGGGCCTCTCACTGCTGTGGCCCCTCCCGTTGCGGAGCACAGGCTCCGGATGCGCAGGCTCAGCGGCCATGGCTCACGGGCCCAGCCACTCCGTGGCATGTGGGATCTTCCCGGACCGGGGCATGAACCCGCGTCCCCTGCATCGGCAGGCGGACCCTCAACCACTGTGCCACCAGGGAAGCCCGCCCTATATCTTTTTTATAATGTTCCCCCTCTCTTAATATGAGCTTTCTGTTTTTTACAAACCAAGTGGACCTCCCAGGTACCCTGCTTAAATACTGAGAACATCCTTTCCTGCCCTTTAAGACCTCAGTGGGCCTCTGCCGTTCAAGTGTGTATATAGGCTCTTCTGCCAGGACCATGGACAAAAGCTGTGCAGCTTCGTCCCAGCATTTAATGATACACGTTCTGTTATTATTCTTTACACTTCCTCTTTGATCTGGGGTTGGGCAGGCAATTTTTGAGCTCTAGCTCTCCTACTAGAGAAATTTCCTAGATGATAATCTTGACCTTTAAATCCTGTATGTCCCAAATTTAGTTCTTAATCTCTCTCTTCCTCATGAGTCTCTCTAAACCAGCCACCTACCATCACCCTGCACTTTGGGGCTGTCACCACTGGCTTACTGGTCACCCTGGTGGGAAGCCTGGCTGTCAGCCTGACTCCTTATCTCAGCTTCCAACTGAGTGCATCCAACTCAGTGCATCCTTCCTCCATGGGTCTCTCCACCCTGCTGCCTCTCCACTGGCCTCCCCGCCCCCAGCCTCTCCCCTTTTTCTGTTGCTCTGCACACATTTGCTGTATTATGCTCAGCAAAATGCTGCCTGAGGATCAGTTCAGGTAGCTAACATCTGTCAAGTACTCACTGTGGAGTTGTATGCTGTGTCAAGAACTTTACATTTTAATTCATTCTCCCAACCATATCAAGAGGAGGCTTTCATCTTCTCCATTCTCATAAATGAGAAATTCAGAGACGTTAGGTAACTTTCTGTTCTGTCTCTCACTCTGTACAGTGTCATGCTTTAAACTCAGGTCTGTCTGACCCTCCTCTTTCTCGCTCACTGGACTGGGTCAAGTTATTCCCTGTTCAGAGAACTTTCGTATGTCTATTTCCCAGGCATAAAGTTTAAAGTGTTCCCCTTGCTATTCAAGGCCCCCCATGAGCTGTCCCCACGCTGGGTCTCCAACTGAACTGGCCAGCGAGTTGCTCACAGTTTCCTTTGTTCCTCTGAATTTTCGTTTGGCTTTTTCTCCTCACATAGAAAAGTTCTCCCTCTCATTCTAGCAGGCTTGGTCCCTGAAGTTTGCCTGCTGTGAGCTTTCCCTGAGTGCAAATATTAATAGCTCCCCTTTGCTCTGCAATAGGAGAAGGGGTTTCACACATTCAGAACATACTCCTCGAAAGAGAGGGGCAAAGTATCGGGAATGAAGGGAAAGCAGGACATGCGTGATCACTGAACCCAATGACTCTTACTGGCAATTATTAGGATGTTGATATAATTTATGATCCAAGCTGAAGCACTTTTGAGAGTAAAAAGGGTATTATTCATACTTATATTGGGACAACAGGCAAACACTGAGACTCCTAAGAAAACAGGATGTGTGGCCCTCCTGGTAATTACCCCCATTAAGAACCCTGCTTTCCCAAGACAGAAATCAGAACTCACTTTCCCAACCCCTGTGCTAGCTACCAAGTAGGCATGTGACCTAGGATCCTGTAATCAGCTGCTTCTAAGAGAAGCAGCTCAGAAGAGAGGAAGGAGGCGCCATGGGGAAACCATGCTATTAGCAAGAGGTGGAGAGTGGTGGAGGGCCATCAGGGTTTCAGAGGCAGCAGCGACCGAGGTTCTGGGAATGGGATTCCATGCCTCAGGGCTACGAAGCAAGCTTCAGTGCTTGGGCCCTGAACACAGGGGCCCTGTCCTCAAGTGGGCTAGGCAGGGTAGAAGACCAGCTCTCTGGCCTTCTCTAAGTTCTACGAACTGTCTAATAACTTCTGATACATTTATTTTCTTTCTAAAACCAATTAGAGTGGGATGAGGGCTCTGACTCATGCAACAGGGAAACGTGTAGGTTTTTGTTAATGTTGGTTTTTTTTTATTTGTTTGAGTGTGTGTGTGTGTGTGTGTGTGTGTGTGTGTGTGTGTGTGTTGGAAACAAATTTTCCAAAGCATAGAAGCTGGCAGCCTTAGGACTGTAGGTATTAGAGTTAAAAACACGTTTGTTCCCAGCCCTGGGCGTCCTCTAGGGGCTTCTGCAGTTGCTCAGGCAGCTAAGCTGAGCGTGGCTACCCCGAGACAAGGAGTCTGCTCTACAGGAAGAGCAACTAACAGGAGCTCAGCAGAGCCCGTGGACTCATAAAACTCACCTTCCTTCTCTCTTTCCTGTCTTTGGCCTGCTCCTGCATCTTTTCTTAACTTGCTGTTCTGAGAACTTTCAGCCCATGGTGGGAGCTTCCTTGAGGGCAGGGTCTGTCCAGGGACGCTTGCCCAGCCCATGTATGGTGACTATTTTGTCCAGTGGCCTCCAACCCTAGATAGAGCTGACAGAGTCCTCCCAGTGTCAGTGCCCCAGCGCAGCCAGCCCCAGCATCGGCTTAATTTGGTCCTTGCCACGTCCTCCAAAACCTGATTCAAATTCCCCTTCCTGCTCCAAGCCTTCCTTGCTCGCGCAGCTCAGTGTTACCACCCCCAGTCTGCTTCCACCCCTGCCCTCCATAATTCCCATCATCTGGGCCACTTTTATTTATTTATTTTTGCGGTACGCGGGCCTCTCACTGTTGTGGCCTCTCCCGTTGTGGAGCACAGGCTCCGGACGCGCAGGCTCAGCGGCCATGGCTCACGGGCCCAGCCGCTCCGCGGCATGTGGGATCCCCCCGGACCGGGGCACGATCCCGTGTCCCCTGCATCGGCAGGCGGCCTCTCAACCACTGCGCCACCAGGGAAGGCCCTGGACCACTTATTCAACAATAAATCACACTGTTTTGTTTAGAATTAATTGTAAGGCTATCTCTTCTTTTAAAATGATTATACTTGTCCTGTGATTCTGTTTGGTTTCCCTGAGTAGATGGCGAATTCTTGGAGGGAAGAGTGATGATATATACTCCTAATTTCCCGTCCTTATTTTCCTTTACAACATTAACTGAGTGTCTTCCTTGTCGGAGATGTTTGAAAATATTTTTTTGGGAAAAAAAACCAATGTGAAGTAGAAAAAGTGAAAAGGGAGAAGACTTTCTAAACTGTTTGCTTTGTCTCTCTCTACTTATTCTATGATTGGCTGTTTTTCAAGTACACCAAGGCCTGCTATTTACCTATGGTGTTCAGGCCGGTTCCTGCGTGGATATACATGAGGATGGTTCATTCTCCTATGAAGTCACAAGTCACCAGTTCGGGAATGTGGCTGAAGAGGCTTTTCTGCTCTCCTCCTCTCCTCCTGGGGGAAGTGCTCTTTGGAGCAACCATGGGTCTTGGCGTGTCCTATGTGGCACATTCTGTATTGAAGACAGTGTGGTCTACAGCTTGAGAGCAGGGGCTCCAGAGCCAGGCCCTCTGGGTTTCATTCCCAACTCTTCCACCTTTAGCCGTTACACTTTAAGCAAGTTATTTACTCTCTCTGTGCCTCAGTTTCCCCATGTGTAAAATGGTGATGATGATAGTATCTACCTTATAGGATTGTTTGAGGATTAAATTAGCTATGACATGTGAAATGCTCAGAAGGTAGTGATAAAAATGCAGCCATGATTATTACCGAAAAATGGTATTGTTGATAATACAAAGCAAGTGTCAAATAGAAAGATCACATAATAATGCAAAAAGGTTTACAGAAGTCTCCAGCATGTGCACGTACCTATGCGAACCTCAGAAAGAAGCCAGGAAACTGAAGCTTGGTGAGGGAGGCCATGGAGGTAAGTGCACTTTTCTGGTGACTGAAGACTCTGTACTGAATGACCTTCCAGCACTGAGTGCCTGCCCCTCCCATCGTGTAACAGCCAGATCCATCCATACCCATCCTAAAACAAGTGGGTTTTTTGCTCCCAGCTCACATTGGAGATCCCAGCAGAAAAGCAGCTCTATTTTTCCTTTGGGTAGTTCTTTGGTCTCTCATCCATCTTTCTGTGGCTCTCTTCTATGGATTCCACCCACTTCCTTCCTCCCTGCTTTTTTTTTTCTTTTTACCAGAAGAGAACTCACTTCTGATTTCAGGTCCGTAGCAGACATCGCTGGTGCCAATACATATCCAGTCCTCCTTTCCTCCCGAGCACACGGAAGACCACGCTTCCTAGCTTCATTGTAGTTATGTGGAGACATGGAGCTGGTTCTGGGCGATGGGATGTGAGACATGAGGACAAAATACAGAAGGGTATGTGTGAGATCTCCCCACGTGCTCTTCCGCTGCCTGCCTCAGCGACAAAGACCAGGCTACAGAGGGTGGCACCTTAGTCGGCCTGGATCCCCGAGTGACTGTGAGAAACAGAGACCTCAGGCCAACCCACAATGAGCATGAGGTGTGAGCAAGGAATAAAGCATTGTTCATGAAATTTCTGAGGCTTGGGGCTTAATTGGGGACTGCGGTGTAGCCTATGCTATTCTGACTAGTACAAGGACTTTTAGATGACTCTCCTCTAGGGATTCACAGACAAAAACCTCCTCCCTGCCCCTGGTCATGATAACTCTATAGTACCAGCAGCATCTACTGTCTGCAACAGCAACTAAAGCCAAGACTCTCTGCTGGCTATTTCGTTCCTACTGAACTAGGGATTGTGTTTGCTCTGTCATTACCTTGCTCCCCTACAATGCCTTCTCCACCCAGCAGCCAAAGTGATCTTTTGAAAAAACACAAAATCAAGTCAGATCGTGTCACTCTCTTGCTTCAAGCCAGTCCATTCACCCTCCCCTCAAAACGTTATACTTAGAATCCATATAGAGTCCTTGCTTAAAGATCCTACCCACTTCCTCGACCTTGTCCTCTACAGTCTTCCAGCCACGTTTGTTCTTATTTTTGAGTCTTCTCATCTGGCTGTTCCCTCTGCCCGGCTTGTTCTTCCCTCTTTTTATTAACCAGGTTTCAGCTTCAATGTCATCTCAGGGGGGTCTTCTCTGACCATCGCGCTAAAGTGCCTTTTGCCTATACACTTCCTTCTGTGTTGTACCACACTGATTAATGCCTTCACGACACTGACCACGATCTGAAAGCATCTTTGTTAATTACTTATTTACCTATTTCTTCTCTTTCCTCCCCACTAGAACATAAACTACAGACCTTTTCTGTCTTGTTCACTATCATATCCCCTGTGGTTAGCACAGTACCTGAGGCATAGGGCAGGCTCCATAAATATTTCCTCAAGGAAGGGCTGAATCAAAGAACAAATCAGCATCAGTATTACTGCTCACAAACCCCCCTCCTCTGTGAAGCTACTTGCCTTTGAATTTGACCTCTTTGGTGGAATAGCTAGTTTCTTCTTCAGCCTTTCAGATACGATGCTCCTTCAGAAGAGTTCAAGGTAACACGGATTCCTGAGCCGCAGAAAGCGCCAACAGAAGTGGGTGAAGAGCCCCTCCCTTTTCTAGAGAGCAAAGTCCCTTCTTTATTGTAGCAGTCTCCGCTGGTGCGTTCCAGCGGAGATTTGCGGGTTAGTCTGCTACTGTGGTGTAACCCAAGCTGTCCTGTCTGATAGAAGGACTTTGGGGAGATTCCCCTCTCCCTAGATCACGTTGTACCCTCTGTACCATCAGGTGGTAGAAGAAGAAAACAACTCAAAGCTAGAACCATAGAATGTTAATGCCAGAAGGGAACTGAATGACTAGTAAGTTTTCCTTTTGCAGATGAAGAAACTGAGGTCGTGACAAGGGACAGAAATTGCCTAAGGCCTTTTGCTTATTGACTCCTTCACGGGATCATTGCTTGTAGTGGTTTCCCATTCTTGTGAACTACCCAGCATGTGGGCTCCAGTCCTAGGAATTCCCCTCCCACTGACTCTTGCTGGGAAACCAAGCCCATCCCCCACCCAAGAACATGAAAATGCCAAGTGCTCCCTTTCCCAGGCTCCCCTGCAGCTAGGATGTGCGCACATGACCCCGGCTCTGCCCATCAGGCCACCAGCCTCAGTCCCTCAATCAGGAGTTAATAACATAAAGAAGAGGGAGGGGGGTGTCTCAGCAAGTTCAAGTTCCCAGAGGATCCGGGGCACAATTCTTGCTGGAGGGGTCAGGATCCGTGGTTGGGGATGGCGGTGGTCTCAGCTACGGAGGTTTGCTCTCACGGAAGGTGGCAGTGGTGTCTTCCCCAAACAAGTCCTACACTGTGGTTGGCCATTGTTCTGCTGTGTGATCCTGAGCCCGGTTCTCCAGAAAGTGCTGTGATTTGCTGAGCTACCCAACAGCCCCATATAATCAATTTATTTTCTCCTTAAATTTGGCGTGTATGGTTTTGTTGCTTGCAACTAAGAGTCCTGACTGATCTGTTTAGTCACTCACTAATGCAGTCTATGCTTTTCGACACTTACTGTGTCAGGCATTATGCTAGGCGCTAGGGAAACAGTGGTAAACAAGACAGATGAAGTGGACCTCAGGAAGCTTCCACTGCAGATGGTTAGACAAATGGACAGGAAAAAGTACATGAAATTGCAATGCATACTCCATTGGAAGACATTCACGGTGATGTGGGAGTATTAGCAATTTGACCTCGTCTAGCAGTGATGATCATAGAATACTTCCTGGAGGAGGTGACATTTAAGCTGAACGATGAGTAAGGATTTTCTGGGCAAAGAGGGAGCAAAGAGACAGCTCCGAGGACAACTATGAGGGTCAGAGGTAGAAGAGAGAGCACAGCCTTCAGAGGAACAGTGGGGCACCCATGGGAAGAGTGATACACAAGAAATGTCTAGGCCCTGATGGTGCAGGACCTTGTTCCCCACTTCAAGGAGTTTGGGAATCATCTTAAGGGCAAAAGAAGCCACGGAGGTTTTAAAACAGGCTGACGACCAAGCTGGAACTGGAACCCAGGTGTCTTTTCTCCCAGTCAGCTCCTTTCCCTGTACCAATTGCCTTCATTTTTTCAACAAAAATGGAATCTGGGTCCTGCAAGTCACAGCTGAAGCCATTCAATACAAAGGTGGTAAGTCACACAAGTTTCACAATGGTCTCGGAGGAAATGTAATTTCTTTGCCTATTTTTCCCCATGACTGTAGGACTGTTTGTGCCTTCCCAGTCCAAGGTGACACTGCCAGTGCTGAGAAAGTGCAGTGACATCGAGAGGAAGATTGAGGAGCACTGTGGCTGCTGAAGGATCGTCCAAGGAGATGCCATGAACAGCTGTCCTCCGTGCCTGCTCAGAGCTGGGGAGGGACACAGGCTGAGGGGACAAGACGGGGAGCCCAGACCCCTTTGGCGAGACAGGTGAAGCATCCCCAGTCTTGGGCCAGAGACTTGCCAGGGCCCCTTCCACAGAGTCAGTGCACATGGAGGGACGTGGGGCCCTGGGAAGGCAGGCTCTGGAGGGATAGTCACCATCTAAGGCTCTGAGTCCTACACTGGAGCAAATTTGAGCTTAGTTCAGGGAATATGAGTATAAAGCAAAGACTTTGGAGTTAATCTGAACTACATTCAAATTCCAGCACAGTCACTGCTTACTGTGTGATATCAGGTAAGTTACTTAACACCTCATTTTCCTCATTTTCCTCATCTGTAAAATGATGGTTATAAATAATAATAACATTTCAAAGGGTTGCGCAGTTGAAATGAGGTTACTCTGTAAAGCTCTTCACTCTTGTGACCTGGGGGGGTGGGGCCAGGCAATGAGAGTCTAGGAACCCGGGAGAGTCTAGGTCAAAGGCATCAGCACCTTGGCTATGATCAAATCAACCTCTTTGCAACTGGCAACTGGCCCTACGGGGACTGGGATGCAGGTGTCTGCTCTGCTCCAAGGAGGGGACATGAAAGAGCCCAGTGGGTCCCAGAGCTTCAGCTGAGAAGGGCAGAGTTTGGGGCAGTCAGGCTCCTGGTCTAATCAGGGATACTGAGGTACAGATTGAGCAAATACGTGAGAGGTGAAGGAGGACTGCTCCACACGTAAGGCGAGGAGCCCTCTAATCACCGCCACTGACTCATTCATTCATTCATTCAATCAGAACTCATTAATTGAGCTCCGGCCACCTGCCAGTGTCTGGGCTGACACTGAAGAGATGGCTGTGAACAAGAGACCATGGTTCATGCCCTCGGGGGCTTGCACTGTAGCAGAGAAGAGTAAATTTCAATTATATGAAGGGACAGCTGTGCCAAGGGAAGTATAAGATGCCACAGAACTCGTGGCAGAGGGACCCAATGGGGCGGGGGGAATCAGGGAAGCCTTCCAGGAGGAAGTGATGTTTTAGTTGTAAGCTGAAGGAGTAGAGTTTGCCTGAGGGGGAGGAGAGCATTGCAGGCAGAGAGCATAGCATGTGGGAAAGACATGGGCAGAGAAAACATGCTTCTTTGGGAAAGGGACCCAGGAACCCAGGATTCCAGAGCTAGAGATGGGGGAGATAAAGCTTGAGGTGGCTGAACAGGAAAGCCAGGCAGGGCCCTGGGAGCCACGTTGAAGAGTTTGGACTTTACCTGCAGACAATGAGCAAGTTAAGAAATGATTTTAAATAGCAGTTGGGCAGCACTAATGGGGACACGCTCTCTAGAGCTGGGCAGTGAGCAAACAGCACAACTGTATGCAGTGGTCCTGAGTGGCCCAATGGGGCAGAGGTTCTGAATGTCCTTCCTGCCTGGGCCTGTGCGCTGGGTGTGGGCGTGGTTGGAAGGGCAGGGAGGGACCCCTTGGACCCTCCCGAAGAGAAGCTGACAACCACACAAGGCAGAGAATGATCCTCATGTGCCCTTCAGAAGGAGAACGGGAAGGTTCCTCTCCTTGGGGCAGTGGCTGTGGAGCTGGAGGTGGGGCAGGAGCCAGGAGGGTGGGGGGCGTGAGGAGTCAGCTTCCCTGGAGGCCCTCGTCCTTCGTACCATGGCACCAATGGAAGCTCCTATGACGCTCAAGGTGATTGACTTCTGGAATCAAGACATTTCTCAGTTTGAAACTCAGTTTAAAAAAAAAAATCGATGTTTCACATTCAGCGGTGTTTGGTTAAAAAAAGAAAAATAGCTGTAGCTTGTGCTTTAACGGCAGAAAAGAGCGAACCCCATCTATTATAGCAGGGAAAACAATAGTGTCTTGCGGCGGTTTTGTTCCTTGTACTCCAAAAATATTAAGTCATTTAGCCCTGCAAACCATCCACTTGGCGAGTGGCAATGTCTTCATTTGAAAAGCCCCTGAGCCTTGGGCCAGAGCTTTCTCCCAAACCAGGGATGCTGGGGAGCAAGCAGGGCCCCAGGGATTAGCCCCCTGTCTGACTTAAGAGCCCCTCCCTCAGAGGGAACCCAGTGGCATCACCCCGCAAGGCCTGATGTACATGCCCTTCCCAGCACATTGACCCCGGGCCCTGAGAGGCACCCCCTCTGTGCCCTGCAGTGTTGAGTGCCAAGTTCAAGCCAAGCCCTTAGGATGTGACAGGCACCTCCATCCCTCCAAACTCAGGCCAGATTCATGGACATCTTACACCAGTGTTCTCGACCCTGGTGCACACTGGAATCACCTGGGCTTTGAAAACCCCAACGCTCAGGCCACACTCCACATGAGCTAAGTCGCAGTATCTGAGGGAGGGACTTCTGCCTCAGTACTTTCTTTTTTTTTTTTTTTGTGGTACGCGGGCCTCTCACCGTTGTGGCCTCTCCCGTTGCGGAGCACAGGCTCCGGACACGCAGGCTCAGTGGCCATGGCTCACGGGCCCAGCCGCTCCGCGGCACGTGGGATCTTCCCAGACCGGGGCACGAACCCGTGTCCCCTGCATCGGCAGGCGGACTTTCAACCACTGCGCCACCAGGGAAGCCCTGCCTCAGTACTTTTTTAAAAAAAAATTTTCAATTGAGGCCAATATGTAGCCTAGGTCCAGAACCAGACAGTGTAGAACTCTCCTAGAGGGTCTGCTCTGAGCCAAATCCCACCCTTCCCATGCTCCAGCCATTCTTTCTTACAAGCCCCGTTTGCCCTGGTGAAGTTGAGTATGTGAGATGAGGCCATCAGATGTGTGCTATTCTGGAAGGGTCTCCTTAGGGGCCATACTTTGACAGGGATGCCAGGGTTCACCTGGGCAGGTTCAGATACTCAATATGCCTGCAGGGAATGAGGCTCAGGGAACCAACTCAAACTGACTGGACTCATAGAAACCTGATGTACTAGCCAGTCGCCACTTAGAGGCGGACTTTAGAACCCTTACATTTAACATTCAGAGAAACTCCCTTATGGTTAAAAAAAATATCTGCTATGTATTTCCTTCCTGTCCTTATTTTTACCATATGTATTTTTCTTTTTAACAAACTGCAGTTCAACAATTCTTACAATATATCCAATCTTAAGTGATTTCCTGTATAACTACATAATATTCATAATCATCACGCAAGAGTTACATCCAGGAATTATACCATAGGTTACTTAGCTGTTGAATTTTCAGGTATTTTACTTTTTTCATAGTTTAGATGTGACATCATACATGCAGTTATTTCCATGTTAAGCATTCATTTTTTAGGCCTGATCCCAGAGGTTGGATTCCTGACTCTGAGATGAGATTAGTTCTGGGACAGCCAAGCATCTTGAATCTTCTCTCCAACATGTACATTGTGTGTGGTATATATTTGTTGAGATCAGTAATTTCCTAATGTTCCAGAAGGTGTACACAGGTGTTTCTTTCTTTCTTTTTTTAACTAGTAACCACCAACGCATCTTTATTTTATTTTTTACTTTTTTTTGGCCACACCTCACGGCATGCCGGTTCCCCGATCAGGGATCGAACCAGTGCCCCGTGTAGTGGAAGCATGGAGTCTTAACCACTGGACCACCAGGGAAGTCCCTATAGGTGTTTCTGAAGGAGATGAGAAACGCTCTGTGGTCAGTTAAAATACAAAGTTGGGTTAAACAAAATATGTGTCTTTAAATCAGGACTTCTGTGAAAATTTAAAGTTGAGTCAAATAAGGTTAAGATAAGAACTCCTTTACAGCAGGGCCTGTCTGGACCTTTACCTGCTGATGAGTGTCATCTATGCTGGCATTTCCAGAGCTAACTTGACCCTGGACATCTTTCTGGTGGAACCTCTTCATGGGGCCAGTTTTCCAGGCAAGGTATTTTGGGAAAAGCCAGACTAGGAGATCTCGTAGATGCCTTTCTGCTCGGAGGTTCTGAGATTTTCCATCCAAGTGACAAATCCAGCTTCTGCTGCCCCCTCGCAATTCCAGGGCTCAGTTTTCCAGTCCATTTCCCCTGCCGCTGTCCTACGCCGGGCCTTCATTCTCTCTCACTTGAACTACTCCAACAGCCTCCCGGCTGCCGCCTCTTCGCCTCTGCTCCGCCCTCTGCAGCCTGGCACACCTATCCCTTCTAGCTTTGCTGCTCTGAGCACGTCGTTCCCTGGCTCACGGGCTCACATCCCACCGCCCCACCCAGCCCTCCTAACCAGGCTTCTCTGACCACGACATCTGCCCCTTTCCCCTCATATACTCAAGCAGCACGTGAGCCCGCATGCGGTGCCAGGACCTCCATCCAAAGGAGACCCGGCCTTCGGCTGCCCGGGGGAGTCCTGGAGGGGAGTGGGAGCGGGGGAGGAGGCAATGGGGAGACAGGGAGAGGGCAGTGTGAAGGCTCCCCCCGCCATGCCTTCTTAGATGGGATGAAATCAAGGGGAGCAGATGCTGCCCCTGGTGGAAAGACCAGTGCTCTGGGCCCACGCTCCCCCATCTCCATGGCAACCAGTATGCGAGGCCTAAATGATGGAGTTGGCGGCCGGGGGTCTGGGGTCTCACCCCTTTTTTGCTGGAACTTGTGCCCTGAGGGCTCCTAGGCCCTGACTCTGGCACTTATACTTCCCTCCTTCCTCTCTCTTTGTGCCTTCTCTGCCCTCCTCTCTTCCTGCATTTATCCATCAGCACATAATTATGGAGCCTCTCCAAGTGTGGTTCTTCGACTTGAAGATCCTGTGTAAGACTAGTCTCTGTATTTCAGCCGAGCATTTATCAGGGGCTCCCATGACACGTGGAGAACAGAGCAGTTATAATGGAGCCCATTTATTGCATCCCTACCATGTTCCAGGCCTCTTTCATATATAGATTTTATTTACTCATAAATCATAAAATGTCAGAGCTAGAAGGGGTCTCAGGCGCTATCACTCCAGTGGTTTTCAAACTTGCTCTTTGCGATGAACTTTTTTTTCCTAAGTGAAACTTTTCTGCAGAAGCTGTATGTACAAAGCAATAAAAGAGGTGCTACTCTGGTTGCAGCGAGGTTGCAGGGAGCTCACATCTTTGCACCTTGGCCTCCTCTTTGCCTGTAGGGGATGCTAAGGCCCACGGAAAACCACTGGAAAGCCACTGACTTAACCCTACCCCTCCTTATTCATGGAAGAGACCCAAGGCTCAGAGAAAGAAAGGTACTTCCAAGGTTACACAGTGAGTGAAGGCTGTCTGGATTTGGCTTTGCAGCTCCTGACCCACAGTATGTATGTTTCATGCTTCTCCACCCTGTCTGGGGCTATGCACTTGTGTGAGCAAAGCTCTGGCAGCTTCTGTCTGGCTGCAGAGGCAGAAGCCAGGCCTTCTGTTTTCACTGTGACCTAGTCGTGTGCAAGATGGAGAGATGCCGTGGAGCAGCTTGTGTGGGAGGCTCCTGCAGGTGCCATTGGGAGTGGCCAGATGTGTGGACACCAGATGCCCTCACAGGGCAGCCTCGCCTCTTGTGCTGTGGAGATCCACCCGATACGGGGCTACAGCAACTCTGAACATGTCTAGCGCCTCCTGGGAGACAAGCCCCCCTCACCTTCCCAGCATAAGCATGGTCCCTTTATGCAAGAATGGGAAATAGCTGCTCTTTGCCCTGGGAGTAGCTGACCCTGGAGAGCCCTTGGTCATTGGGAAGTCCAGATTCCCAGCACCTTACCCGGGGGGAGGTCCATGCAGCAGAAGCTCCCATCTCCAACTTGAGCGGCTGCGTTCCCCAGGCTCCTCCGGAGAAACGTCCTCTGGCCGTGCGTGTTCAGAGGAGAGTGCCGAGAGTGTCAGAGTAGCAGTGGGGTGGATAATTTGCTCATCTCACGGAAACAGATTTCTTCTCAGGCTCATCCAAAGGGTGTTCACACCACTTATATGGGAGGAGGGAAGGACAGCCAGACCAGCTTCTGCTACAAGACTGACACTTGTTTGGGTAAAGTCAGATTTGAGACTAGCTATAGAGATGGGGACGTTTGTGGTTGAAAGGATGGAGCAGGTGATGGAGACAGTGACGGGGAGGTGACAAGCATTCCTTGCTAACTCCATAAATAGGACCCGAGAAGCTTCTGTGTGCCAGACGCTTCCAGGCACCAGGAACAAATATAGACACAACTGCTTCCTTCAAGGGGCTTCCTTGAAGCTCTCCCTGACCCCAGGTCAAGACCCCTGTTATTTGCTCTTGGGAACCCCTGTGCATTTCCTGTATAGCACATGCAATAGTGTGTAATTAGGTATTTGTGCGATTATCCAGCTTCTGCTTGGGTCTACCTCTAAATCACAGGCTTTGCTCACTACTGTATCCTCAGGCCAAGTACAGTGCCTGCCACATACTAGGTACTCATAAGATATTTACTGGGTGAATAAAAAGAGAGTCACTTTTGGCGATCAGAGTATAGGCCCCCTTCAAGGTCCCAGAATTTCCCCTTTAAAGATTGTATACCCGCAGGTCAGCCACTGCCCATGGCTGGTCAGGAGCAGGCAGGTGAAGACACTGTTGGCTTAAGGGATATAAAATGCTTAAATGCCGATGGGTGGGGTGCAGTGGGATTGATGACAGAGCTGTGGGGTAGGTGGACAGCAGAGAGGAGAGAGCTGTGGGTCTTATCAAATGGAATCCCTGGCTTTTCTTCTGCCCCCAGTCAGATCCTTAGTGAGAGAGATTCAGGGGTGGGAAGAGGAGGTGCACATGTCAGGAAGCTGTGGCAAGTTACCCTGCTCATTTGGACTTAAAGGGAAGATTGGAGAAACTGAGGTCTCAAGCCAGTAGATCATGTCCCGTTGCCATCCAGATTCTTGGATGGGGCATGGGATGGGCACCATAGCCATTATAGCAGGTGGCAAGAAATGCTCCTGTGCTGTGAGGAGAGCCTGGAGGCCTTCCAGAAGCTGGGCTGGGGAATCGCTTACCTCGGGAGCCTGCAGGGAAGCCTATGGTGAGGATGGGGGTGGAGCGGGAGTGGGGGAGTCTTCCTCAGGGGGTTCTTGGCAGAAACCTCCTAACCCTGGAAGCTCAAGGAAGCATTGAGACAGGCACTTTGAGAGGGAGGGTGACACCTGGATATTACACACTGTGATGGAACCAGCCAAGTGGTAAACGCAGCTTTTAAATAGGTTTTGTGTTCCCCATTAACTGCCCTGCTGTTGATTAGCTCTGACAGCCAAGGAGAAGGGACTGGTCAGCAACTTTCCCCTGTCAAGGCCTACTGCTCTGGGGGGCTACAAGAGCTCGGCCTCCCCTTTTGGCTACATACTGGAAATTGCAAAGACATGCTGGTGGGGAGTGTGATGGGGGTGCTTTCTGGAAGGAATCTGGTGCGCAGGCTTGGCTCCAGGCTCCTATTCTCTTTTCACTCCTTTGCCTACCCCTGTACCATAAGTAGGGTTGACCATGGAGATTTGGGGATACTTAAAGGATGACCTCCCTTTAATATATAGGTGTGGAAAAGGGGCTACACCAAAGAAGGAGCCACTGAGTCTGGAGGTGCCCTGGGAACAAATCACCATCTGGAGTTTGAAGCACTTGAATGGCCACTGGTTCTGATCTATTTAATGGCCTTCTCTAGATGCATCTTCAGACTTGGTTCTGAAGAAATGTAGGTCCACACTCAAGAGTCAAGGAGGACACATGGAGGTCCTCTAAGAGCCCAGGACCATCCCATCAGGATGCCAGCCTTCCTAAAGCAAGGACTATGACAGCAACCATGGGAGATTCCAGAAACCTGGTAACTCCCAGGCTTGTCTACCTTCCTGGAGCAGCAGAAGGGATTATAATAAAGGAAGCCATGGGATTGCCCTTGGGAAGGAAGAGACAGGAGGAGCTGGGGAGACTGACTCCTATCTGATCAGGGTTCATAGGTATTTTGGCGGCTCCAGAAGATGGAGGAAGCAAGATGTGTCCTTGGGCTTTTCAGAAAGAAAGAATTCAGGGAAAGTTGATCAGGGGCAGAAGAGTAACCGCAGGATTTTAACCCCAGGGGGTCGAGCCTTAGAGGAATGGGAGGGGTTTGGCGGGGATATGTTTCTCAACTTTCTACTGTTATCATATATTCTTGAAGGAGTTTTTTGTCCGCTGATTTCATATATATATTGCCCAGGTCAGGCCCCAGGTCCAAAGTATATGAGCAAAGGAGAAATATCCCCTTTACATGCCTTCCTCTGGGTGAACAGCTTTTGCTCAGCCCTGGATTGGAGGAGGCAAGGTTGTAAAGTTGGAGAAGTTTTTCATCAGTAGCTCCCAACTCCTTCTGCAACTGTCTCTGTGGGTTGCCTGCCTCTGCCTCACAATCCTTCACCCCATTGCTCTCGCAATGTACATTCTCTCCACCCTCAAGATGAAACCTCTGAGAATTCTTTCTAATGGTTAGAGGACAAAGCTGAGTTTTAACTCTATTCTGTCTGACTCCATGCTTACGCTCTTTCAATCACCCCACATAGTTTTCACATTAAAATGCTCATCATAGCACAGTCTATGAAATAAAAAACTGAAAATAACCTAAATGTTCAACAATTAGGCGGTTGTTTAGTAATCGTGATGCATCCATTTGTTAGAACATTATACAGACATTAAAAGTGATCCTTACAGGGCTTCCCTGGTGGCGCAGTGGTTGAGAGTCCGCCTGCCGATGCAGGGGGCGCGGGTTCGTGCCCCGGTCCGGGAGGATCCCGCGTGCCGCAGAGCGGCTGGGCCAGTGAGCCGTGGTCGCTGGGCCTGCGCGTCTGGGGCCTGTGCTCCACGGCGGGAGGGGCCGCAACAGTGAGAGGCCCGCGTACCGCAAAAAAAAAAAAAAAAAAAAAAGTGATCATTACAGAGACTGTGTAGCAACTTAGGGAAAGGTTTATGATAAGACACTAAGGGAAAATACAATGCAAGTACTACAACTGCCTTAATTGCAATGATGGAAAATATGTCAGTGTGTCAACAAGGGCTGGCACATAATATGCAGGACCAGGGCAAAAAATGACCGTTAGGGTGGAGGAGGGATGGATTTTTTTTTCTTTTAAAATGATTTGCTTCTCTTTTATTCTTTTTTGCTTAGTCTTTTTTTACTTTGAGATAATTTTTCAGTGTTGGTGTAGATCATACAGAATATAAAAGGTCAGGATCTGAGGAACCCCCTGGACTGGGGACTCTGATTCCTTCGTATTAAGGGGTCTCGTTCAGACAGAAAGCCTCTATGTTGTGGTTAAGGGTATGAGTGTTGCAGTGAGATAGGCATAGATCAGAATCCAGATCTATTACCAGTAGCTATATAACCCTGAGCCTGACCCAGAGCAAGGACCCCTAACTTTGCAAAAGTTCAGGGTCAGTGCAGTCAGGCATAGAAGATAAAGTTCTCAATACATTTTAATTCCACAGAATGTCTTACCAACCCCTCCTCCATCATCCGTCTTCAGTGTTAAGTGTTTTAATTTCCCTAGTCTCTTCCAAAGCAAAACCTAATGTTTAAGGGGATGGGGAAGGGGAGGAAAGGAGGGCTGGCTCATCTGTTGTCCATGGTCCTGAATCATTGTTGCACATAAGTGCAGTAGGTGGTTATTTCTTTGAGAAGTTGGAGGGGGCTGTTGTTCCCCCTGCCCTACTCCATTCCTCCCTGAAACTAGGTTTATGATAACAACTTCAACATGGTCTTCATCAGTGAGAGAACTGAAAACATTGGGATTTCTGGAGCTAGGAGGAGAGGGAATTAGAACAAGTTACAGGTTGGGGCCAGGGAAGGTAGATGACACGTCAGCCCTGACTGAGTTACGATCCTGGTTAATGGCAGCAAGACATACCATATATTGAGCAGAAAGCGAAAGTTTTAAGTCATAGTAGCCTTTGGAAGCATTGAAATCAGGACTGAAAAACTAAAGGATCAACAGTTGGTGCTGGTGCCTCTTCCCTAATCTATACTTGCCACAGAATCTTGGTGTCTTTTTTTTTTTTTTTTTCGGTACGCGGGCCTCTCACTGTTGTGGCCTCTCCTGTTGCGGAGCACAGGCTCCGGATGCACAGGCTCAGCAGCCATGGCTCACGGACCCAGCCGCTCTGCGGCATGTGGGATCCTCCCGGACCGGGGCACGAACCCATGTCACCTGCATCGGCAGGCAGACTCTCAACCACTGCGCCACCAGGGAAGCCCTTGGTGTCTTTTATAAAGTGTAAAAAAGTGTCTTTGATGATCTGTTCTATAGACTGTCTCCAAAATGTTGCCTGATAGCATCTAGCAAATAGCAACTCCGATAGGACACAATCTTTGCCCGCACTATCTCTGTCTCTGTCACATTCAGTCTCTATTTATCTCTGTCTTTCTCTGTGCTCAGGTAGTCTCTCTCTCTCTCTTCCTCCCTCCTCCCGCGCTCTTTCTTCAGTCTATTTTTGCTTGTCAGAAAAACATCATGTAATTTTCTTTAAAAATTAATTCTACCCTACAAAATACGTCTAAAATATTCAAGATGGAAGAAAGTTTCCTTTAAGAGTAGCTTGCATTAGAACTGTTTCTTCCAGCATAATCGAGTTAATGAGCACCCCCTTAGAATTTAATGCAAAGTAACTTTCACACTGATGGTGAGCTTCAAAGATGTGTGAATAGATAACTAATAGCATGGTTCCCCTTGGCAACTAAGATAAACTTTGATCCTGATTGGCTAAAAACAGTCAAGGAAAGGATGGAATTAAGTCCAAACAGCTATATTCAGTGCTCTTTGAAGCAATGAGAAGAGAAGAAAGGCAATAATGGAAGGTGGAAGAGGGTGGGAATGGATAGTGAACCTGAAGTTAGTGGCAGAAAATTGTCTTTTTGGACTATGAAATTTGGTCTGGACCTAAGTGGAGGAACTAGAAGGCAGGAGTGACACCCAATTCCAATAAAACCAAGAGAAAGCAAAAATTTGTTTCGGTGTGTTTGAATACAGAGCCTGGTTGATCCGTGAGTTGCTGGTGCAGGCAACTAGATAGAGTTGAGTCCGTGTTGTCCATTAGCTCCAAAATCCAGAGCCCAAGGCAGAGCAAACACAACCCAGGAAGGCTGCTGACATAAGGACATGTTCAAAGGAAATGTGCAATCCAGTCAGTCCTTGAAGGCTGTGGACTCTTTATCCTTAATACCATTTTAATTCATTCATTTTCTCCATCCCTACTGCCTTCACCCAAGACTTTATCATGCCTCACCTGAACTACTGCAATATCTTCCTAACTTGTTTCCACATTGGCCAGAAGGGTTCTACTCACCACTCAAATCTAGTCACGCCATTGCCTGCTTAAATCGCTTCAAAGGGATAGAGATACTTAACGTAACACAAGGATACATGATATAAACTCTCTAGTATTGAATGCAAGGCCCTTCATATCTTACTTCAGTTCCCCTTGCCCACGAGCCACAAGTCCCAACTCTCCCTCCCCTCCCCCAACATGCAGTCCATTATTAGACGTTCTGAACAGCCCACTGTTCCACTCATTTTTGTACCATGCCCTCCTTTTTCTCTGGGTTAATCGTTCTGACTGAAATTCTCTCTCCCTCTCCTACCATTTTCCAACTACCTCATGTCCTTCAGGATTCGGGTAAGGATAACCCTTGCCTCTCCTAACCACCACCTCCTTCAAAGTCGTGGCTGATTGCTCTTACTATGTATTTCTCAAACATTCAACACACAGCTCTATGTTAACATCTATCACCTTGCCTTGTAACTGTTTATTTACCTGTCATTTTTTGTCTTTACTGCAGGCTCCTAGAGGGCAGGGACTGTGTCTTGTTTCTTGTGGTTCTCAAGCTCTTAGCATGGTGCCTGGCGTATGATAGGCACTGAGTAAATGTTTGTTGAATAAATAAATGAACCTGAGATTTCCAAGTTGAAATTAATTATAGACAAGGTTGAAAGTGAGAGGGAATAAATCTGTCCCTTGACACTGCGTTTATTTAAGTCTTTCTTCAAATAGAATTTTCTCCTTATTTTAATATATAATTGGGGAGTTAATGTCACCAATATTTGTGAAATTTTATGCTTTCAATAGAAGAAAAATAGTTCCTGTGCACAAACGACAACCGTAAGTGAAATATGAATGGTGATAAGACGAAGTGCTTTGGGAGAATAGAGGAGAGAGAGACAGACAGAGAGAGATTGCTACTGGGCATGATGACAGAGAGGTCTTTTGTAGCAGTTAGACATCGTCTACCCTGACCCCATGCTTTTAACTCACATGGTGCCCACTCACGCACCATGACTGGTGGCTAAAACACTGAGTTTCTGGAACCTCAGCTCTGGCCATGGCAGTGAAACAGTATCTCGTTTTGTCTCACCCCTGTTCTCATCCCTGGTTTGTCCCAGTGTCTCTCTGGCTTCCGACTCTTCTGATTGGGTCTTTCCTCCTGGTTTCATGCTTGCTTAGAAGATATACTCTCTATGCTTGTTTCCTTGGAATCTCTTAATGTTTAGATCTATCAGCTTCTCTCTGCTACAGGATGCTTTGCAGGACCCCTGAGATCTTACATGTGTTATCCGATTGGCTCCCTGCAACAGGGGATAGGAAGGAAGTAGGCCTTAAAGGATAATGGGAACTTAATAAGCAGAAATGATGGACAGGTCATAAACTTTTCCAGGTGAGGGATAGAGTGAGTAAACACATGAGTGGGAGATCGGAGGTAGAGTGTTGATTTGGGCATTGTGTCTATTCCAACCATGGCTAGTGCTTTGTGAGAGAGTATGGTTTGAGGAGGGCAGTTGATGTGAGCAGAGCTGGGAGCATGGCCAGTGTCACAGACCAGGATGGCACATTAAGTGCCAGTCTCCATTTGAAGGTCATTTTAGGGATTAAAATTGACAAGGGCAGCCAAGCGACAGAGACCAAGACCAAGAGGGATGAGTGGCTGGCCTCAGGCAGGGATGTCCTGGGAGGCCTGAGACTGCCCCAACAGGTACATGGACAAACCTACATTCACCCTAAAGCCTTCTGGACCTAAGTCTAGCATCTGAAAACTTCATGTGGAAGGGCCACGTCCACATTATTAAATGCTAAAGAGACTTGAGTTCGAACAAGTCCTTGGCTTGGACAATTTGGAAGATGAGGGAGGACTTTCGGAGAATTGTTTGAGAGGAAGAAGAGTAATGACACAAGTTACAGGAGGTTGGAAGAAAAGAACCGTCCTCCCTCGACAAGCATGGCTGTGGGGGAAGGCGAGAAGTAGGACGGTAGCTAGAGGGCTACATGGAAGCTTTTATGCTGTTATTTTAATAGCTATTGTTTGCATGTAAAAGGCTACCTGGATAGATGGTGGGCATCCATTTCCGGCCATGCACTCCTGAGGAAGGAACCCACCTTCACCAGGACCTCAGCACAGGTACCACAGCCCAATGCCAGGCAGGATGAAGGAACTTCCTGGGACTGTCACCTGAGAACTGGGCTCTTGGATCTGCTGGAGTCTGTGAAGACAGCAGGGCTTCTCTTTGTGTCCTTTGAACTATTGTCAGCATCCCCCCAAACTCAACAAAGGATGCATTTACCTGTGATCACGCTGCACAAGGCTGATGACTCAAACGGCAGATTTCTTTGCTTTTGGCTGGAAGTACAGCAACTCAGTATGGCAACATGAGTGAGCTCCTGTTGCTCTGAAGCTCTGATTGCCAGTTATAGATGTCTTTGATGAATAAAAAATGGGAACGTGAATTAATTATTGCTTATGAAATGCAGATTGTTTGGTAGACAAATATCTTTCACACTCTGGAGCCCATCGGGGAGGATCATAAAACTAACGATGAGAAAGTGAGGAGAAGGTTGGAGTTCGTGGATCCAGCCACAATTTTGAAAACTCAACTCCATAATAAATGATGGCAAGAGTCTCTCTGTCTCCGTCTCTCTCCCTCTGGGTTTCTGTCCAGCCTTTCTGTCTTCCGGACTCTAGGTTTCTCATTTTCTCTGCTTATGCCTGTCTCGTTCTGTTCCTATCTTCAGCCTCCCTGATTCAAGGCACAACTCTGTGGTCTTTGCCTCCTTCCTCATCTGTCATAGTTTCTCGGGAATCATAACTGTTGTATCTCTCTCATGGCCTCTGCATCTCCTGCTTTCTCTGGTGTCATTTTTCTTGTGGTTCCTCTACCTATGTCTCCCTCCGCACCTCTCTGTCCCTCCCTTCTCCTGCTTCTTCCCCTCGTCCTCCCTCATCTTCCTCTCGCCTCCCTCCCACACTCCTTGGTCTACTCACGGTCCCTGTGACACTGTCTACCTCTTTCCTGGTATCTCCGTCTCCCTGGTTCTCAGTTTTTCTATCCCTTCACCCCGTTTTATTTTCTCATTGCTCTCTGAAATCATCCTGTTTTGGGGGTTTGCTTGTGGATGGTCTGTCTCTCCTACCCTGACCAGACAGGAGGCTCTATGAGAGCAGGGCTTTGCCTCTCTCAAGGCTGTATCCTCAGTGCCTAGAATAATGCCTGGCACGTGGAGGGGGAGGTCAGTAAGTATTTGTTAACTCACTGGTTCTCTGCCCCAGGCCCCCGCTCTCACTGTTTTGGTCTATGTCTCTGTGCCTCTTCAGTCTCATGCTCTCTATCTCTGTCTCTAGCTCTTCCGGGCTTTCTAACTCTCTGTCATGGTCCTTCTTTCTTCCTTACTCTTGAATCTTTCTCATGGTCTCTGTAGGACCTGGCATTTCCCTCCTGGTCTCTCTCCTCTCCCAGCAGCAGGAGATGGGGCTGCGGGCAGCCTGGGCCAGTGCAGAAACCAGGCTACTGTCCCTAGACCCTGCCTCGTGCACAGCCTGCTGCTTGGCCTCTCTCCAGGACCTCCCAACAGCAACCACAAAAAAGAGAAGGTCCCTTTGCTTGCTTGGAAGCCAATCATGGTGGCCCCTGATGAGACAGATAAGGTTGTCTCTGATATTCTTTCCCCTCCCTCCCCACAGCTGCTTTGACCAGGCCAGAGCTTTGAAGAGCATCTTTGGACAGTGACTACAGGTGGCTGGCCCCTGGATGGGTTGTGGCGTGGAGGCCCTTTTCTTGGCAAGTTCTTGCCTGCTTTTGGTCTAAGTCATAGACAAACAGCATTTTTCTTGGAACTAGCAGCTGCCTCTCTGGACCCATAACTCTTGTTGGCTTCAGCCAAACATACTGCAGGGGGCAAAACCCTGGGGAAGGTCAACTCTGGAGCAATGAAACCTTTTGGGAGGAGGCTCCATGTCATCAGGATTAAGAGCATGGGTCCCACAAACTGAGTTAAAATTCCAGTTAAGCCACTGACCTTATGTCTCAGTTTTCACATCTGTAAAATAGGAACATGAGCCTTTATCTTAGAGTGTGGTAAGTGGATTAAATGTGGTAATACCTGGCAAGCATAGTGTCTGGTCTGTGGTAAACGCTCTACAAACAGTAGCTATTAGATATGGTGGCAGGCAGAGGGTATACACAGGAGTTTTTCTGCCGAAGAAAGGAGGCATGGGCGCTAGTCCTATGACAGCTGCGTGTATTTTTAGCAGTGATGCATTCAGAGTTGAAGAACTCTAAAGGGAGGAGGAGCCTTGGCTGGCCATCTGGTCCAGCCCTCTGCCTCAGGCAGATGACTTTGCAGACCACCTGGGGCAGGTGGAAGGTGTTCTCTCTTTCAGAAATTCCCTAGGGGCAGACACACCACACTCTCCCTCCATCACCCATCTCTACCTCCTGGACAGTCAAGATGTTCCCATCTAAAGCCTCTTGCTCTCACCCTGGCCTGGTGGCTTGTGGCAAGCGCTCCACAGACCTGGAGCTAGGCTGTCATCCAGCATGGTGGCCTTTCAGACAGTGTCTCCCAGGCTGTGGCTGTGACTTCAGATGGGAGCCTTCACAGTCCCCAAATTATAGGAAGTCAAAGACGACCCGGAGTCTGCAGTGCAGAGCCAAGAACTCACTCGAAAATAACTCCAAGGCTTTTTCCAATTTCCAGGAAATTGACGAGTGTTTCGGAGACTCAGCCTTCAGGCATGGCCTGGGCTGGGCCCTGCCTTCCATCTCCAGCACCCCTACTAAGCCTGAGAGCTCCACCTTGCATGCTGAGCCCGCTTCGCCGAGGCTCTTCGCCACCCCAGCCCATCTCTTTCGGTGCTTTGGCGCGGCCCCATGGCTCTCAGCACCTGCAGATGGTGGCAGAGGGAGAAGCGGGTGTGGGTGAGACTTGTTCCCGTCTTTGATCCAGGTGACTCACCACTTGCCTTAGCTCTTCTCTTCCCATAGTTATGTAATCCTGACTCCAGGATTAAAAATACTCCACTGACTACCCCGTCCATCTGTCATTCTCTCTCTTTCTCTCTCTCATATTTATACATATGATCTTACTTTAAAAATACTTCGGAAAGAGCACTTCCATCATTTACATTATATCGGAGATGGGTTTCCGAGTCAGCGTTGGCTTCCTCCAGAGCAGCAATCGTGGAGGAGCGAGATTTCCCCCAGCCTCTAGGTCTGCAGTCTGTTTGGTGCCTTCACTTTCTCATAGGTTTGCCACAAAGGACCTGTCTCCGGAGCTGTCCAGCACTTCCTCAGGGCAGCTCCTCAGCCCGTCGCAGAGCCTGGGCTGGCATTTACTACATGGGGTGTCTTCCTCACCAGCCCGGGAGTTAGAGGAGGTGGTGAGCTGTGTTGTCTGGCTAACTCAGGGTTCGGGTGATAGACAGCCTGAGTCCTGTCACCAGGAAGGGGGCCCTGCTCCGTACTCTGCCCCCATCTCATGACCCAGCTCCCCTCATCTCCCTATGCCAGGAATCATCCCTGGATTGATGGAAAAAAAGTGCAAAGGTCGATTTCTGTTGTCTCTGTTATCATACAAGCTGAGGACTCTCTAGAGCCAGAGGGGACCAACACTCTTGATTGAAAACTCACTCATTCATTCATTTGCTCATTTGATATACCAATTGGAGGGTTCACCATGTACTTGGTGGGTCAGACTTGCTAAGAGGTGCAGCCAAAGTAGGGGAGACAACTCGTGAAGACCAGAGAATTTAGTATCACAGGACCTGGGTTCGAGTCTGTTCTCTGCTGGATGCCAGTTATGTGACAATCGTCAGCGCTCCCAGAGGCTCAGTGTCCCCATATGTGCCACAGACACTATGAATTCTGCCTCCTGGGGCTGACACAGTGCTAATGGGAGTGGCAGTGCCTTGTAGGCAGCAATGCTGAGCAGAACGTATTATCATTCTGTGTGTGTGCTTTCAGAGCCCACAGGAACCTCCCTCATGAGCTTTGCCTCCGGCCTCACCTTCTCTGATCTACATTTCATGTGGGCCACTAGAATGTTTGATCCAGAGTTTATACTGATCTTTCCGACCGGTCACAGCACCTAGTTTAAACTCCTCAGAATGACACTCAATGATGCCTCCCCCCATCCTCTCTGGACTGCATGACTGGCTGAATAGGTCCTGCTCTTTCTGCTCTGTGTGCTTGTGGTTCAGTGATTAACTCTCTGTGTCCAGTTTCCTCAAGCATAAAATGGGGCAAATGAGAATACAGGCAGACCTGGAGACATCACAGCCTTAGTTCCAGACCACCGCAATAGAGATAATATCAAAGCAAAGAGAGTCACATGAATTTTTTGGTTTCTCAGAGCATGTAAAAGTTAGCTTTACACTATACTGTAGCCTATTAAGTGTGCAATAATATTATGTCTAAAAAAAAAAGGTACACACCTTGGAATCATGCTCCCTGACTTCAGACTATACTACAAAGCTACAGTAATCAAAACAGTATGGTACTAGCACAAAGACAGACATACAGATTAATGGAACAGAATAGAGAGCTCAGAAATAAACCCACGCACTTATGGTCAATTAATTTATGACAAAGGAGACAAGAATATACAATGGAGAAAAGACAGTCTCTTCAATAAGTGGTGCTTGGGAAATTGGAGAGCTACAGTAAAAAAAAGTGAAATTAGAACATTTTTTAACACAATATACAAAAAAATAAGCAAAGTAAAAATGGATTAAAGACCTAAATGTGAGACCAGATACCATAAAACTCATAGAGGAAAACATAGGCAGAACACTCTTTGACATAAATCACAGCATTATCTTTTTGGATCTGTCTCCTAAAGTAAAGGAAATTAAAGCAAAATTAAACAAGTGGGACCTAATTAAACTCAAAAGCTTTTGTACAGCAAAGGAAACCATCAACAAAATGAAAAGACAACCTACTGAACAGGAGAAAATATTTGCAAATGATATGACCAATAAGGGATTAATATCCAACATATATAAACAGTTCAGACAACTCAACATCAAGAAAACAAACAACCTGATTAAAAAATGGGCAGAAGAAATGAATAGACATTTTTCCAAAGAGGAAATGCAGATGGTCAACAGGCACATGAAGTGATGCTCAACATCACTAATCATCAGGGAAATGCAAATCAAAACCACAATTAGATATCACCTCACACCTGTCAGAATAGCTATCAACAAAAAGGACACAAATAACAAATGTTGGCAAGGATGCGGAGAAAGGGAACCCCTGTACACTGCTGGTGGGAATGTGAATTGGTGCAACCACTGTGGAAAAGAGTATGGAGATTCCTCAAAAAACTAAAAATAGAACTACCATATGACACAGCAATTCCACTCCTGAGTATACATCTGAAAAAAACAAAAACACTAATTTGAAAAGATACATGAACCCGGTGTTCATTGCAGCATTATTTACAATCACCAAGATATGGAAGCAACCTAAGTGTCCATCAACAGATGAATGGATAAAGAAGATGTGGTATATATATAAAATGGAATATTACTCAGCCATAAAAAGGATTAAATTTTGCCATTTGCAACAACAGAGGTGGACCTGGAGGGCATTATGCTAAGTGAAATAAGTCAGAGAGAGAAAGACAAATACTGTATGATATTACTTATATGTGGAATCTAAAAAATACAGCAAACTAGTGAATATAATAAAAAAGAAGCAGACTCACAGATATATATAACAAACTAATGGTTACCAGTGGGGAGGGGGGTGTAGGGGCAATATAGGGGTGGGGGAGTGAAAGGTACAAACTATTGTGTGTAAGATAGGATCAAGGTTGTATTGTATAACATGGGGAATAGAGTTAATATTTTGAAATGACTATAAATGGAAAGTAACTTTTAAAAATTGTGTAAAGTTTTAAAAAAATTATAAATAAATAAATAAATAAAATAATGGATTGAGAAAACAATGCACATACTTTAATTAAAAAATGCTTTATTTCTAGCCAAAGCAAACTTGAGAAAGAAAAGCAGAGCTGGAGGAATCAGGCTCCCAGATTTCAGACTATACTACAAAGCTACAGTAATCAAGACAGTATGGTACCGGCACAAAAACAGAAATATAGATCAATGGAACAGGATAGAAAGCCCAGAGATAAATCCACACACATATGGTTACCTTATTTTTGATAAAGGAGGTAAGAATATACAAGGGAGAAAAGACAGCCTCTTCAATAAGTGGTATTGGGAAAACTGGACAGGTACATGTAAAAGAATGAAATTAGAGCACCCCCTAACACTATACACAAAAATAAACTCAAAATGGATTAAAGATCTAAATGTAAGGCCAGACACTATAAAACTGTTAGAGGAAAACATAGGAAGAACACTCTATGACATAAATCACAGCAAGATCCTTTCTGACCCACCTCCTAGAGAAATGTAAATAAAAACAAAAATAAACAAATGGGACCTAATGAAACTTCAAAGCTTTTGCACAGCATAGGGAACCATAAACAAGATGAAAAGACAACCCTCAGAATGGGAGAAAATATTTGCAAATGAAGCAACTGACAAAGGATTAATCTCTAAAATTTACAAACAGCTCATGCAGCTCAATAACAAAAAAACAAACAATCCAATTCAAAAATGGGCAGAAGACCTAAATAGACATTTCTCCAAAGAAGACATACAAATTGCCAACAAACACATGAAAGGATGCTCAACATCATTAATCATTAGAGAAATGCAAATCAAAACTACAATGAGGGATCACCTCACCCCAGTCAGAATGGCCATCAACAAAAACTCTACAAACAGTAAATGCTGGAGAGGGTGTAGAGAAAAGGGAACCCTCTTGCACTGTTGGTGGGAATGTAATTGATACAGCCACTATGGAGAACAGTATGGAGTTTCCTTAAAAAACTACAAATAGAACTACCATACGACCCAGCAATCCCACTACTGGGCATATACCCTGAGAAAACCATAATTCAAAAAGAGTCATGTACCAAAATGTTCATTGCAGCTCTATTTACAATAGCCAGGACATGGAAGCAACCTAAGTGTCCATCAACAGATGAATGGATAAAGAAGATGTGGCACATATATACCATGGAATATTACTCAGCCATTAAAAGAAACGAAATTGAGTTATTTGTAGTGAGGTAGATGGACCTAGAGGCTGTCATACAGAGTGAAGTAAGTCAGAAAGAGAAAAACAAATACCGTATGCTAACACATATATATGGAATCTAAAAAAAAAAAAAGGTTCTGAAGAACCTAAGGGCAGGACAGGAATAAAGACGCAGATGTAGAGAATGGACTTGAGGACATGGGGAGGGGGAAGGGTAAGCTGGGACAAAATGAGAGAGTGGCATGGACATATATACACTACCAAATGTAAAATAGATAGCTAGTGGGAAGCAGCCGTATAGCACAGGGAGATGAGCTCGGAGCTTTGTGACCACCTAGAGGGGCGCGATAGGGAAGATGGGAGGGAGACTCAAGAGGGAGGTGATATGGGGATATATGTATATGTATAGCTGATTCCCTTGTTATAAAGCGGAGACTAATGCACCAT
This sequence comes from Leucopleurus acutus, assembly GCF_964270905.1. NCBI lineage: Eukaryota > Metazoa > Chordata > Mammalia > Artiodactyla > Delphinidae > Leucopleurus > Leucopleurus acutus. The sequence goes on from NC_139143.1 coordinate 163,780,534, forward strand.
TGTAAAGCAATTATACTCCAATAAAGATCTTAAAAGAAAAAATGCTTTATTTCTAAAATATGCTAACCATCATCTGAGCCTTCAGCTAGCTGTGATCTTTTTGCAATAATAACATCAAAGATCACTGATCACAGATCACCACAATGAATATAATCATAATGAAAAAGTTTGAAATGTTGCGAGAATTACCAAATTGTGACACAGAGACATAAAATGAGCAAATGTTGTTGGAAAAATGACACCGATAGACTGGCTCAGTGCAGGGTTGCCACAACCTTGAATTTGTAAAAAACGCAGTATCTGTGAAGCGTGGTAAAGCAAAGCACAATAAAGCGAGGTCTGCCTGTAGATACCCAAAGAGTATAAACGAGTGGATATGTGGAGAACACTTGGAACAATGAGAAACGGTCAATACGGGTTCGTCACCAGTAGTAGTTATGTAGCAGCTCAGTCTTGCCTTTGAACATGCTGTTTCCTCTGCAGGGAATATTCCATTTCCACGACCTCCCTCCCTCCACCCCCCCATCTGGCAAACTCCCACTCGCTTCAGGATTTGTTTTAAAGGGTAACTCCTGTGTGAAACCTGCCCTGGTTCTCAGATATTCAGGCCCCGCCCTTCTCGGGGCTCTGCTTCCTACATAACCGTGCACACCTTGGTTTCTCAGCAGGCTGCCTTCCATAAATACTGAGCACCCATCCTTACTCCCCAACCTTTCCTTTCCCTAGGTCTTACTATGTTTGGATCTTGTGAGATAGTAATTGTTGTCTTTGAGTCAAGCCCTGTTGAGCCGTGTTTCCTTCACCTCCAGCGCATACCACCGGGCTGTGTGAGCTCCTCCCATGAACCAGGTGATGGATAAATTATCCCTCCCAGCAATCCCAAGAGAGATTGCACCCACTGCACGGATGAGGAAAGTAAAGGCCAAGTGAACTAACCATGGCCCCAAGGAGCTGACGCTGGCTTACTTTGACTTTGGGATCAGGTGTGGGCCTCCTTCCTGCCACCATGCCTGGGACCTGCCATGCCTGGTGCACCCACACTTGCCCTCTCCATTCCTGCCCCAAACTGAAAGGCTGGCAGGAACCGTGCTCCATGGCCTGGGCAGGGCAAGGAGAGGAGGGCTGACCAGACCCCTGCCACTCTCTCCCGGCCTAAGTCACGTGTCTGTCCCTCCATGAGGTGCTCCCCAGAGCAGGACCTGCACCTGGTGAATCTGAGGAGGCCATCGAGCACAGGGACTTCTGCTCTGCTGCTAGCATGACGCGGACACACCCTGCCTGCCCACGCCAGTCTGGCCTCAGCTCAGAGAGGAGGTCAGGCAGGAAAGCAGAAGGAGGGGAGGAGAACTGCTCCTTCGCTGCCCCAACTGCCATCGCCTCTAGGCTGTTATATAATCAATAAAATATCAATGCCTGTGAGCGGGCTCCGGGCCTCCTGCCCTGGGGAAGGCCGGCCTCTCATCTCGGGGTCTGCTCTGTGATTGTGATTTGGCTGGGTGGGACGGCTTTCAGGACAGTTTGGCGGCGGAAGGAGTCCAACGTGCCGGCTCCCTGTGTGCGTGAGCTCACTGCCTCTCCTCCTTCCAGCAGCCTCTGTCCCCCCAACCCCGGCCCGTCCTCCCTGCTGCCAAAGTTGTCAAAGGCCTGTTCGAAGCTCACTCAGACTGTTTGTGCCATTCGTCCCGGGGTGGGACTGTCACAGCTGACAGCTCACAGGTGCACACTCCCAAACCCACACACACGCGCCCTCCCCGTGCACAGTACACACACAGCCACACTCTCGCACGCAGAGAGGCAGCCCGTCTCCTGCACGCCTTCTGACATTCACAGCTCCCCTCACAAACCCGCCGTGGAGTCGGAGACACACTCACACGTGCCTACACGCACACACACAGACTCTGCGCATCCACCCTGGACACCGAGCTGCTTCTGCTATTCCCTTTATTTCTGTCTCGCTCTCTCTCTCTGTTGGAGATGAGGGGAATTTGGCAACCACACCTCTTTGTCTCTGACTTTGTCTCCGTCAGCCTCTCTGGCTTGCTCCCTGTGGCCCGCGGCATCTGCACACACAGGCATGCGGAGGCCTGTGTGGCTGCACACACACGCCCCTCTCACACGTAGCCATGCAGGCCCCGGTCGGTGGCAGGGCTCTGATCTGTGGGGTGGGAGACCTGGGAGGGATGGGGTGGACCAGTGAGGTATTCTAGGAGGCGGTCCAACTCAGAAGCCTGGCAGACAGCCTTGGCATCAGGACCTCTGATGATAGAAGCAATAATACCCAGAAGAGAAGGACGCTTTCACGTAGAAGGTAGATGCCGTGTGGGGTCCAGAGCAGACTCTCAGGCCAGCTTCGCTTGGTTTGAATATGTGGCTCTACCACTTACTAGCTGTGTGGCTTTGGGCAACTTGCATAACTTCTCTGTGCCTTGGTTTCCCTGTCCGTAAAATGGGAATGGATCAGCGTCACCTCAAGGTGGTCATGAGTTCAATGAACTACGTAGGTAAAATGTTTAGGATACTAGATGTGTTAGCTACCGTTATGGTCCTATGCATTAGGCACTGTGATAGGCACCATAGTTGTGTTATTGCAGTTAATTCTACCATCAACCCTGGAAAGCAGACTTTTCCTCCATAGAGATAAAATGTCCTATTCAAGGTTGTTGATTGAAGAGCTAGACTTAGGACTCAAGCGTTCCATTCATGAGCTGTGTCCTATGCTGCTCCCCCATCCATGGCAGCTCTCCTCTCCAGAGGCAGAATCTGGGGTCGGGGACACAAAGCTAACTTGGAGAAAGACAGCCACAGAAGCGTGGTAAGAACTAAGATCGGACCAGTGCCCGAGGCTGGAAACCTTACGTAGATGTAAGTTTGGGAACTAAGGCAGACGCCTAATAGAGTTGACTGGCCAATAGCAGAGTGGAGGAAAGCTTGGGCTAACTGGGGGTGGGGAACGGGAGGGCTCTGGCTCAGCGACTGGCCAGTGGCAAAGGGATGGAGAGATTCTGACTTGGGGACGGTGGAGGCTCCTGGGGCCAGCTTTGGCTGCCCGGCTGAGTCAGGTTGGCATAGCAAGGGACTTGAGGCTGCGCACAAGAGTCCCTCAAGCAGCCGTGTCCGGGCAGGACAAGCCATAATCCTGCTACTCCTCCTTCTGGGAACAAGGTGGGGACCTGGGTGGGCCTGAACCTGCAGGGGCAGAATCAAGGATCAAGAGGAGCAGGTGGGGGCTTCCCTGGTGGCGCAGTGGTTGAGAGTCTGCCTGCTGATGCAGGGGACACGGGTTCGTGCCCTGGTCCGGGAAGATCCCACGTGCCGCGGAGCGGCTGGGCCCGTGAGCCATGGCCGCTGAGCCTGCGCAACCGGAGCCTGTGCTCCGCAACGGGAGAGGCCACAACAGTGAGAGGCCCGTGTACTGCAAAAAAAAAAAAAAAGAGCAGGTGAAGGGGCGAAGGAAGGAAGGACACAGACACTCGCTGATGTGTACTGGGCCCACGCGTCTGTGATCTCTTTGAGGGCTTGCCAGAACCCACGTGGTGAGAATTCGCATTTGCATTTACAGAAGCAGAGACTAAGGCTTAGTGAGCTTAGCCATGCCTGAGAGTGCCCAGTGGGCTATACCTGGGCCCCTGGAATCCCAGGACTGGGGGTAGGACTTGGTGGGGGGATGGCCAAGCAGTTTCCAAGCAGCCCCAGCCCTAAGAAGCAGGGCATGGGGCAGGAGGCCAGGAGCAGCATGTCACAATGTTGAAAGTCACAGCATCCACCTTTGGCCCCCTGGTCCTGTGACCCAGCGGTTGCAGCGTGGAGCTGGGTTAGGAATGAGGGTGGTTTTGTGTTTAGCGAGTGAACACGCATCTCCTCTCACCAAGGGCAATTTCTTTCTTTTCCTCCCCTTCAACAGTGAGCACTAAACGCTTTCTTACCCCAAATGGCGGGAAAAGTCCCATTCCACAGGGTGGTGCGGGGAGGGTGGAGTGAGTGGCCGGCAGGAGGGCTGAGTCACCTGCCTCAGCCGCTGGGCACAGGATGTGAATTTGGGTGGATTAACATTCGGGCTAATTAATATATATATGTTTTGTAATTAACATTTCGCATGGAAAGGGGGTGGCAGTGTCTCTGCTCTAGTCTGGGAGGGAAAAGGGTCCTCTGGCTCTTCAGCTCTGTATAAGTCGGGGTGGTGGGCAGCGGGTATTGGGAGGAGAGTGCAAGGAAGATGCTCTGGCTGACGGCGGGGCGGGGGGCAGAGAATTTGCACAGGGGGGATCTGTGGTGCTGGTGGCAATGATCTCACAGCCCAGCCACATCTGTGTAACTCCTCCAGTTATTCAAAGCGACTTCACACTCACCCATTCAGGGCAGAGAATATGCCTTAGGTACCTCCATCTAGTGGCACATGAAGACCTACTATGTGTCCAGAACTGTTCTAGGCGCTTTGACCCTTCCCCCTATAGAGCTTGTAAGCTGGGAGGGGAAACAGCCCGCAGAAACAATAAATGATATGTTCCCTCATGTAGAAATATGGGAGCTGTGGAAGCATATAGCAGACGTATAGCTCTACACCCTGGGGCCAGGCTGTAAGCTCCATGAGGGCAGGGACCACGTCCATCCTGTCGATTGGATCCCCTTGCACATTTTTTTTGTGGTACACGTGCCTCTCACTGTTGTGGCCTCTCGTGTTGCGGAGCACAGGCTCTGGTTGCGCAGGCTCAGCGACCATGGCTCAAGGGCCCAGCCGCTCCGCGGCACGTGGGATCTTCCTGGACCGGGGCACGAACCCGTGTCCCCTGCATCGGCAGGTGGACTCTCAACCACTGTGCCACCAAGGAAGCCCCCCCTTGCACATTTTAAAGGTCAATAAATATGTGTCAAATTGGTGAAGGAATGGATGAGTTACATCCAGCCTAGATATGAAGTATGAAGAGCTGGACAGGCGAAGGAGAGTGGAAACGGTGTTCCAGGCAGAGGGAACAGCATATGCAAAGGCTGGAAGGCAAGAAAGAGCACTGGTTTAGTACCTTTGGAGGAGTGGAGGTGGGCATGGGGTGGGTCAGGAAGGGAGAAGAGGAGCAGGAGATGAAGCTCCGGAGGCAGACAGGATCAGAGCATGATGGGCTCATGGCCTTAGGGGCCCTTTGGGGCAATGAGGAAGAGGGAAGTATGAGGGATGCACGTGGGTCGCCCTGGCGTGGAGGTGGATTGGGCTGGGGTCGCCTGAGGGCAGGGAGACCCTCGGTGGCTGTGGCAGTGCCTGAGAAGGGGGAGAACCGTGGCCCGCCTGGGGGAGGGGGAGGTGGCTGTGGGAATGGAGGGGAGAGAAGGAAGGGCAGGACTTGGAGAAAGATGGATGCAGGGGTGAGGGAGTGGGTAGAGCGGTGGGGACTCCCAGCTTCTGGTTAGGACCGATGGACAGAGGTGGTATCTTTCCCTGAAACAGAAAATGAAGGGAGAGGCAGAGGCATGGAGCAGTCTCGGGGAGCATGTTTCTTAAATGAATTAAACAGAAATGTCTCTGGACCAGAGATGGGACTGAGGTGCGATTCTACTCAGATCCCCTCACAACCCACCTCACCCCCCATTTCTTCTCCAGGTAGAGCCTGAGAGATCGCTCTAAAGCATGGATCTGACACATCATTTCTCATCAAAACCCTCAATGACTCCCCAGTGTTCCTGCAATGAAATCTAAAATCCTTATCATGGCCTCTAACACCCTATGCGATGAGGCCACACTCGCCGCTCAGCTCTCGTCTCAGGTCCTTTCCCCTGGCTCAGTACATGGCAACCATGTGGGCCTGGTTCCATTTCCCCCTCTGCCTAAGCTCCTCCCTGCTTCAAGGCCCTCGCAGGTGCTGTTCCCTCTGCTGGCATGCTTTTCCTCCTACTTCCTTATGTCACCAACTTCTGCTCATTCTTTATATCTCGGCTTAAAAGTCACTTCATCAGGGAAAACTTCCTTTACTCCCAGACCAGGCTAGCTTCCTAATCCTTCCTCTCCTCCGTAGTCTCCAAAATTGTAATTGCACCTGCACTCCACCCTTCCCCCCACCCCCAAACTCTAAGCTCCAGAGGGCGGTGACCATGTCTGTTTTATTGACCCCCGTGGCCCCAGGGCCCAGCACAGTGCCTGGCAAAGATTGAGGGCTCGGTATTTGAGTGAATGGAATATGTGATATATTTAAGGTTATTTGTATCATGATGAATGTTTAGCAACAGTTAATTTGCAACATTAGGCAAGTCACCTAAGACCAAAATAGCAAAAGCATTCCATTTCAAATATAACCCTCTATGGAGATGACTCCCAGGCCTGCACCTCCAGCCAGCACTCACTGATTACACTCTTTCCCTTCTTCCAATATGTGTCTTCAACTGCCCCCTGGACATCTGCCCCTACGTATTTTTCAGGTATCCCGGGCCAAACCTGGGCTGATCCTGGCCTCGTCAGGTCCCATATGCCTTCCAGGGATGGAACTAGTGAACTTGCATCATTGGGTCTTCCTTCTAGTCTTTTCCATGCAATCTCATTTGGGGAGGTGGGATGCCGGGGCAGGACATGGAGACCACCAAGGAGCAGGGAGTGGCTGAGAGCCCCATGGGCTTCTTGACGGACTGGTTAGCCTTCCACGAAGGGGTCTGGGGTCTGGGCAGGGCCACAGGCCACAACAGGGAATGGGCAGAGGCTGCCACCGAGCAGACAAACAGGTGTGCAACCAGAGGCAGGGACCGAGGGTAAATGCCGAGGTGCGGACTGAGAGCGTGTTCCTTCTGTCCTCTATAATTTATGATCCTGCCTACATCTGCAAATGATGCGAGGTCACTTGCCATAAAAATACTGATAAAAGCCTACAGGAAGATTCAAAATAGATGTTAGGGAGATCAACAACCAAATAGATGAAGGGGAAGAAAACGGCATCTGACACAGAAGCGTTGTCTCCTATTAGAAGGGTGCTTACAGTTTGCCAGGCTCAGTCCTAACAATCCTGGCCTCATTTGACCTCTAAATTCTCCCCTCATTCTACAGATGGCCAGAGAGGCAAAGCCACTTGCCCAAAGGCACGCAGCTGACCGGTGTCAGGGCCAGGGGAGGGCTGGGATGGGGAGTGCTACCATCCAGGAGTGTCCCTGGAGTGCCCCTCCTCTCTATTTTCTTGGCATCCCCTCCCAGCTCTGGGGTGCAGGCCCTTAATCTTGCCCCTGCTTTGCTGAAATGTCCTAAATTTTTTTCTACCCTGTACAGTAGGACCAGATTGGTTTCCCACAGCCGTGGGCTTGTGAACTCACTGCTGCCTGGTTCAGAAACCCCAGCAGCTCTCCACCATCTGCAGGAGAGCCCACACTCCCTATGCCAGCAAGGCCCTCTCTGCTCAAGCCCGACCTGCAGCCTCAGCTCAGGTCCGGTTTCCCTTCCTTTCCCACCAGGGAGCGGCCACAGTGGAATCTGAATCCGTTCCAAATCCATGCCGCACTCTCGCACCTCTTACACCTTTCTGCTCGGAGAGGGAAGACAGAAGCGTGGTCAGGCGCGTGGACCCTGGAGCCAGGCTGCCTGTGTCCAAGTTCCAGGGCTGCTGCTTTAGCGGGGCAGCCTTGGACAGGTTCCGTCGCCTCTCTGCTCCTTGGTTTCCTCATCTGCCACATGGCCTGCCATCTGGATTGTTGTGAGGATTAATACCCGTAAAGCCATAGCATTGGGCCTGGCCCTACTCAGTGCTGTTCGTGTGAGCTGTTCGTGGTCCTCATCCCACTTGCCGGGGGAGGGGTACCCCCCCCGGCCCCCAACTGCCTTCCTCACCCTAGCAGCCCCTGAAATTCTAAACATCCTGAGTAAACATTCTAGTTGGACTCTGCCTCCTGCTTCCATGACCCCCTCCGCTCGCAGGGATGGTTCCAGCCATGTCTTTCCCCCTTGGACTCAAAGGAAGACCAAGCATTCCTTTGAGTCATAGGATGCTTTGATCATGAGGGTTTTTCTCTCTTTCCGAGAGTGTCTCAGTCCTCAGCAAGACACGGAACTCCCAGGGCAGGGACCCTCTCTTATCTCTCTGTGGGAGTCATAGCAGGTGCTTTGCAAACACTTGTTAGGTTTATATTTTATAACATGAGCCCCCTTCTGGCCTGGTAAGTCACTCTACTCGCTCTTAAAGGGGGTTCTCTGGGCTTGGAGCTGAGACAGTGGACAGTCTCTTAAAGACACTGTCATATATACTGCTAGGAGACAGGTGATGCAGTGGTGGGTGGAGGTGACAACTAAAGCACTTGGAAGAGGCTTCCAGCCAGGGGTCAGATGGCAGGAGAGCAGGATCCCTTACCTGGAGGGTAACGTGGGCTGGGGCTAGGGCCAAGGCTGGCTGGGGCAGGTTGTCTCGGCCAAGGACAAGAGCAGACATGGGAGCTGGGGCCCAGGAGGCCGACCCAAGGGAAGGAGGGAACCGTGACTTGGGAAGGAGGAAATGAGTGGTCATCTCTTATTGTTCCAATCTTCTTACTTGCTTCTTCCATACTGGACATTCCACTCCTTCAAAGACCTCGCTCGCTCTCTCTCTGTCTCTCTCTCTCTCAGCCCAGGCTTGCCATCTCCTAGTGGCTGACATTGTGAAAACACCTGACTTCTCCAGCCCCATCTGTGTAGAGGAATTAACAACACTCTCCTCATGGCATTCTGGTAGAAAATGTGATGTAAGATACAGGTTCCCAAGCCTAGCTGGGAGGGGAAAACCCCAGGGGTCACCTACAAAGGCAGGTACCACGCCCCACTTTAGTCCAACTGAACCAGAACTTTTATGGTAAGGAGCTCAAGAATCTGTATTTAAAAAAAAAAAAAAAACTCCACAGGCATTCCAATGCAGCTGATCCAGAGTCAGTGTTTGAGAACCACTTCAAAAAAAAGAAATATGTCCAAGTAAGCTCTCAATCAAGGTTAATATCATTTCTTCTGTCCTTTTTTCCTAATTAATAGGGAAGGTCACCAGGCTTAATTAATGAAAAGTCCCCAATACCCAAAGGCTGGAGAGAATTACTGCTTGGTTGCCCTTGAGGTCACCTGTCTCATTAGGCCAGGGTGACGGCAATCCCTGGCGAGGCCCTCAGAAGACGTATCACCTGAGGAGTGAGTCTGCAGATGTTGGGGGGCGGTGGTTAGGAAATGAGCATTTTGAATCATTTCCCCTCTTCCGTAATTCAGATCTTCTGGCCCTGATTTGTTTGTAGCAATGTATTTACCCAACAAACCCACTCATTGATTCAGCAAGCACGGAGCATCTCCTTGGCACCAGACTGGGCGAGGTACTGAGGACTCGGAGATTAAAAAGCAAGGAACACACATGCAGTCTTTGCCTCCCAATCCAGTGGGGGAGGCAAAGCCAGGAAAGCAGCCCACTGGAATGAAAGCAACTGATCCTGCTAGAATAGGCTGGGGCCTGTGGGACCCCAGAGGAGAGAAGGCTGGACTTGGCATGAAGCCCTCTTGGAAAGTCTCACACAGGAGGTGCTGTTTGAGTGCATGTGAAGCACAGTGGTGGCAGACACGGTCTCTGGAGTCAGGGCACTGGCTTAAAATCCCAGTGCCATTGGCTGTGTGTCATTAAGCAAGTTATTCAACCTCTCTGGTCCTGGATTGCCTCTCCTGTAAAATGAAGATGATAATTTTCTTTATTTTATATGATTGTTGTATGAGGTCAGTTAAAATATGAAAATACTTAGAGCAGTGCCTGGCATATAGGAAAACATTTTAAAACATACACAAATGCACACTATTGTTATTATTTTGAGAGGGTATGAGGCTTGCCACACAGAGAAACAGAAGGCATTCTGGGCAGGGGGGAATCACGTGGAAAGGCACTGTGATGGGAAAGAGTGGGGTGTGTTCAGGAGACGGTGAGCAGCTTGGTGTGGCCGGGCAGCCGGTCAGAGGCGGGGCCACATCTAGAGATGAGGTTCTTAGGATGCAGACATCTCCATGGGTGGGGCTTAAAGGGCTTCCCTTCCGGTGCCTGTCCATATTATCACTCACTGTGAACCAGTTGAGTCCAAGCTGACTGGATTTGATGGTGATCTGAATGCACATCTGTTCATTTGGTAAAGACTGTGGTCACTTATTGACTTCTCACCTGAGTCTCTCCTCCAGCTGCCACCACAGTGAAGTGTCATCTGTCCTGCACCACCCCCTCCCACCTCAGAAAAGGCCCTTTTACTAGATAAAGCTCTTTACTGCCACCTCCTCATCTGGCCCAGTCAAAGGCAGGCTCCAAGCCTTTCTGCCTGGTGTGAATCCAGTGGGTAGTAGATATTTGCCTTGTTGTTGGCTGTATGGGCCCTTGGCCCATCTTCTTATATTTGGATAGCTTCCAGGCCCACCTGCTCTTCATCTCCAAGGGAGGACTTGCTTTCCCAGCCCCATCTGCAGCCAGGGAATTGGCAGATAACCTGGGCTCCACCTGCCAAACTTATTTGTGCAGACTCTCTGAGGAAATTGTGAGAAAATCGGGAATGGGGGCTCCTGTGGAATGCATTTTGCTGTTGAGCAGGATAGTCAAAGCTGCTGGCTTTGGGTGGGCAGCAGGGGTACAGGGTGGAATTTCTGGGGCAGAAGTGGCATCGGTGCTGGACCCAGGAGCAGGTGCACAAAAGGCAAGTTCTCGGCCATGGCGCTTGGCAGCGAAGGAGGCGGCAGAGGGGGCTTCCTTGTCAGAACAGCTTTGTTGTGTGGTTTCGGGAGCTCAGCCTTAAGCCAGTTCTCTGGCCACTCGCCGTGCTTCGGATGATCATCATTCCTGCTTAGACATCTAGAGTCAGGTTGCATTGCTTGTAACTGAAAGCCCTCTTGATACACGGCTCTGCCACTTACTGGCTGTGTGTCCTTGGGCAAGTTACTCAACCATTCTGTGCCTCGAATCATTCCTCTATTGTGTATATTTATGAAATGCTAACAGTAGCTACTCCTGGGCTTGTTACTAAGACTCAGTGAGACACTCTGCACATTCCTTAGCACATGTATTAAGCCCACAATAAATGCTAATTATTATTTTCACTAAATTTGGGAAAGATAAGGAAATGGCTTTGTTATCAAAAGAGGCACAGAGAAGTGAAGTGACTATACAAAAGCCACAAAGTGAGCAAGGGAGAAGTTCTCAGGCCTCCAAAACTCACATTCTTTCCTCTCTCCTGCAGCTGCCTTGCCATGCATGCATGCGTGTGTGTGTGTGTGTGTGTGTGTGTGTGTGTGCGCGCGCGCACATTCTTTATTGCAAAAAGCCACTGTATTATGTGTGCTGTCAGATATCCTATTAAAAAGCAAAGTGGAAAAAACAGTGAGCAGTCTTCCTCTGCCTGTGCTTCTGCTGATTACGAAATTAAATTAAGCTTCGTGTCTTGCTGCTGCTGTTTGATGGGAAATACATTGAATTGCTCTTTGCCTCCCGGTAAGAGGTCCCAGAGAACAGTGCTGGGGAGCTCAGCCCAAGACAGTATTTCTTCCTCCAATGCCCGAGGGGCAGAGACTTCCTCTCTCCAGAAATGTTAAGCCCCTGAACAAGGCTGCCTTTTTATTAAGTTAATAAAACACCAGGCCCATCAAGTCTCAGGCTTGTAAAGGTCAGTGAGTCACATCTGTGTGCAGGGGAGAGCTGGTAGGGCAGCGGCCTGCTCCCCAGGGCTGTTGGGAGGGAGGAAGCTCTCCCCTCAGGCCAGCTCTGACTGTGGGGCTGGGATGAAAGATACCGGCAGGGTTGCAAATGTAGGATGGACAGGGATCCTTATATGCCCCGCTGGCTTCAGCCAAGCTGGGCCCCCCAGGAAGGGTCAGGACCAGGAGATGGCTGATTGGTACCAGAGCTGGAGGGAGAAGGGGACCCAAGTCTGAGAGCTAGGCTGGCAGACGTGCAGGAGAGTTAACCTAGCACCAGAGATCAGAGAGGCTTTGGTGTTACATAGCATGGTGGATAGGAGCAGGATCTTGGAGTCATTGAGTTCTGGGTTCAAATCCTGTCTCTCTATCTCTTCAATCCATTCTCCATGTTCCAGTCATCTATTGCTGTGTAACACCCCACCCCAAAACTTAGTGGCTTAAAACAGCCACACCTATTTGTGTCTCAAAAGTCTGCGAGTTGACTGGGCTCAGCTGAGCGGTTCTTCTGCTCCATGTGGTGTAGACTGGGCTGCAGTCTTCTGAGGCTTGACCTGGCTGGCAGTTGGAAGCTCAGCTGGCGCTGTTAGCTGGAATGCCTCCATTTGCCACATGCCTCTCTGTCTAGCTTGGGCTTCTCATCAAGGTGGCTGGGCTCTAATAGGAAGAATTCCAAGTGGCCAAACCAGAAGCTGAAGATCTTTGAAGGTGCTGTCTTGGAAATTACACAGCATCACTTCTGCTGCATTTTATTGGTCAAAATAGGTCAAGGGCCAGATTGGAGGGGAAACAGACTCTGCCTATTGATGAGAGGAGCAGCAAAGAACTTGTGGCCATCTTAAATGCACCACACCTCCCAAGGCAAACAGTGATCTCCCTAAAATTTAGACAGTATTGTATCACTCGCTCATTGGCTTCCCTTTGCTCTTGTGAGACATTCCAAACTCCTTTGCCCTGGTAGCCTCCAGGGATCTGATCCATACCTACCCCTCTAGACCTCATCTCCTGCTACTCATTACCTTGCTCACTGTGCCCTGGTCTCACTGGCTTCCTTTCAGTTCCTCCAACATGCCAAACTCTTCCCACCTCAGGGCCTTTGCACGTGCATCTCACTCTACCCAGAGCCAGCCACTCCTTGTCTGACTAGCTCTTTTTCATTTCTTAGGAGTTGTCAAAAATGATACCACATGACCTCCTTTTTCATCTAGTCAGTCAGCAAATATTTATTGTGTGCCTACTGTGTACTAGGCATTTATCTAGGCTTGGGCTATCCTCTACTTTAGCATCCTCCCCCCTTTTTTGCTCTAATTAAAGTCTGTAATTTTCTTGTTTTATTTATTTTTCCTATTCTCTATCTATCTATCTCCCCCACTGGTATGAGGGTAGGCCTGTCTGGAATCACCATGGTTTCCCTTAGCACACTTGAGAGTAAATGCTCAACAAGTATGTTTTGAATGAATGAATGCCACTTAGGCTTGTGACCTTGGCCAAGTGACCTGACCTCTCTCAGCCTCAATTTCTCCATTTGTAACATGTGATTATCAAGAGTACTTACCTCTTAGGAGTGTTGTGAGGATAAAGAAAAAATAATGCAAATAAAGCACTTGCAATGCTTGGCATAGAGTAAGTCTTCAATAAAATGATCCCTGACATTGTTATAATTATTATTATTGTTATTATTATTTTATAAAAGTAAGATTTTAGCTCTGCTGTGACAAAATTAGCCTGTGAGTTCCGTGACGGTGAGGGGACCCTGCTGGCTGCTTCTGAGTTGTGGGTTAAGTACCTAGGACAGTGCCTGACTCTTGCAAAGTACTCAGTTCATATTGCTTAAACAAAGAAACACTAAATGGATACCCTGTGCTGGCTGTATCATCTGTCCTAAAGCAGGAAGTACTTCTGGCTAACATCTAACGTTATCCTCTTATACTGGCTAATGTCCAACATCATTCAAACTCGAGAAAAAGCCCCCAGCAGATGGATGCCCTCCCACTGCGGAGCTGTCTGGTCACCACGTGGCCTAGTCAATATACCACTGACCTTCCAGAAGGAGGAACTACAGGTGTCTCACCCTGTTCATAGTCATCAGTCATAATGGACAATAATCACCATTTATAGCTTCCTGTGGGCCAAGGACTGTTACTGCTTTTTGTATAGCATTTGGTCAGGCCAATAAGCTATTGTCCTGACCGAGGATCAGAGAGGTTGAGTAAGCTGCCCAAGGTCCAGCCGTTAGGATCTGTTGGATCCCATGTCCAAGCTCTTGTCCACTCTCCTGTGTACCACATTCCTAGTCCTTGGTCCCATCCTTCCTGTGACACTCCCACGGTCTCTATAAACACCTCTATTACTGCCTTTTAAAATTTCTATTATGATAGCCATAGGGCAGAGCTGGCTTCGTGGGCATGCAACCTGGGCAGTCACATGGAGCCCCACATGCAGATGGTCCCCATGCTTGGTTGAACGCTCTGCCATCACTATCTTGAAATCCTTAATAATTTTTGAACAACGGGCGCTGCGTTTTCATTTTGCACTGGGCCCCCCAAGTTATATGGCCAGTCCTACCATAGGGTGTTCATCCCACTGTCTCCCCTGCTGGGCTATGATGTCTTACTGGACAAGTCACGAATATAGTTTCTCTTTTGGATCCCCAGCACCTTGAGTTCAAGGGCACTGGGCCCATGTAAGACAGCTGTGATGGGCAATGCCTTTGGCTGGGACACTCTCCAGAGAAGCAGATGTGAGACTTGGCTCCACCACCACTTGCTGTGTGACCTCTGGAAAGTCACATCACCTCTCTGGGCCTCGGCTGTCAGAAGGAAACAGTAACTGCTGTCCTTCTTGTTTTCCAGCACAGTTGGGAGTCAAGGCAACAACAGGACATGGTGCTATATGATCCTGGCTGTCTGGGGCTGGTGGGGACACAGTGCGTGGGAGGGGGTGTCAGGAGCCCACTCTTCCTCCAGTAGGGCTGGCCCTGGCTGGAAGGGTCCAGGCATGTTCTCACCAGAGTCCACACCCACTTCCCCAAGTCCACCTGGGTTTGTTGCTGGTCCTTGGATGTGACAGTGATGTATGTCCACACAGAGGAGGAGATACTCCACGTGAAAATCCTCATACATTCCTCCAGCCCAGCCCAGCCAGAGAGCTGGTTCTCCTTCTGGGCTGTCACGCCAGCCTCTGGCAGTAAGACTTTTCACCTCCTCCTCCCGCGTGTGTAAATGTTAAGTGCTGCGGAGGGCAAACACGCTCAGGAAGCCTGGCCGCCTTTCCATTTACCTGCCCCTCCGGTTGGAGATCAGCCAACCCAGGAGACTGGATGCAAATTTCAGCCACAGTGTCTGTACCAAGAGTGATGCCGGGGCGGCCCCTGGAGGCTTTGGCTGCGGTGAGGAGGAACGGGGACAGACCCTGTCCTTTTGGAAGCGGAAGGGAACCCTGCCTGGGCTGACTTTCTGGAGGACTAAGTTTGGGGCACATACCCTGCAATCCAAGCACCCTTTCCAGCTTCTACAAAGTGCCTAAGGAAGAAGTGTCCTTCTACTGCAGACCCTGACAGTTTCTCTCATGTGTACAGTCCTCACACTTTCACTCGTGTCATCTGAAGATATGACCAGGAAGAAAGAATTTAGACGAATGCCTCATAACTGACCATGTGGATTAATTAAGTGGCCTAGCTCAGCATGGGGCAGTGCTTTTTGGTGAATGAATATTCTAGAATGCCCCACTAGAACTGGGGAGTCTGGGGAGGGGGCAAGGATGGGGTGTCATAGTGGACGGGAAAACGTCTTGTAGACCGTAAGTGCCTCACACATAGGAAGACGTGTTATCCTTAAGAACAGCAAGTTCCAAGCAAACGTTTTAAAGGTCAGCGTGCAGAGGCAATCCTTGCAGCATCTTTGCTGCCTGTGACCATCTCCCGGTGTATCTCTCCGCCCACCTCCATGTGTGCCTCTTTCCCACACTTCTGGGCCACTCTCTTCAGCACTCTCTCTCTCAGTCTTTCCTCCTGTCCCTTCCATCTGTCTGGCTCATCTCTGATCTCTCCTGTCTGCTCTCTCTGTCTGTCCTTTCTCTCCCTCAGGCCCCTCTCCACTCCTGCCACCGTTTCTCCTGCCAGGTGCTGTTTCGAAAGCTGCACACAGGTTTTTCCTGTCCCGAGTGATTTACGGACCTGCTCAGCCCCAGAAATGCTGAGTGGAGTCTGTGCTGTTCCAGGAGCTGGTGTCTGCAAGGCAAACTCCACGCTCAGTCCCCAGGCAACTGTCTCTGGGACGTGTTCCGTGTTTCTGTTTTCTTCTGTTGGTTTGGGTCCTCACCTTGGTACTCACAGACAGATGCCCGGCTCTGAGCCGCCCCCCGTGTCCAGGTGTCCCTGCTCTGTCTCTCTGTGCCTCTGATGTAACTTCTGGCTCTGCCTCCGTGCATCTCTGCTTCTAGCTCAGTTTCTGTCTCTCCACGTCTCTCTGTACATCTGTCTCCATCTCTGAGCTTGGCCTATGCCCCTGTCAGCCCATCTCTCCCTCTCTCTCTGGCTGTGCCTCTGTCTCTGCCCATGCTTCTTTATAGTTCCACTCCTGTCCCTCCCTGATTTTGCATACAGCATTTAAGTGATGCCCAAGACAGCCAGGACAGCTCTCAAGCATGTTCTCCAAGCTGGACTACCCTCCTCTGACGGCTCAGGCCTAACCCAGGACCTAGGACCCAGCTGTCCCACCCTTGCCCCCGCCCTTGTCTTTCACGTCACATCGAGGAAGTTGCCTGAACTCTTGGTGACACTGCTGTCAGGGGGGCCGACTTACCAGGAGAACATGAATAATTAAAAGCTGTAGCTGAGGCTTGTTCCGATTTAAACGGTATTAGTGTTGCCAACTGTCCTGACCCATTTAATATTCATGCCATTCTTGGCTCCTTTAAAGAGAGGGGAGTTTGCTATCTGATTTAAATTGTGCCTGTCAGTTTCGATTAAAGATCAGGTTGACCACAGTTGCAGGGAAATTAAATGAACATTCTCTTAAGCAGTATCCTAGAATTTAATGTAGCAATTAATATCTGTTGCAATGTGCTGCCGCTGAGAGCTGCTTGGAGTATAATCTAGGGCTCAGGGGGGCGAGGCCAGCATTGTCCCAAAGTCTTGATTCTCCAGAAATGGGGCCCCCCAGTGGGCGTGGTCTTTGACTGACCCCTCCTCCAAGAGGAGCAGAAAGCAGAGGCATGGATGTTCTTCGGTACAGGTCATGCAGAATTGGTCCTATTCACATTCGGGTAAACTGAGGCAGGGAGCGTCAGAGGCTTGTTCGAGGCCAGTTTCGATTTGTAACAGGTGTGGAACACTGAATGGGGGAAGGACCAGCCCCTCGGGGCCAGGAGTGCCCAGGTGGCCGTCAGGTGCGGTCCACGCCCAAGGAGGGTGACACGGAGGGAGACAGGAAGAGCTCTTTCAGACAGAAGGGCTGGGAGAGCTTCTAGGGCCTGCAGAAGTGGAGGTTGTTTATGCTGAGGGGTGACAAATAGGTTTCAAAGTGTGGGTGACTCTGACTGATTAATGACACCTGCCTACAAGGGGCGGGGCTTGAGCTGGTGCAGTGATCCATCAGCTGGGTCTGCCGTGGACCTGGCCAGGGGAGTGGTTTATAAATGTGCTCCCTGCCTGCCAGCAGAATCTTGGCTTCCTATTCTGGAAAATGGGAATAATAACTTGCCCCTGAAAGGGTCAGTGTAAGAACTAAACAGGATAACTGAGGCAAACCATGGGTTCAGGAAAGCCTGTGTGGTCCGCTGGTTAGGGACACAGGCTCTGGAGCCGGGCGGGCTGGGTGTGCGTCCTGGCTCTGCCACTTAATAGGTGCATGCCCTTCGGCCATGTGACCTCTCTGACTCGGTTTCCCCATCTGCAAAACACAGAGAATAATAGGACCTTACTTCATAGGGTTTTCATGGAGGTTAAATACACGTACAGTGAGTACATGCAGAGTGTTCAAAGCACGAACTGGTCCTAAGTGTTATATGAATATTTACTGTTTTAAATGTGATGGTGAGAACTCAATGGACAAGCAGGTTGCAGATCTGTGGTTGTTAATCTCATATATATACTTATATTAATATATACTCATATATTAATAGCAGTTGCTCATATGACACAAGAAGAAGATGTTTTATTGTCTTCTCTTTTTAAAATTTCATCTGATTTATATAAAAACGTGTGTGTGTGTGTGTGTGTGTGTGTGTATTATGAAGATGATAAGATGAACACCAATGTTTCCACCCCAACCCAAGAACTAGAACATTCCCAAACCACTGAGACTCTGGGGTGCTTCTCCCTCGTTGTAATTTCTTGCCCCCCGTCAAGGGTAACTCTATCTGAATTTTGTGTTTATCATTCCATTCATTGTTTTCTTCAAAAACATAAAGTCTGGGTTTGGGGAGGGATTTTTTGATAACAAAAAGAGGTAATTATTTTGCAACTTTTTCATTCAACCTCATTTTTAAAGATTCCTTCAGGCTGTTTGTGGAGCTGCAGTTCCTTAGTTCTCAAGGCTGTATAGGGTCCCAGAGTGTGCCTGTGACACACCTTGTTCGTCCAGTGTTCGGTTGTGATCACCGCTGCTGGGAGCATCCCTGGCTGTGTCTCCAGGTGCACATGGCAAGCGCTTCTCTAAGATGTGAATGTGGGAGGGATCTCAGGGTCCTAGCGTAAGACAGCCTCATTTTTTATGGCTTGATCAAATCCCTAGATGCATCTGAAATCACAGTGAAATCAGACCAGGTCAGTCCTGGTCCTGCCGGCAGATGAGGACAGGACATGGACATACGACCTCTCAGGTCTCTGGGATTCTGTAGAATCAATGCCAACCCATTTGCTTCTGCCCTATTTGTCCCCCTTTCACCCTGAGCACTGCATGGAGCTCCCCAGGACAGGAGCTCCTTGGGAGGTGAAGCAAGGTGAGTCCATGGGCTGTGGCTGAGTGAGTGGGCTCAGCCTCCGGCAAGATGGGTGTTGGGCACTGCATCTGCCCCTCCCTCCTCTTAGCACCAGGGAGAGAAAAAAAATCAGTATTAGAGGAGAAGTGGAAGGATTATTGATACCTTACTGGTGAGAGCTCTTGTCAATGTATGTAAACTCTATGGCTTAACTTCTAAATCTATTAAATGGGGTAATAATACCTGCCTCATGGGTTGCTGTGAGGGTTAATGAGTTAATACAGAACTGTGCTTAGAACAGTGCCTGGCATGTATTAAGTACCCAATAAACGTCAGCTATCACATTATTACACTCACAGGCGCACAAACACGTATCTGCCCACCAGAGCACACACATTTGTTTCACTCATTGAATCTTTATAACAACCCAGTGACAGAGACATCACTGTTCCCATTTTATAGATGCAGAAACTGAAGCCACACAGTCAGTAACTGACAATTCAAACAGAGGCCTCTCAAAAGGCAGGCTCTTAATCTCCACGCTCTCCACCCCCTTTGCCCGTCTTCTCACAAACACAGGTGGTCATTTACAAACATCACATACGGAGGTCCTCATTCATCTGACGTTTTATTTACAACATTTTATATGTGGGGTAAGTCTTGGGGCTGTCAAAAATAGATGTGTCATGTAACCATCACTGTGGAAGGTGGTTGTTGTTTTATCCCCACTTGACAGGTGAGGAAACTGCAGTTTGGAGAGATGGAATGGTTTGCCCCAATCCACCCACTCAGTAAGTGGCAGAGCTGGGACTCAAATCCATCTTGTTCCCTCAAGCCCATGTGGTGGGCAGACAGGGGGAGAAGGTGCCCTCACACCTTACAGACAGGGGGCAGTGAAGAGTCCACATATATAGCAGGTTGCTGGAGAGAGATAGTAAGGGGATACTGAGATGCTGTGTGAATCCTCCTGGGATATCCTCAAGGGCATCACTTAATTCACTGTCGGCTCCTGCCTGAGGAGTGACTGGGAAAGTAAAACGGAGGCCTTTAGAGTCTAAAGAGAGTGATGCAGGAGCAGGATGTTGGCTAGCTGCTTCCAGCATGGTCCAGGGAAGAAGGCGCCCTATTTGGTCTGTGCAGGGGAGTGTGCAGTGATGGTTGGAGAGTCTCAGGCCACATGGCTCCTGCGGAGACCCTTAAGATGCCCTTTCTCAAATCCCTGGGGCTGATTCCAGGGCCCCAAGTGGTTTTCAGATGGGAATTCAGTTTCTTTCATTTTCATTTTCCCACGTACGTCCTGGACCCTGACCAGGGTCCCACTCTACCTGACTGTTCTATTTCTCACCATGAAGTGATAAATTGGCTTCTGTGAGTGTGGCTGAGTGGTGAGAGGTTCTGAAACTTCAGGGAGAATAAGAATCACTAGACTGCTTGGCTCCAGTTCCTCTGAGGTGGAGCCAAGAATGTGCAGTTCTGCTAAGATTTCTGGGTGATTCTAAAGCTGGCAGATCCAGACCACACTTGGAGAGACACTAGGTGTTAACCTTCTATAGTCAGGCTAGGCCAGGGTCTGTTGCATTAATAAATACACTCCGACATCTTGGGAGCTTAATACAACAAAAGTTAGTTTTTGCCCGTATTGTAGCCTGATGAGGTTTGGGCAGCAAGCCTTGGAGCTTTCCTCCTAGTGGTGACTCAGGGACCCAGGCTTCTTCTGTCTTGTGATGCTGCCATCCCCAGTGCATGGCCTCCAAGGTCACTGACGAAGGGGAAGAAAGGGCATGGATAATCACTCAAATGGGGGTTTTATGGTCTGGGTTAGAGGTGATGTATACCAATTCTGCTCATAACCCATTGGCCAGACCTCATCACATGATCTCGACTTAACTGCAAGGAAGGCTGGGAAATGTAGTCTTCCCGTGTGTCCAGGAAGGAGAAAATGAAATGGGATTTGGTGAATGTATAGTGTTCTCTCTGTCACAAAGCTTGATCCATTCTGGGTGTGTTAATAATACCAATGCAGTGCTGAGGAAAAGGGCTGGTCTCTGTCTGACCCTGGGAGGCCCTGCCAGCTTCTCTTTCATGTCTTTTAGCCCATTTTGAAAGAGGCTCAATCCCTGCTCACATGGGTCACAATTCAATTCACAGCATGGTCACCACTCACCCGTCCTGTCCATATAGTGAAGGACTGGCCTATAGGATTCATCTTTGGTTGAATGCAATGTTGGATGAAGAGGATATTTTGGAAGCCACATTTGGACTCAGTAAGTTCTGTGATTGAGTAGTGATGTCTGCTGTGGGATGGGAGGGGTGAGTGGTGGCGTGAATGCCACATATTTGGCAACTTTATCATGGCTGCTATCTGAACTGACTCTGCACAGCCTACCCCAACTTCTGTAAGTTGAAGTCTATCCTGCTGGGAGAAGCGTTAAGCATGGGGTAGGAATGGCTTCTGGCATATAGGAAAAGATCAATATATGTTAGATATTATCCCAGGTGGCTTCTCTGAATTCAGGATAATCTCTGCATCCCTCTCATGATAAGATCCCCAAGAGTTAGATTCAACTTTGTAGATGCGGGCTGATCAAGGCAGAGTAGAACAGGGTTTCCACCTCCCCCTTTCTACATTCTACCTTTATGAATACAGCCAACGACTGTATTAGTTTTTTGGTGATATCACACTAGAGTGGCACATCGATCTGTTTCCTAATCTCACAAATCTGTCTCACATATATCATACCCAAGCCCTGTGTCTCAGCCTCCCTGTCTTTGTTCAGATTTTCTCTACTGAGATTGGGACTGTGCATTGACTCTTGTTTTATTTCATCTCGTTCAGTTGACCTTCCAGATTGTCAGGGTCTCCTTTTTCTATGCCATGAATACTCTTTTGTTGAATCTTAAATTGACTTTTCACAATCAGTGTAAAGTCTGGGTTGGTTGGTGAAGAAATCCAAGCTGTAATAGTAATAATCACCTATCCAGCACTTGCTATATGTCTAGTATTATGTGTTTTACATATATCATCTCATCTGAACTTTATAACAACATCATGAAGTACATATAATAATTACCACCATTTTATAGGTGAAGAAACCCCTATCAGCCCCAAGGTTTCATTGGTAGAAAATGTTAGGGCTGGAACTTGAACCGAGGTTTTTCTAAAGCCAGAGTTGATGGTCCTAACCACAGCCTCATGCTGCTAGAGTGTAAGGAAGACCAAAGCAGAACCTGATGCCATACTCAGGAGTTTTAGTTGCAGACAGAATCTACTCCAGCTGGTTTTAATAGAAAGGGACTTATTATAGGGATCAGGTAGCACACAGAATTGTTGAGTCAGGAAATAAAGTCAGGAGAATGTCCCGTCGTGAAATAGAATTGTTCCAGTGAAGCCCCTTGGCCATTACCTCCCACTGATCAGCACCTATGACTAGGGACTTCACAGAGGACCCCTAGCCAAAGCTTCTGTAGACAACCCCATAGCCACCACCTCACTGGGCTCAATTCCGCCTTCCACATCTCATCAGACCTGTCTCCTTGGCAAAACCTAGGTTACATGCAAAAGCCTAGAGAGGGTGTCAGAGAAATGTAGTTTTTAACTTCCCAGTCTCCGTTGTATAGGAAGACATCTCTAAGGATGAGAGTGAAGTGCCTACCATTCGTGGAAAATCCTAACATCTTATCCTCTGAATAAGCTCTTATTCTCAGCACACACGTCTCTTCTCAGATGTGAAGTCTTCTCTACTCCCTCAGGTTGACTCACCATGCCTCTTCCCTGCCCTTCTAGAATCCCTTACACTGCTGAAAATCACTGCACTGTATTCTATGTACATATCCCCATGCCCCACTAGCCCAAGTCTTGCTTAAGGCCAGGACCATGTGTTTTTATATGTATCTGAGGTACCCAGCCTGTGAGCCATCATATAGTAGGCACCACCAGTCCTATTTTGAAAGCGTGAGTGATTATATGGGTGTTTGTAGAAGACCCTATCCTATACTAGCTATTTTCCGAAGTGTGTGTCCTGCAGGGAAGTGTGTGGATGGCTGCTGCTCTCTGGACCTGAGGGCAGTGCAGAGATTTGGCCCCTCTTCCCAGGAATGTGTTTATTTCTTACTGTTCCGAGGAATACATTTCTTCCTTACTGTATCCGTGATACTGCCCCACCCCTTGGGAACCCTGGAGCAAAATATACAGAGATCACAGAGATCAGCTTGCTTCACAGACCCAAGAATCATGGGTCTAGGCAACACAACATCCCAGGAACAACCCACAGGAATAAATTTCATAAAAAGTAGAATTGTACAAATCCCTTCCTCATGGGTGGTTCCCAGCCAGGTTAGGCTCTCTCCATCACCATGACTACCTGCATCCCATGATAGACAGTACAAACCCTTTTCCCGGTGAGCTTTTCATGTTTGCCTCCAGGAGTCCCACTCAGTAGTCTTATCTTCCTCTTGTAGGTCTTTGCTATGCGTAGGATTCTGTCCAGGCTCTTGGTTGCAAGTGACAGAAACTCAACTTTAAAATGTAACTTCTTTGTTAGAGACTCATGTAATTGTTGAAGGGGTGTAGCTTGGACTTGGGGAGAACTAGAACTAGCAGGTTCTCTCTCTATCTCTCTCTGTCTATATCTATCTCTATATCTGTACTATATTTATATCTATGTCTCTATGTCTCTATGTCTCTATCTCTCTCAGTCTCCATCTCTCCTGCTCCATCTTTCTTATCTTTATGTGTCAGCACTGTCCTCTCAGACCAACTTCCTCCATATGTCAAGAAATGACTACTGGTATTTTCCATGCCTTGCCCCCTTCAGTTTAACCATCAGGGAGGACCAGCCCCTCTTCCCTTAATTCTGGGTCGAAAACTCTCAGGGAAGGCTTCTGTCTGGCCCAGCACGTTTCTCACCCATGATTAGTCTACACCTGAAGTACTCAGTATAACCATGGGGTAGGTAATATGATTAGCAGCCTCCTAAAATCACAGTGTTGGAGAGGGAAAAGGACGCATTATACCAAAAGAAGGGGCAGCTGCTCCCAGACAGGTGGGGTGCTAGGCAGACTTAATATTAAATAAGCCCCATCCAATCAGCACTGAATAAGGTCCCATGTGTATCAGGTACTCCCAGCCTCCTGGGGCCAAACTTACTGCTTGGAACTGTAACCATACTCTTGATTGCCCTGTATTAGTACATCAAAGCTAAAGCAAATGCCAAGATGGTCTTCATGGACAGTAGTGAGAAGGTCAATAATTCCCATTCTGACCCAACTTAATCATGAAAGGAGCTTACAAAGCAGACTAGCAACTAAGTTTTATTTCATCTTCAAGTGGCTGGCTGTAGCTCTTGGTTGAAGTATTCTCAATCTACACCCAGCCTCAGCAAGATAGAGTGCCATTATCGATTAGTGATGTCTGCCATAGGCAGAGTATAGAGGATGGTTGAGTGTGCCACTTCTGCTCTATAATAAAAGGGAATGTGGGATGGAGCTCCAAACACTGGCCAGATTGGAGAAGCATGTTTGGGGTGTTTGTTGCTGAGTTTTGCCTGAGGGGCTAGTCTCTGAGTAGACAGCTGGCCAAGGTCCCTTTCAGGGATTCCTCTTTTTCACCTCCCCTGTATTCTCAATGGCTATTTCCCAGGCAGGATCACAGCTTCAGGTCTGCACATGGATCTGCAAATGCCTCTTTATTTAAAGTCAGCCAATCACATCCTGACTGCATGGCTATGGGGACCTGCTGTCCCATAAGTGACACTGAGATGATTTGGCTGATTGCGTGGCTCAGGCTTTGAGGACCTCCTTAGCAGACTCTCTTCTGCTGCCCTGATTCATCCTAATGGTCAAGTGTTGAGGAGCTAACGCCAATAACACAAGAGGTTTTATTAAGCCCAGTAGAAGCCCAAACGATGCTTGCTCTGTGTGTTCTGGAATAACTGTAGTTGTTTGTAGTAGCATCTTTTTGGTGGCACAGCTGCTAAAAAGAAACTCTGATTCTAGGCTTTCCTCTTAATCAGTTAAAAATAGTCCTGAATCTTTGATTGGATTGTTCCAGGAAACTAAGAGAGCTGGGTGCTGAGTGGAGCTAACATCACAGTCTGGATTGTTCAGTTTCCTGAGCACTGATTGCTGTTGTTGGTGTGCTGGGCCCAAAGCTGGCAAAGACAGGAGGCACAGATGTGGTCTCTGTCCTGTCCTGTCCTGTCCTGTCCTCCATGGGCTCAGGACTCCAAAGCTGGCTACTTGTGCCCAGTGCCAGGAGAAAGAAGAAAATTTCACCAAATGATCTAATTGGCCCATAAGCCAACAACTTGTGAAAGTGTTTTAAACCTCTGTTAGAGGTTTGCCCTTGACCTCCAGGGTCAAGTTCATTCTGGCCTTCAAAGCTCTCCATAGTTTTCCTGTAGTTAGAAATTGTATCCACTGGGGACCCAAGGCCCTCAGGGTGTGTGTTGTTGTCTGAAAGAAAACCACCATCCAGCCTTATCAAGATGGAGTGCCATGATTGATTAGTGATGTCTGCCATAGGCAGAGGGTGGAGGATTGGTGAGTGTGCCATCTGCTGGGCTCCATCTCCCTGGTCCCAAGCCCTCTGGAACTAGCCTCACTTGTTTGCCAACTTTCTGCTGAGGGAGTCAGGGTCGCCCCTGTAATCAGGGGATCTCTTACCTTTTTTTCCTGTCTCAGGTGGAGGAAAGAACAGATTTACTCTTGGGCTCTGTAGGACAGTCTTCTCAGGGGAGCCTTCAGGATTTCAGCTCATTCTCTCTCTCTCTCTCTCTCTCTCCCCCCCCCCCTCTCCCTTTCTCTCTCTCTCTTTCCTCTTATCTCTCTGTCAGTCTCTCTCGCTCCAGCTTATCCCAGTCTCTTCTCTACCCACAAGTGAATCCACAGTAACAATGTCTCCCTTCCCCAGGCTGAGATCTCTGCGTAGGCAGACTGCAGTCACCCCACGCAACATGCACCATCTGGTTAGCTAAGCCCTCTTCTGGGGCAGTGGGCATGAGGAAAGCCATGATGTAGTATTCAGAGCATCTGGCAGGAATCCTTATACTGAGAGGCAGAAAGGTCCAGGTGGAGGTTTCCAAGTCCTACACACTGTGGGCTGTGGAGTCAAGTTCACCTGCATGTGAATCTGCTGTGGCCGTGCACTAGCTATAGAGCCTCATCAGGTTGTGAGCTCCCTGTCACTGGAGGTTTGCAGAAGCAAAATGGCAAATGGTTTCTTGGGGATTTCTCACCAGGCAGAAAGCCAAGTGCCCTTATTGTCTTGATATGTGAAAGGGGCCTCACAAGGTTGTTGTGTGGGTAGAATAAACTGTGCCCAGGGTGCACTGGGTCCCTCTGGTCTCTGCAGAAGCTGATGGCCCCTCTGGCTCTAGGGCACCCACTCTGGTTCTAAGAGGCCACCCCAGCTTGGCAGGATTCTGCTGGGGCTCTTCTGGTTTTCATCCTTGAAGAGCTTTTACTTAACCAGCAGGGGAGCTTTTCCAAGGCTTGTCTCCTGCAATCACGAGCTCAGGCCTGGCTTCCAGCTCTGTCTCCTCTCCTCCTTCTTCTCTTCATTTTCTCTCCGCCTCCAGGCCTTGATTCTTCACCCCCTGTTTTGCTTCCTCCAATCTCCAGCCCACTCCCAATTTGCATTTACAAGCAACCTCATCTGCATAGAACGCCCATCCGATGGGTCCTGGATGACAGGAACTAGTGTGCGCGACTACACAGGCCTCTGGGAAGGGGCTTCGCATCTCACTCTTTCCCAGCCCAGGGTGACTCACTTTCTTTACAGCAAGTTCCAGTTGGCTTGTTTATATTTGTATTAAAAATATCTAGGAGGCAGAGGGGACTAAACCTTTATGTGAGCCAAGGGAGAGATATGGATGTGAGGATGTATCAATAGAGGTCTGATGTCCACAAAGAGGGAGGAGATTGCCTGTTTTGGCCCTGTCCTTGCCTGGGGTTTCCACACCATACTCTGGGGCATGTTGGGAGGAAGAGAATCTGGCTCAGCATGGCAAAGGCTATTGCAGCAACCCTGGGAGGGAGGTCCTGTCACACCCCCATTCTACATTTAAAATGGGGGAACTTAGGGAGATTCATGTGCCATGTCCAAGGGCATTAAAGTAGTAAATGGCTGGGTCAGGATTTGAACCTGAGCGGTCTGACACTGGCCAGATTGGCTGGGGAGGGAGCTAGACAGGACTGGGCCCTCAGTGACCTGTTTTTGGAAAACCTTATTAGAAGAAGCACTGAGAGGTGCTGCAGAGTGCTTTCTTAACAGGGAGACTGGGCTTCGTTCGAGTCCTGTCTCTTCCATTTCCCAGCTGGGTGACCTTGGCAAGTTCCTTAACATCTCTGAGCCTCAGTGCCATCATTGGTAAAGTATGGAGGATGTTAGTTCAGACCCAGGGCTGTTTTGACCATTAAATGAGCTAATGTGTGTCAAGGGGCACAAAACCTGACCTGGAAACATGAGCTGCAGGGGTCAGAGATTTGTGCCCGCACGTCCCATCCCAGCGCGGTTGTTGCAGGGAGGCTGAGAGCTGGAGCCAGTGTGGAGGAGGGAGACAGAGGCCCGAGCTGACGGCTGCTTCTCCTTTTCCATCGTGCAGGCACCTGACGGCACGGGAAGCCTGTCTGCCTTCCTCTGAGGGGTCTGACAAGTGTAATCACACAGTCTAGCAGTGACACTAAAGAGTCCCTGGATACCAGATCTGTCGCTGGCTGCGAGCAGGGCTGGCTGCAGGCTATGCCTCCAGAAAACACCTGCAGGAGGTTTCCACCTGACTCCCAGCCACCTTCTCCCTGCCGGTCCCCCCGCCCTCTGGGGCTGGGCTGGCCAGACTGCCTGGGGGCGGCTGCATGGGGCCTGGGCACTCTGAGCTCTCACGACCCGTTTCTGGAACACCTAGCCAGAAAGAGTGCTGAGAGGTGTTGTGGAGGGCCTGGGACTGGTGGAGTGCTGTCTGGGTCCCCTGGGGGTCCTGGGCAAGTGTGGGAGGGACAGACAGCTCAGGGCAGAGGCAGCTGTGTGCTTCCTTCCCCTAGTAAGTCAGGAAAGACGCAGTGCGGTCCTGGGATGAAATCACCTTGGGGAGGAATCACCCCCAACCCCTCGTCCTTGCTCCTCATGGCCAGTCGAAGACCTTGTTTTTTATTTTCCTGGGCAAACAGAAGTGAACATCACACACTCCCACCACCACCTCCACAGAGCTCCCTGTGCCCACGTGGTCTGGTCCTCTGTCCTGTGACTACAGAGGAGCCACCCAGCTCCAGTGCAAAGCCAGTCCCTGCACTTGTCCACTGGACTTCACCCCTTTGAACCTGCTGGTGGACATGGCACTGTAGCTGTCCTCAGCTTTTCCCATCACCACTGGATCATTCCCGTCATAAATACGGTGCTCTAATTATATACCCGATCTTTAAAAAAACTGCTCTTGACCTCACCCTCCCTGACAGCTCCAGGCCCATTTCTCTCTTTCCTATTGTAGCGAAGCCCCAGAAAGGGTGTCAGTGCTTGTTGGGTCCAAGCCTGTTATTCAATTTCTCTCTTGAACCCATCCCACCAGAACTCCTGCGAGGACCTCCAAACCCAGCGGTCAGTCCTCCATCCTCGGCAGCAGCAGGTGACACGTCGGCCACGTCCTCTCCCTTGAAGCCCTTTCTTCACATGGTTTCCTCCGCTGGCTGTTCCTCAGTCCCCCCTACAGGTTCCTCACCATTTCCCAGCCCCTGAACATCAAGGGGTCTCAGGGTTCAGGCTTCAGACCACTCTTCTTCCCTGTCTATACCTAGTCCCTGCATGATTCTTTCCAGGACATTCCGTCTACCCTCCAGTGGCTTCCCCAGGTCATTCATTTAAATCCAAAGTCCCTACTGCAGCCCACAGACATATGTGATCAAGCCCTCTGTGTCATCTCAGGCACACCTGATCAAGTCCCTCTGATGTCATCGCCAAACAAATTGTTAAATGAACAAATGGGTGGGCAGCGGGGGAGGCAGTGCTCATGGCCAAGCCAGCACCGCCATCCTTTCCTCCCCAGGCCGATCTGCCTCACGCTCCCTGCCCCCAAAGATCTTCTTAGCCCCTTCCCTGTCCTTCATGAGATCCACCTGACAACCAGCCCAGGCCCTGATGGTTTCCCCAGTACTTGGCTACCCCCTTTTTCCATCTTCCTTTGCCAGGCAGCCGTGGGAGCTGCTGATGGTTTCTGGAGCAGGCCAGGCTTTTTCATACCCCTGCACCTTGGCACCTGCCAGTCTGCCTGGAACTTCCTTGTTATCCTTCACCCTGCTTGTACTATTCTTCCTTCAAGACCCAACTCAGGTGTCATCTCCTTCAGGACTACTTCCCTGCAGCACCAAACTAAGGAGTGCACCAGCTGAGCTGCTGCCCAGGGCACATCTTTTAAGAGGCCCTCAGTCATCACTGAAACTTACAGACCTGAAGGAAATTTTGTTTAGCAGAACTCCTCTCAGACAGAGTCCTGGGAGATGTCCTTTGATAAGCAGCTGGGGGTATGGATGTTGGTGGGGAGCAAGACCCTCAAAAAGAAAGAAGGAGAGTGGGAGGGTCTGTTACCTTTTGGGCTTTTGTTTTGAGAGGTAGGATGCAAATGTGGGGGCAGAGCTGAATTGCTCAGGACCTAAGGGACAGGCTGAGCCTCTTACCAAAACAGATGAAGATATTGGTTAGAATAGGCACCGGATTGTGTCTTCCTGGGCGGGGGCTCTTGTGGGTGTTCACAGGGCTCTGCTTGCTCCCCAGTCTGGGTTAGAAGCCCCCAGTTCTCTACTCACTTAGCATCTTCTATCCCAGCAAGAACTGCCATGCACAGTGAATTTCTGTATCCCTCCCCTAGACTGTGGTCTCTTGGAGGGTGAGGTATGTGTTGTTTCTATCTTTATGACCCTAGCTATTAGCATATGACTGCCATGCAGTAGGTATTTAATAAATGTTTATTGATTGAATGGCTGGAGTTTCCCCTTTTCATCCCCATGTACACAGGCTGATTGCTTCCCATGCCTGAGACTCGAGAGTTGGAATCCATTCTGAGCTCACTGTGTCATCCGCTTGTGGGTATACAGATTAGATCATGAATATGTCATAGGATGTTTAGGGAACACTAGAGGATGCACTGGGCTCAGGTTCAGGAAACACAGGGTTCTATTCACTATGTGGTCCTGAGATGGTCATTTTCCTCTGAGGATCTATCTTTCCATGAGAAAGAAGTTGCAGTAATGGATATTAAAAGCCTTTCTCACTCTGAGAGGAGCTATGGGGGTAGGGGAGTGCTCCTGAGATTTGGAGTCAAAAGAGCTGACTCATCCTCTGCAAACCTGTTTCCCCATCTCTGAAATGGGGGTGGTTGAACAACCTAACAGATGTGAACGTGCTTGGAAAGCTACATGGGACTGTGTCCACGGCAAGGGTTGCAGACAAAGTTGCTATGTGTGAGCGTCCCCGATGTCTAGCAGCCACCATCTGCCTTGTAATCTAACCCTGATTCACATCCCTAAAGACCTTGGGGACCTTCATTCATACTCTCATTCTGTCCTCTACCTTCTCATTCATTCAACACTTTTATTGGATGCCCACTGTGTGTCAGGCCCTGAGGCTGCTATTGTACAAAATAGAACAAAACTAGGTATAACTCCAGCCCTCAGGAGCGAGTGGTCTAGTGGGTGGCAATGGCTATGACCATTTACTGATGCTCTGTGCCAGGCACTGAGTTAGGGGCTTCCACCGTGATGAGCTCATTTCATCCTCACATATTACTGTCTCCATTTCGTAGATGTGGAGGCTAAGAGCCGAAGGGCTAAGTTACTTGCCCAGCTAGAAATGGCCGAGACAGGATGGGAATCCAGGTCGTTTGGTTTAAGAGCCTGAGCAGCCCCCCACCCCTGCCCCATTAAGCTGTACCACCTTGCTGGGCCCATGTTCACACCTAGTTGCTAATGATGGAGGGGTACGTGACACCTGCCTAGAGCTCATATCCACCCCCCCTCCACACATAGAGGGAGTGAGGAGGGCCCGGCCCAGCCCAGAGGCAGACATCACCTGGGGCCTCCTATGGGACCAGACTTACTGAGCCCTTGGACATCCACTCACCTGGATGAATGGCCCAGGACACAGAGTGAGAGGACCTGGGGCTGTGCCCTTCCTATGCTCCCACAGGTGGGGAGAAGCAGCCCCCCGCACCCCCTCCGCTTCTGCCGTTCCCTTTGTTCTTGCTCCCAAGTCACAAGGTGACAGCCTGCTCCTCCTTCCTGAGGAAGCTGTCATCTGAGTCAACACGGGGGTCTCTGTCAGAGCTGCTCAGAGGAGGATCTAGAAAAACCCTGCCACTGTGGAGCCAGAGCCTGCGGGGCTTGACATCTATGAAAGGGGTTTTGGACAAACACCTCACATCCTCGGACTCTCTACCGATGACAGCAAGAGTCTCCCAGAGATGGAAGGGGGCTAAGATAGCGTTTAATTCTCACTGTTGTCTCCTATAAGCCCTTCTGTGGGTATTGGTGTTTGAATATGTGCAGAAGAGTGTCCACGTGTGCAGGCGCATGCACGTGTATTCACGAGGGCTGTCTGGAGGCACGTCTCTGCTCCTCTGTGTGCATGTGTCTTCCTGGATGTGTCTGTTGGTTAGCTCTTGCTGCATACGAGCTCACACTATTTATCACCGCCCAGGCATCTGTGGATTGTCTGGGCTTTGCTGATTCAGGCTGGGCTCTGCTGGACTGGCTCTGCGGCACGTCTCTCACCCTCCTGCTGGGACCCACAAGCTAGACCAGGCGTGTTCTTTTCATGGTGTTGACATAAGGGCCAGAGTGGAAACAAGTGGAAACACATGAGGCCTCTTAAAGCCTCGCCTTGGAACTGGCACTCCATCACCTCTGCCTTATTCTATTGGCCAAAGCAAGTCACGTGACTGAATGCAAAGTTAAGGGCAGGGAAGTATACTCTGCTCCTCTCAGTGGGAATCACCAAAAAGTCACATGGCAAAGGATGGGAATCCAGGGAGGGTCAATATTTTGTGTTGCCATCATAGGCACGCATATATGTTTGCATATGCTTACGCACATGTGGGCAGGGTGTTTGTGCATGTGCATGAAGGCGTATAGCTCTAAGTGTGCACAGGTACCGTTTCACATGTATGCAAATGTGTGTGTAGCTGTGTACATGCATGGAATGTCAAGCTGACCATGTACCTGCGTTTCTTTGTGTGTGTCTGCATAAGAGCATCCCTCAGACACACGCATACAGCACTCAGCCTGTCTATACCAGGAGAAGGAATGGACCGATCCTATAAAGTAAGTCAAACTCTCACCGAGATACCTGTGGGACCTTCCAGCGAGTCGCCTGCCATCTGCATGTGCTGAGGTAGATCTTGCCCTGTGAGTGGCCCTGGGAAAATTCACTGGTCAGTTTTCTTGTAGTCTATTATTACCCAGATGTCTGTGTGTTCCAA
Organism: Leucopleurus acutus; assembly: GCF_964270905.1. Classification (NCBI taxonomy): domain Eukaryota; kingdom Metazoa; phylum Chordata; class Mammalia; order Artiodactyla; family Delphinidae; genus Leucopleurus; species Leucopleurus acutus. The sequence continues at coordinate 163,812,529 of NC_139143.1, forward strand.
ACAATTGTTTTTAAATTGCTTCATTAGTCTGTCTCGGCAGACCAAATCCTGCTACACTTGGCTGGCTCAGATTCTCTGGAACAGGGCTGGTGGGAGCTGGGCAGGTAGCTTGCTTGCTAATGTACCTCCTAGAAGGGGGTGCAACAGGGGTGCCCCCAGAGGAGATGTGGAGGAGGTGCCCCACCCCGCTAACAGAAGTGGCAGCTTTGGAAGGCATGAACGCTGGAGGAAGAGAGAGCTGGTTTCAAGTCCAGAATCCGCCTTTTACAGACTGCATGACCTTGTGTAAGCCCCTTGAGCCTCAGTTTCCCCTTCTGCCCAATGGAGTCATTGTCCCACTATTGTGGGTGAGTGTGAGGATGGAGGGAGGCGCTGCAGTGTCTGGCTTACCTGGCCAGTGCCTGGAACATGGGTGGCCCCTTCCCTCTTTTTCCACGAAGAGCCTCTGACCTCTCTGCAGAGGCCAGACCGGGCCACCATCAGTTTTGAGTAATTAGGTAGATGGCATCAGTGGCCCCTCAGGTGAGTCACTGATATTCCAGGTGACTTTACCCGAGGACCCACATCTAACAGACCCTTCTGTCCCCAAGAACAACCCTGAAGGCAAAGGTCAGGACACAGGACCTAGAGTCGCATTGCCTGGGCTCAGATCCCTGCTCCCCACTCACCAGCGGCATGCCCGTGGGCTAGCTGCCTAGCTTCCCCAAAGCCCGGGGTGTTCCTCTGAAAGCAGGGATGGTAAGAGTTCCCAACTCACAGGGTATGTTTTCTGCATAATCGAAGCTCCTCCCTGTGATCCCATAACTCCATCTCCCTCTCTGGGATGGAAATCATCCTGGAGGTCTTACCCATGTCCCTGCCCCCCTAGCCAGAGGGTCTTGAAGACAGACTCTTCTCTCAGTGACTCAGGGTCAGTGTTGGTGCCCACCATACTGTGCAGGGAGCCACGCGGGGCTGGGCTATACTGTTTCCTCCTCTTCTTAGCTGTCACTCCTCCTGCAGCCAGGGTGCTACAGACGGGCTCCCGCAGCCCTGCTTCTCATTCACCATGGACACGTTTTCTGTTAAGGGCCACATAAGGAATATTTTAAACTCTGTGGGCCAACTATGATCTCTGACACATTCTTCTCCACGTTTTGTTGTTTGTTTCAACCCTTTAAACATGGAAAAACCATTCTGAGCTTGACAGTCACTCCAAAACAGGCTGGATGTGGCCCTTGGGGTGTCGTTTGCTGACCCCTGGAGAGACAAGTAAACACACTACGTTAAAAATCTATGTTGAACAAATGTTCCCAAACCTGTGAATGAGAGCACAGCATGGCTCTGGGTTAGGAATTTCAGGTACTTGAAGGCATTTTCCCCTCATGCTAGTCAGAGGTTGTGTTCCCGAGGCTTCTGGACCCCTGTCCTTTTCTTTAGCGTGCTACGATTGTACCCCCCACCCCCGCCTCCAACCACCTCCCCCCCATCCCCAGCGTTCGTTCGTTCAGCAGCGATTACGTCCAAGGCTAAGGCGAGGTCCAGGTGCCTCCCTGTAACTGGTGTTATTTATTTTTCAAAAAACCTTATGGGGTGGAAATTCTCATGCCCGTTTTAAACAGGGGGTCAGAGCTGACATGACAACTCTGGGCACTTGGCTCCAAAGCCATCACAACAGAGAGGACCCTGCAGGAGGATTTGGAGGGGACACGAAGAAAGAGCCGGGTGGGAAGGGAGGAGGAAGGGAAAGCGCGGGCTCTCTTTCAACCCCTGTCCTATATTATAAAACTGACTGAATAGCACTGTGAGTTTTTGGAATGTGTTTTTAAATTTTTTTTGGTAAAAGATGATACGCATTCATTCTTTATACAAATCAGTCACAGAAATGAACTAAGAAGAAAGAAAAATCACCCCAAATTCTACTCCCAGAAACAACCCCTAGTACCATTTTTTTTTTTTTCTTAAAGGTCTGTATTTGAACTTCTGTGAATCCAAACTGCCTCAGCAGTGACTGTTCTGATTTTCACCACTTTTAGGACACGAAAACGCCCATGGGTCTGGGGCCATGGGGGACTTCATAAGAACTAAAATTTAATTTTAATAGGAGGCAAAAGGAAAACTAGTGCTTTCACAATGGCTTGTATCTGGCTCTCATTAAACGCTTCTTTCCTATCTGTTTGTTCAGCACGTATGTTGTGACGGCAAGAAAGATTTTTGCTCTGTTTGTTCGATCTTATAAGAAAATCTCCGTAGATGTTCACTTGTCACTTATTACAAGAGACAGCCTTTCAGCGCCCTCAGTTAATGCGACTGAAAGTGAAGGATCTACGGCAGTATCTCATTCTTAGAAACATACCGATCGATACCTGTCGAGAGAAAGAAGACTTGGTAGATCTGGTACTGTGTCACCGTGGGCTGGGCTCTGAGGACAACCTGGACACGAGCAGTCTGAATTCCTCAAGGTCCCAGACTTCTAGCTTTTTTACACATTCATTTTTTTCAAACTATACAGCCCCATCTGCTACCGTGTCTTCCTTTCAGGGAGAGCCTATGGGTGGAGACCGGCCGGACCTTAGGATCTGGAGTACTGGCACAGGTACGAGGTTGTAATTACCCTGAGGGCCTGGCATGTCGTCTGCTTTCGGCCAATATGGAGGGGGCTTTAGGGCTGAAGACTCCTTGCTGAGCCGGGGTTCCACGTGCTGCTGAACCCTGCACTTGCAGGCTCTCCTGACGTGAGGCTCCAAGCTCAGACGCTGCTCAGTTTTTGCAGGAGTTTTTCTTCCACTTGCCCGAACTGGACACTCACAGACATTTCGGCTATGAACTGCTCACAGCCTTCCTTGGTAACTTGCTTGCAGTACCGCAGGTCAGTAGGACAGATATTCCCACACCGTTTGAAGGACAGGTACTGGTCAGTGACCTTATTGCAGTCTGACAGGTTGATCTCGGTTAAGGAGTCTCGGGTGGTGGTGCCCACAGTGGTGAGCAGGTTGATGGGCTGGGTAGTCACGTGGTTACAGTGACTAAGGTGGAGCTTGGAGAGCAGGGGCATGCGGCGAAGGATAAGACGCAGGGAGGCGTCTGTGATGTCCAGGCCGGCCGACGCAGCTCCACAATGTTCCGGAGCTTATCCCGATGGTCCATCTGACCTGGCCTGTTATCTGTAGGCGGGGGCAGGAGATCCCGCATCTGGGCGTCCTTTAGTCCTTCTACCCACTGGACATCCAGGGTCCGGAGCAGCGGACAACTGGAGCTACAGAGGGCTGAGACCGCGATCCATGAGCAGCCTGACAGCACCAGTTCTCGGATCCCAGGCAAGCGGTTGATGAGCCAGCTCGGCTGTTTCTTGGAGATATTGGTCCAGCTGAGGTCCAGGGAGACAGGCTGTCGCCGATGACGCCGCTCAGCATCAGGGGTGTGATGGACTTGCAGCGGTTCAGGTCGATGCGGGTCCGTAACCGCTTATCACAGCACTAGCGGTTCCAGGTCCTGCAGACCCGCGTGCAGACACACAGGTCTTGGTGGCTGGGGTAGCTGAAGACGGCCATCCACACCTCCCTGTGCACAATGTGGGCCGCCCTATCATCCAGGGGCAGCGAGTCGGCCGGGGGCGCTGACGGGGATCACATGTCGCTCCATCTGGATGCACTTGGGCGGGGACACGGAGGGAGGGGGCCGGGAGATGACTCGGGGCGGGCTGTGCAGGCCGGGCCCCAGCTGGGCCCCTTTGCTGAAGCGGTGAGGGCGCTCACAGAGGCCCAGGGGCCGCTTGGGCTCCTCGTTCTCGCTCTCAGGCTCCGACTTGATGGGCTGGTGGTTCTCGTGGGCCAGGCTGCTCTCCGTCTTCTGGATCTCCTGGTTGAGCTCCTTGCTTGGCTCCTTGTTGGGGAGTCGCCGCTTCCGGCGCATCTTCACCTTCCTCTTCTCCTCGGGGCCCTCCGTCCCCTCCGTGCTGGGGCCGCGGTGGGGGAGCTGGAGCGGGAGTGGTTGCTCTCCGTCGTCTTGGGGGGCGCCTCGGGCAGGTCGTCCTCCGGCTCCTGCTTGAAGCGCCTGAGAGGCCTGTCGGCCAGAGCCATTCGGTCCTCAGCGTTCTTCCAGGACCACCGCTTTTTCCTGAAAAGCTTATCTTCTTTGCCGGGTTTTAGCTGCTGCTGGAAGTAAGTGAGACTGGATCTCCACCAGGGGCTGAGGCTGCTGCCTAGAGGGGGCCTCGGCGAGAGGTGAGAGGAGGAACCGGGGGACGTTCGAAGCGTCGAGGCTCGAGGCTCGCTTGCGTCCACTCAGCTCCTGGGGCTTCTCGTATTTCCGCTTCCTCCTCAGGTGCACATCGTCTGACTTTCGGCGCAGGATGCCGTCAGAGGGCACCTTCTCGGGGTGCTCGTCTGGCCTGCGCCGGGGCGGCTCTTCACACTCACTCCTCCACTTGGCAGGCTCCTGCCCCTCCTTGCTGTCCTGGTTCATCTTCTGCTCCTTGAGCAGGGAGCTGGGCAGGTTTGAGGCGTACTTAAAGCCGGGGCCACGCTTTTGTTTTCCGGTCTTGCTGGCGTGCTTACACTTTGGACACGCCCAGCAGTTTGGAAACTCCTCGTTGACCACGCCCTCTGACTCCTTAACCTTAAGGCATCCACAGGGTGCATGATTTCGCTGCAGATGAGCGCCCCATGAGCGTAAGATTAAACTTACCTTCTTCCTCTCCCACTGTGTCCTCTTTTCCTGCCTCGCCACACACTAGACACACGGCGGTGTGGGGCAGCACAGGCGCGATGCACTGCCGCATTTTGCAGCTCTGCGGCATCCACCCGGGGCCGCCGAACTTCTTCATGTCCTTGCAGAAGTGGCGCTCTCCACACTCCGTCCGCAGGCAGGCCTCGCACTTGCGGCATCGCGTCCGGCGCCGGCGAGCTCCCGCCGTGGTCCGGTTGGCGGCCAACTTCACCGCGGAGGCGGGGCCCAGGTTCCCCTTGGGCCGACCTACGACCCGGTTCTGGTCCGGCTGCGATTCATAGTCGTCGTCCTCGGCGCTTACGGACATGGCCATGGCTCATGGTGGGCCCAGGCTCGCGCGCGCTGACATGGTTGGAGCGGCGCCGCCGCCGCCGCCGCCGCCGCCGCCCGCCCGGAGCAGGCTCGGCTCGCCCTGGCTCGGGCTCGGGCTCCCTAGTACCATTTTGGCGAACATTTTCAGACACCTCTGTCTGATTGTAAACACATATATACACGGCTTTAAATGAACAGGAGCAGACTCCACATGCTGTTGTGTAAAGTCCTTTTTTTTCTCCCAACAATATGTTGTGGACATCTTTCCATGCCAATAAATACAAAGCAACAGCAGTTAAATGACTGCATGATATTCTATCACATGTACGAACGGGAGTTTTAAATGCAAAAGAGGCATAGGGTCCCCTTGCTCCCAAAGTGGGTGTTAGTGGGACAATGCTCAGATGACAGCCTGGGGGGCCAGAGCCATGACACCATGGCTGCCAGGGCCAGGGGTGTCAGACTCACCCCATCATAGATCAAGTCACACCAGGTGGACTCCTGCAAAATCAGGCTCTGGAGAGCAGCCTCGAGCGGGGCTATTGGAGAGAATCAGTGGCCCCAACTCGCTCCCAGAAAGGCACTGCCATCCTCACAGACCCCGCTGTCCTGGGGTTTCTTTCTGAGGTGCCCCAGTATGGCGTGGCAGTCATCTCCATTTTATGCAGCAGCTACGATATTCCAAACATGCATGACAGAAAAATGAAGCCAATTATTCCTTGAGAGAGTATGGTGAGTGACTAAGCACAACTCCCTGATTTTGTGATCCTGGGCAAGTTGGTAAAAATTCTCTCAATGCAGTTTCCCCATCTGTAAACTGGGGATAATCGTAGTCCCTAAATCACAGAGCTGTTGAGAGGATTAAATGAGATCATTGAAACCAGCTCTGAATACACTGTCTGGTGTTCAGTCAATGTCAGTTCCCCTCCCACCTCAACATCCCCACCTCCTCCTCTTCATCCTTTCTGGAGAGACCTGCAGCTTGTTTCTGACACCAGCCTAGACAAACAAGGGATGGAGAAGAGCCTCTCCATTGAGGGATGGGCTCTCCAAGGAATGGCTGGGGGGTCCTGGGGGTCAGACAGGAGAAGAAGACTTGGGGTGGTGATCTTGGTTTTCTGATCCCTGCAGGGAGCAAATGAACAAGGGAGGGATGAAGGACTCAGGATTAGACCTCCGTCAATGGGGGAAGATGCTGGGACACCCAGGATGGGTCAGTAAGAGCAGAAGTTTCTAATAGGAGAGCTTCAATGTGCTACCTCGAGGGGTAATAAGCGCCCCATCACTGCCCATTGCTGTAGGCGCTCGGGCGGAGATGACCCGAGAGAAATCTTTCCAGGTCTGAGCCCTGTGAGAACACTGGTCAGCCTGTGGTTTCTCGCCAGCCTGATGGGAGGCAGAGGGTACAGAGGGGTGAAGGTAGTGCTTCTCACCTGCTCTTCAGGGGCAGGCTGGCCTCAGCTGCTGCCTCTGCGATTTGCATTCAGCCCTTGTCTGTGACGAGCTCTGCACGCAGCAGTCTGCTCCCAGAGATGTGCTATTTTAAGTGCTTCCCCTCCGCCCCTAAGGGTGCCATGTGTTTATCTTGCTTTCCAGTTAAAAGGGAAAATCAATTTCACTCTTACCTTAGGAAGGTTTGGGGTGGGGGCCGTCGGGTGGCTTCATTTCATTAAAATGAAAGTGTGGGGCGGGGGGCAGGAAGGGCTGCAGAGTCCCACCCCTGCGACCAGTTACGAATAAACAATAGCCTGGGTCCACAGCCTGTTCCTCCCCCCTCAGCCCAGATTGTAGGGCCACAGGAGGCCAAGGGTTGACCTGTGATGGGCGACAGGACTGTGGGATAGAGGGGGCGAGAGAGGAGCCCAGCTCATCACTGCTGTGTGTGTGTGCACGTGCACATACGTGTGCGTGTGTGTGAGAGAGAGAGATGGGGGAGAAAAAGAGGGAGGAATGGGAGAGAGAGGTGTGTTGGGCTTTTGTTTCCCTGAATGCCCATTTAGAGAATAAACTCAACATTTATTGAACACCTATTTGCATTCCAGGGGCTGTACTAGGCACAGAAAATCTGGCAGTGAACAATTCACAGTCTCTGCCCTTAAAAAGCTGTTCAGCAGAGAAGAAAGGAGGCCAGTAACTGCTAAGCTCCTAATATGCGACATCCTGATACTCAGAATTATCTCATTTAATCCTCGGGTCGTGATTACCTCTCCATTCAATGTAGGAAAATTGAGCTGCGCGTTCCCTGGGGAGGACGAGAGTCTCTCATTTATGGCTATAGTTCCAGCCTCTGGAATAGTGTCTGGCTGACACGTGGTGCTGATGCTGATAGAACGAGAGAAGACGGGTGGAGTAATTCCTTTGTAGAGGAACAGAGCAAACGCTGTACATGTCACTTCTTTTATTCTTATACCTGCCTGAGGAGGTGGTTCCCATCAGCCTCTTTCACAGATGAGGAAACTGAGGCTCAGACAGATGAATTTCCTGGCCCAAGGTCACACAGCTGCAGAGGCTGGATTCTGAGGGCCACTGCTCCAGGCAGCCTAGTCTGTCCCGTAGATGAGGGAGAAATACAGTTCTGGGGTGGGTGCTTAGTCAATCCTTTCCCAGCACTCTGAGGATCACACGGGGAACAAGAGTTAGTTAGGATTGCTGCTGGGGGGATACTAGGGGTCTGGGCTGCAGGGGTAATAGCTGTTGAATGTGACTAGTCAGCGCTGCCATTGAATTTGGACCTCCAGGCCCTGAGTCAGGTTTCTACACCTCTCTGCAAGAGGAAAGGGGTGTGTGTGTGCACGTGCGCACGTGTGTGTGTGTATGGCTTGAGTTAGTCTAAGTATATATGTATGCATGCATGGGTGTGGCATGGCTCTGAGCTCTAGTCACCATTTTCTTGGATGGACATGGCTCTGACTTAGGTTCTGGGTCTTGGCTGGGCTGTTTCAGGCTCAACTGGGCTAGGCTGAGTCTGGCCACCCTCCTTGCACTCCCCTTTTATAGCTGCCCCCTTGGTGGTCTGCATATCTACCATCAATCTTCTCAGAAGTTACCAGGGAATCCCAGCTCCAGCCCTCAGTCCAAGGAGCTGCTCAGACTCTCCTGCTCTGAGGCCTGAGGCAGCCACATCCACCTCTCCTTCTATAGGGCAGGAGGTGTCTGATCTATAAGAGAAGGATCAATCTCTCCTGTCTCTGGAAATGTTCAATGAGAAGAGCCTTTGAAGTTGAAGGTTTAGAGAAAGGGGAGATGGAAGACTAGAAGTGGAGAATTCCTACAGAGCTGTCAACCTGCAGTGAAATGTGGGTAGTAAATCTGCCTTTACAGCCATCCTTCCCCAAGACCACCCACCCCAGGGGCTTCAGAGGAAGCAGACAGAAGACTGCTGGGATAAAAGCTTGGATTTGGCTGACCACTTTTTTCCCCTATCCATCCACATATTTAACTAATACTTAATGAAAATCCTTAGGTTCCAAGCTATTTAAATAATCTCCCTACCTTCCATGTGAATCACACCTCCATGCATTGGGTTGATGAAGGGCACAGCTATAAATCAGACGAGGTTCCTGTCTTCAAGGAACTTACAATCCAAAGGGAATCAGACATGGAAACAGTCAACGAGGCAGATGCTCCGATGGAGACATGAGGAAAAAGCGGTGGGAGTGAATACGTGGGGACAATTTGTTCTGATAGAGGACTTTGGGGCAAGGCTTACCAAGGAAGTGGTGTTTGAGCTGCCCCTGATAGGATGGGCAGGGATTTAAAAGCTGCCAATGCTGGTAAGGAGTTAGCCAGCCTAGGGAAACTACCTTGAAAGATGTTCAGTGACCTGATGTGCGCGGTGGTCTAGGGGCTGTGAGTGGGCTCGATCGGGGAAGGGTGGGGCTGGAATATGCCCAGAACCACAGTATCCTGAGGCCACTGTGGGTTCAGTACTCTGCTAGAGACTTCACAACTCTCCTTTTATCCTCATGGTTATCTTTCAAGGTCAGCATGATATCCCTAATTTACAGGTAAGGTACCTGAGGCCCAAAGTGGACAAGTGATTTGTCCAAGATCAGACAGTAAGTGGCAGAGCTGGGATTCGAACCTGAGTCTATATGACCCCAGAGGTGGTGCAGCCAGAAATGACAGGCTTAGGCATTTGGGGTTTATGATGGAGGCAGTGGGGTGGTGGGGCTTGAGGTCTTGAAGATTTTTGAGGAGAAGAATAGAAGAGCCTCAACTATTGCCTTAAGAAGATCATCTTAGGTAGAGGAGCCTCAAGATGGCGGAAGAGTAAGACACAGAGATCACCTTCCTCCCCACAAATACATCAGAAATACATCTACATGTGGAACAAATCCTACAGAACACCTACTGAATGCTGGCAGAAGACCTCAGACCTCCCAAAAGGCTCTTGGTGCTCCAGCCGGGTGTCAGGGCAGTGCCACTGAGGTGGGAGAGCCAAGTTCAGGACACTGGTCCAAAAGAGACCTCCCAGCTCCACGTAATATGAAATGGCGAAAATCTCCCAGAGATCTCCATCTCAACGCCAAGACCCAGCTCCACTCAATGACCAGCAAGCTACAGTGCTGGACACCCTATGCCAAAGAACTAGCAAGACAGGAACACAACCCCATCCAGAGCACAGAGGCTGCCTAAAATCATAATAAGGCCACAGACACCCCCAAACACACCACCAGATGTGGACCTGCCCACCAGAGAGACAAGATCCAGCCTCATCCACCAGAATACAGTCACTAGTCCCCTCCACCAGGAAGCCTACACAATGCACTGAACCAACCTTAGCCACTGGGGACAGAAACCAAAAACAATGGAAACTACGAACCTGCAGCCTGTGAAAAGGAGACCCCAAACACAGTAAGTTAAGCAAAATGAGAAGACAGAGAAACACACAGCAGATGAAGGAGCAAGGCAAAAACCCACCAGACCTAACAAATGAAGAGAAAATAGGCAGTCAACCTGAAAAAGAATTCAGAATAATAATAGTAAAGATGATCCAAAATCTTGGAAATAGAATGGAGAAAATACAAGAAACCTTTACCAAGGACCTAGAAGAATTAAAGAGTAAACAAACAGAGATGAACAACACAGCAAATGAAATTAAAAATTCTCTAGAAGGGATCAATAGCAGAAAAACTGAGGCAGAAGAATGGATAAGTGACCTGGAAGATAAAATAATGGAAATAACTACTGCAGAGCAGAATGAAGAAAAAAGAATGAAAAGAATTGAGGACAGTCTCAGAGACCTCTGGGGCAACATTAAATGCACCAACATTCGAATTATAGGGGTTCCAGAAGAAGAAGAGAAAAAGAAAGGGACTGAGAAAATATTTGAAGAGATTATAGTTGAAAACTTCCCTAATATGGGAAAGGAAATAGTTAATCAAGTCCAGGAAGAACAGAGAGTCCCATACAGGATAAATCCAAGGAGAAACACGCCAAGACACATATTAATCAAACTATCAAAAATTAAATACAAAGAACAAATATTAAAAACAACAAGGGAAAAACAACAAGTAACACATAAGGGAATCCCATAAGGTTAACAGCTGATCTTTCAGCAGAAACTCTGCAAGCCAGAAGGGAGTGGTAGGACATGTTTAAAGTGATGAAAGAGAAAAACCTACAACCAAGATTACTCTACCCAGAAAGGATCTCATTCAGATTTGACAGAGAAATTAAAAGCTTTACAGACAAGCAAAAGCTAAGAGAATTCAGCACCACCAAACAAGCTTTACAACAAATGCTAAAGGAACTTCTCTAGGCAGGAAATACAAGAGAAGGAAAAGACCTACAATAATAAACCCAAAACAATTAAGAAAATGGTAATAGGAACATACATATCAATAATTACCTTAAATGTAAATGGATTAAATGCTCCAACCAAAAGACATAGACTGGCTGAATGGATACAAAAACAAGACCCGTATATATGCTGTCTATAAGAGACCGACTTCAGACCTAGGGACACATACAGACTGAAAGTGAGGGGATGGAAAAAGATATTCCATGCAAATGGAAATCAAAAGAAACCTGGAGTAGCAATTCTCATATCAGACAAAATAGACTTTAAAACAAAGACTATTATAAGAGACAAAGAAGGACACTACATAATGATCAAGGGATCAATCCAAGAAGAAGATATAACAATTGTACATATTTATGCACCCAACATAGGAGCACCTCAATATATAAGGCAAGTGCTAACAGTCATAAAAGGGGAAATCGACAGTACCACAATCATAGTAGGGGACTTTAACACCCCACTTTCACCAATGGACAGATCATTCAAAATGAAAATAAACAAGGAAACACAAGCTTTAAATGATACCTTAAACAAGATGGACTTAATTGATATTTATAGGACATTCCTTCCAGAAACAGCAGAATACACATTCTTCTCAAGTGCTCATGGAACATTCTCCAGAATAGATCATATCATGGGTCACAAATCAAGCCTTGCTAAATTTAAGAAAATTGAAATTGTATCAAGTATCTTTTCTGACCACAACGCTATGAGACTAGATATCAATTACAGGAAAAAATCTGTAAGAAATACAAACACATGGAGACTAAACAACACACTACTTAATAACCAAGAGATCACTGAAGAAATCAAAGAGGAAATAAAAAAAATACCTAGAAACAAATGACAGTGAAAACACAACGACCCAAAACCTATGGGATGCAGCAAAAGCAGTTCTAAGAGGGAAGTTTATAGCTATACAAGCCTACCTTAGCAAACAAGAAACATCTCAAATAGAAAACCTAACCTTACACCTAAAGCAATTAGAGAAAGAAGAACAAAAACCCCCAAAGTTAGCAGAAGGAAAGATATCATAAAGGTCAGATCAGAAACAAATGAAAAAGAAATGAAGGAAATGATAGCAAAGATCAATAAAACTAAAAGCTGGTTCTTTGAGAAGATAAACAAAATTGATAAACCATTAGCCAGACTTATCAAGAAAAAAAGGGAGAAGACTCAAATCAGTAGAATTAGAAATGAAAAAGGAGAAGTAAAAACTGACACTGCAGAAATACAAAGGATCATGAAAGATTACTACAAGCAACTATATGCCAATAAAATGGACAACCTGGAAGAAATGGACAAATTCTTAGAAAAGCACAACCTTCTGAGACTGAATCAGGAAGAAATAGAAAATATGAACAGACCAATCACAAGCACTGAAATTGAAACTGTGATTAAAAATCTTCCAACAAACAAAAGCCCAGGACCAGATGGCTTCACAGGCGAATTCTATCAAACATTTAGAGAAGAGCTAACACCTATCCTTCTCAAACTCTTACAAAATGTAGCAGAGGGAGGAACACTCCCAAACTCATTCTACGAGGCCACCATCACTCTGATGCCAAAACCAGACAAAGATGTCACAAAGAAAGAAAACTACAGGCCAATATCACTGATGAACATAGGTGCAAAAATCCCCAACAAAATACTAGCAAACAGAATCCAACAGCACATTAAAACAATCATACATTATGATCAAGTGGGGTTTATCCCAGGAATGCAAGGATTCTTCAATATACGCAAATCAATCAACATGATACACCATATTAACAAATTGAAGGAGAAAAACCATATGATCATCTCAATAGAGGCAGAGACAGCTTTTGACAAAATTCAACACCCATTTATGATAAAAAAAACCTCCAGAAAGTAGGCATAGAGGGAACTTTCCTCAACATAATAAAGACCATATATGACAAACCCACAGCTAGCATCGTCCTCAATGGTGAAAAACTGAAACCATTTCCACTAAGATCAGGAACAAGACAAGGTTGCCCACTCACACCACTATTATTCAACATAGTTTTGGAAGTTTTAGCCACAGCAATCAGAGAAGAAAAAGAAATAAAAGGAATCCAAATTGGAAAAGAAGAAGTAAAGCTGTCACTGTTTGCAAATGACATGATACTATACATAGAGAATCCTAAAGATGCTACCAGAAAACTACTAGAGCTAATCAATGAATTTGGTAAAGTAGCAGGATACAAAATTAATACACAGAAATCTCTTCCATTCCTATACACTAATGATGAAAGGTCTGAAAGTGAAATTAAGAAAACACTCCCATTTACCATTGCAAGAAAAAGAATAAAATATCTAGGAATAAACCTACCTAAGGAGACAAAAGACCTGTATGCAGAAAATTATAAGACACTGATGAAAGAAATTAAAGATGATACAAATAGATGGAGAGATATACCTTGTTCTTGGATTGGAAGAATCAATCTTGTGAAAATGACTGTACTACCCAAAGCAATGTACAGATTCAATGCAATCCCTATCAAACTACCACTGGCATTTTTCACAGAACTAGAAAAAAATTTCACAATTTGTATGGAAACACAAAAGACCCCGAATAGCCAAAGCAATCTTGAGAAAGAAAAATGGAGCTAGAGGAATCAGGCTCCCTGACTTCAGACTATACTACAAAGCTACAGTAGTCAAGACAGTATGGTATTGGCACAAAAACAGAAATATAGATCAATGGAACAGGATAGAAAGCACAGAGATAAACCCACACACATATGGTCATCTTATCTTTGATAAAGGAGGCAAGAATATACAGTGGAGAAAAGACAGCCTCTTCAATAAGTGGTGTTGGGAAAACTGGACAGCTACATGTAAAAGAATGATATTAGAACACTCCCTAACACCATACACAAAAATAAACTCAAAATGGATTAAAGACCTAAATGTAAGGCCAAACACCGTCAAACTCTTAGAGGAAAACATGGGCAGAACACTCTATGACATAAATCACAGCAAGATCCTTTCTGACCCACCTCCTAGAGAAATGGAAATGAAAACAAAAATAAACAAATGGGACCTAATGAAACTTAAAAGCTTTTGCACAACAAAGGAAACCATAAACAAGGCGAAAAGACAACCCTCAGAATGGGAGAAAATATTTGCAAATGAAACAACTGACAAATAATTAATCTCCAAAACGTACAAGCAACTCATGTGGCTCAATGTCAAAAAACAAACAACCCAATCCAAAAATGGGCAGAAGACCTAAATAGACATTTCTCCAAAGAAGACACACAGATTGCCAACAAACATATGAAAGAATACTCAACATCATTAATCATTAGAGAAATGCAAATCAAAACTACAATTAGATATCATCTCACACCTGTCAGAATGGCTATCATCAAAAAATCTACAAACAATAAATGCTGGAGAGGGTTTAGGGAAAAGGGAACCCTCTTACGCTGTTGGTGGGAATGTAAATTGATACAGCCACTATGGAGAACAGTATGGAGGTTCCTTAAAAAAACTACAAATAGAACTACCATACGACCCAGCAATCCCACTACTGGGCATATACCCTGAGAAAACCATAATTCAAAAAGTCATGTACCAAAATGTTCATTGCAGCTCTATTTACAATAACCAGGACATGGAAGCAACCTAAGTGTCCATCAACAGATGAATGGATAAAGAATATGTGGCACATATATACAATGGAGTATTACTCAGCCATATAAAGGAACAAAACTGAGTTATTTGTAGTGAGGTGGATGGACCTAGAGACTGTCATACAGAGTGAAGTAAGTCAGAAAGAGAAAAACAAAAACCATATGCTAACACATATATATGGAATCTAAAAAAAACAGAAAAGAAGAAAACGGTCAGAAGAACCTAGGGGCAAGACAAGAATAAAGATGCAGACCTACTAGAGAATGGACTTGAGGATACGGGGAGGGGGAAGGGTAAGCTGGGACGAAGTAAGTGAGTGGCATGGACATATATACACTACCAAATGTAAAATAGATAGCTAGTGGGAAGTAGCTGCATGGCACAGGGAGATCAGCTAGGTGGTTTGTGACCACCTAGAGAGGTGGGATAAGGAGGGTGGGAGGAAGGGAGATGCAAGAGGAAAGAGATATGGGGACATAAGAATATGTATAACTGATTCACTTTGTTATAAAGCAGAAACTGACACTCCATTGTAAAGCAATTATACTCCAATAAAGATGTTAGAAAAAAAAAAAAAAGGAAGATCATCTTATAAGGATGGTGGAGGATGGAGGATGTGGGAGAGCTGTCAGTGGATTACAAAATAGCCCAAGCTGGAGAGAAGGAGCAATGCTTGTAGAACTTTCCCCACCATCTCCCAGAACCCATGGGCAGGATAAGGCCATGTGGTCCACACTCCTGTGGACCTGACTTTGAGGCGTGAATCTCCTTGTAAACTACCTGGGCTTTGGGAATCCAACGAATGACTCCACCAGAATTCAAAATCACCTCAGCGTCCAATCACACTCCTCCAGCACAGGGGTGTTCATTTTATTCTGATTCTTGGATGCTTCTGACTGTTAAAAAAGTCTCCTTTTAGTTGAAATGAAACTTGCCTCTCTGTAGTCTCCACCCAATCAGTCCAATTCTCTCTCTTGGGACAAGAAAGAAAGGGTTTAATGCATATTTCATATGCCCAATCATCAGATACTCGATGACAATTGTCATGTCCTCCCAAACTCTTTTCATCTCTAGGCTATATAGTAATAAAGGTAATAATGTGAATATTTATTGCGCCTTTCGTGTTCCGGGTACTGTGCTGAGAACTTTGCATATTCTGTCTCAGGGGTGGATCATGAGCAGCTTTGAAATGTCTTCATAAGGAGCTCCACTGTAATCCCAAAGGCATGAGGGCTTATTGCAGAATTTTAAGTAGAAGATAGGATATGTTAGCAAGACCACTCAGGTGACCAGTGTGAAGAGTGCCCTGGTGAGATGAGAATGAGGCAGGGAGGCTGTTGGAATAATCCAGGTGAGAAATGAATATGATCTAAACTTCAGTGGTGGTAAAGGGTATGGCAGATGAGATAATTTGAGAGACATTCAAGTGTTAAATCTATAGAGCCTGGAAAGTAGCTGGACATGGGGAGTGAAGGAGAAAGAAGAAGCCAGGTTATCTCCAAATTTTTTGTCCCAGGTGGATTCTACGAGACAGAAAGTCTAAGAAGAGTATCTGGATCATTTGAGGGTGATGAGAAGGAGAGATTAGAAGGAGAAATTACTTTCAGCTTTGAGCATATGGACTGTAGAGGCCAGTGGGATACTATGCATTGATTTCGTTTATTCATTCATTCACTTAACAAGCCTTTATTGAGGATTAACTATGTACCATGCACTCTGCTAGGTGCTAAGGTTGTAAAACCTTGGTCACCTTTGTTCTTGAGGGGCTTTCTATCTAGTAGAGGGAAACAGATATGTAAATTGTCAAGTGTAAAAAATTCGTATTGCAAGATTTCCTTCAGTAGATGAATGGATAAACTGTGCTACATCCATACAATGGAGTATTATTCAGTGCTAAAAAGAAGTGAGCTATCGAGCCATGAAAAGACATGGAGGAACCTTAAATGTATACTACAAAGTGAAAGAAGCCAATCTGAAGAGGCTACATACTGTATGATCCCAATGATTTGACGTTCTGGAGAAGGCAAAACTATGGAGATAATAACAAGATCAGTGGTTGCCTGGAGTTAGGGGGGAGGGAGAAATGAATAGGTGGAGCATAGAGGAGTTTTAGGCAGTGAAACTATTCTGTATGCTATTATAATGGTGGATGCATGTCATTATACATTTGTCAAAACCTTTAGAATGTACAACATCAATAGTGAATCCTAATGTAAACTATGGGCTTTGGGTGATAATGATTTGTCAATGTAGGTTCATCGATTGTAACAGATGCACCATTCTGGTGGGGGAGGTTGATATAGGGGAGGCGTGCATGTGTAGGGACCGTGGGTATATGGAAACTATCAGTACTTTCTACTTAATTTAGCAGTGAACCCAAAACTGCTCTAAAAATAGAGTCTATTCTAAAAATTAGTATTACAAGATGCTGAGATTGAAATCTGTATAGGGAATAGAATTCTAAAGGGGGAGGGGCAGTCAGCAAGGGCTTCAGCATGGAGGTGACCCTTGACTTGTGAAAGGCATTAAATGGAGATAATGGATCTACCAGTCCATTATAGCTCGGGAGAGGGCTCTAGGCAGGATATAATGATTGGGAATTCATCAGCTCATCAGCAAACACTGTGGAAGCCAAGGGAACCCAGGGATGAGTGTGTCAAGTTCAGAGGAAAAGAGCCGTGAAAGTGAGACCCCCAAATATACCAATGCCTGAGGGGAGGAAAGACCTTGGAGGAGATGAGAAGGCATGTTCTGAAAGGGAGGTGGAAATGAGAAGAGAGGGACACTGGGTGAAAGGAGAATGCTAGAAAGTGGGGAGAGAGGCTTATTCTGTACAAGAGTGGCACAGGGGAACTCAGAAATGAGGGAAACAGATAAGTCTCTGAGAGCCAATTTGAATCAATGAACTAGAGCAGAGATTTGCTGGGTCATCTAAAAATGAAAAATCGTTCTGGGGCCAGGAGCACTGGACTATAACCTATACTGTATGTCTAGGAAATCTCAAATAATAAGGGAGTTGGTCACAGAGCAGAAGAGTCCCCAGAGCCAAGATGAGCCATGCCCACCCCAGGGCTGTCTAGAAGAGAGGAAACTGGCTTTCAGTCTCAGGAAATTCTGTCCCTAAGGACAGAGACAGAGGGCCATACAACTTTGCCTTGTGTCTGTGGCAAGACCATCTCAAGGGCAAGATGGAGGGATGCAGAAGGCTGAGGTGGCCTCTGACCCCTTCATTCAACAGCTTCTTTTGTTCCAAGTCTACTCCTCAAGCAGCCTTCCAGAATCCTTGTAGATCTGCTCTTAAGATGCCAGGCCCTGAGCCCAGCCTTTCCAAGTTGGAAATTCGGTATTTATCTCCAGCTGCTCATCAAATCCCCCACATGCCCTTTCTTCTCCTCACCTGGCCTCGCACTTCATTGACAAAATGAAACTGCCTCACCTTCCCCCTACCAAATCTACTGAGCTGCCGATATCTGGTAACTAAACCTACACTCAGAGTCTCCCCTTCTCTTACATGGATGAAGGACTCCTGTGCTTATGTCCAAATCCTCCATTTATTCCCATGACTCCACTCCAGCTAGCCTTCTCAAGGACTTTGCTCCTTCCATTTCTCCCCCTGCCTAATCTTCACCTGCATCCTCGTCTGCAGGTGTGCATGTTCCAGAATGACCCGCCATTTTAAAAACCCCGCCATTGACCAGACATCTCCCTCCAGGTATTGTCCCATTTCCCTGCTTCTTTGAACAGCAAGACATGCAAATAAATAATTGTCTACAGTCACTATAATCTCTTCTCCACCTATGATTCTCCCCCTGACATTTTCTACCTGGGCTCCCTTTCCCATGACTCCACCAAAACTGCTCTTGTCAAGATTACCTGGGATCCACATCTGACCAAATCCAATGCTTGCTCCTCATTGGCTCTTCACTGTGATGACTCCTCCCTCTTCCTTAAAACAGTTCCTCTCTGAGCTTCCAGGACACCCACCCTCCTTGATACCCTCCCACTTCATGTGCCTCTCTTCAGCAACTTTTGCAGGCTCCTCATCCTGTATTTGTTGGAGGTCTGATAGCTCCCCAAACTGTGTCTTCAGCCTTGACCTCCACTGAGCCCCAGACTCACCTGTCACACTGCATAGTTGACTACACCCTGTAGATGTCTATCAGGCCTCTCTGATGTCACATGGCCAAAACTGAACTCTTCATTTTCTCACAAAAATCTATGCGCTATCTCAGGAAATAGAACCACCGTTTACCCCGGTGCTCAAACAAGACACTTGGGAGTCACCTGTGATTCCTCCTGTGTTCTTCTTTCCTACAACCAGGCCAACTATGAGTTCCACTGGTTCTACTTAGAAATTATATTCTGGCTCTGTCCAATTCTCTACATTTCTATGGCTACCACTTACAGTAGATGCTGTGGTGAGGCCAGGCACACATTCTCCCAGCTGCTGAGTCTTTCTCTAGGAATTCCCCTCAGCTGGAGAGAAAACCCCCTTTCCTGAGGTTATGCCCCCTTCCCTGACCCAGATCCCAGATCCAGTGACTGGTTGATTCGAGGGTGTGAAAGCCTGGCCCTCTTGCCTCAGTTCAGGACAGCTTGAGGGCCTGTCCCAGCTCTGCAGCTTCCCTTGGGGTGGGCGGAGGGTTCTGCTGCAATTTCATCAGTTTGATTTCTCCCTCTGCCCAATCCTGCTTGCCTCACTCTCCCATAGGTGCTGTTCCTGAGTGCATTCCTCAGTGAATTACCTGCACGCAAATCACAGAATTTCAGAGTCTATCTCTTGGGAAATCTGATCTATATCACTCTAGTCAAAACCACCTTGATTTCTCCCCTTTACCACCACAGTAGCCAACCAACTAATCTCCCTGCTTTGGCCCCTGCCTCCCCACAATCTATTCTCCATGTAGAAACCAGAGTGATCTTATAAAACAAAAACCACATCATTGACTCCCCTGCTTTAAACCTCTATTCGTTCACTGTTGTACTTGGCATTAAATTCAGACTCCCCACCACAGTCTACAGTGTCCTGTGTGGTCTTGCCCTGCTGTTGTCTCTGGCCTAATCTCTGATTCAGCCACACTGGCCTTCTTTCTGCTCCTTGGACACCCCAAGATTTTTCCCACTTCAGAGCCTTTACATTAGGAGTTTCTCTGGCCTAGAATTCTCTTCTCCCACATCTTCCCATGGCTCCCGATTTTCTTTTAGACCTCAGCTCAAATGTCACCTCCCTAGGGAAGCCTTCTCCGACCACCCAGTTGATGTAGCCCCTCAATGTAGCATCCTCTATCACTTCACCCTGTCTTACTGTCATCATAATTCCTACCACTCTCTGAAATCTAGTTGTTGACTTATTTTAATTGGTGCCCTTATACGTAGAACATAATCTCCACTGAGAGTAGAGACTGTGCCTGTACTGTTGAATGTTTTAGTGCTGGATCTGCAAGACCCAGAAGTGTGCAAGTGCATGAATGAATGAATGAATGAATACATGAATGAATAATGAAAGTTGCCAGGAGCCAGCCTGTCAGAGTCTCATTTCTCTTGGATCTTCCCGAAAGAGGTTTAGATTCTGTGAGTGTCTTTGGGGGACAAAGCTCTGAGCCACTTCAGTCACCAACATCAAAGACCACAGAGAAGTCAAGTGCAGGAAGGATTCAAACCATTCATCAGATTTAGTAACTAGGAGATGATTGGAGATCTTGAGGAGAACAGCTTCAGTGGAGTAGAGGAAGCAGAGGAATTAAACTGCAGCAAAATGGGAGTGAATAGAAAAGCAAGTAGTGAATACAGAGAACTCGAGGAAGATATTTTTCAGGGGTGGAAAATAAAGAAGGATCACTTGTTTCTATGGATTTTTTGAGATGGGCTTTGCTTTCTTATAATCTAAGGGAAAGTTGCTGATCTGGTATCACCATGAGCACAAGCTGGTGACACTCACAGGCTGTGTCAGACTCTCTTCTAAGCTCTGTGTGTATTTATTTTCTATTGCTATGTAACAAACTACCACAAATTTAGCAGCTTAAAACAACACACATTTGTTATCTCACAGTTTCTGTGGGTCAGGAGTCCTGACATAGCTTAGTTGGGTCCCCTTGCTTAGGGTCTCACAGAGTCAGCTGCAGACTGACACCTACAATCAAAGTGTCAGCTGGGATGTATTCTCATCTGGAGGCTCAGCTGGGGCAGAATTCACTTCTAAACTCACTCAGATTATTGGCAGAATCCACTTCCTTGCGGTTGCAGAGCTGAGGGCCTTGGCTTTTTTTTTTTTTTTTTGCGGAACGAGGGCCTCTCACTGTTTTGGCCTCTCCCGTTGTGGAGCACAGGCTCCAGACGTGCAGGCTCAGCGGCCATGGCTCACGGGCCCAGCCGCTCCGTGGCATGTGGGATCTTCCCGGACGGGGGCACGAACCCGTGTCCCCTGCATCGGCAGGTGGACTCTCAACCACTGCGCCACCAGGGAAGCCCGGGCCTTGGCTTCTTGTTGGCTGTTGACTAGAGGCTTCCCTTAGGTCCTGGAGGCCATTTGCAGTGGCTACAGGCAACCTGCAGTCCCTAGACGATGCCCAGAATTTCCTAATGTGGCTGCTAACTTCACCAAGCCAGCAAG
This sequence comes from Leucopleurus acutus, assembly GCF_964270905.1. Classification (NCBI taxonomy): domain Eukaryota; kingdom Metazoa; phylum Chordata; class Mammalia; order Artiodactyla; family Delphinidae; genus Leucopleurus; species Leucopleurus acutus. The sequence goes on from NC_139143.1 coordinate 163,833,609, forward strand.
GGAATCTCTGTTTTTGTCTTCTAAGATGGAGTTTTATATAATATTACATACTCATGGGAATGACATCCTATCATCTCTTTGCCCTGTTCTATTGGTTAGAAGCACATCACAGGTCCTATCCACACCATCAGAGAGGATTACACAGAAGGCTGAACAGCAGGAGATGGGGATCATGGGGCCACCCTAGAGTCTGTCCACCTTAATGTGTATTAACCCATTTAATCCTCACAAAAACACTATGAGACAGGTCTTACTACTATCCCCATTTTATGTAGGAGAATGCTGGCGATAAGAGAGAGAAAAGGGATAATTAATGGAGCAAGACCCCCAAGGCAACAGGGAAGGAGACAATGCAGAGTATAGCTGAATAGTTCTCCTGTAATTGGAAGGGAGACACCCCAGTCGTGGATGCTGAAGAGGGACAAGGGAAGGATCCAGATTAGCTTGTAAGACTGGGGTAATATCCTAGGTATCTACCCAAGAGGAATGAAAATATATGTCACAAAAATGTGCATACGAATATTCACAGCGGCATTATTTATAACAGCCCAAAAATGGAAACAACTCAAACCTCCATCAACTGGTGACTAGATGCACAAAATGTGTTATAGCCATACAATGGAACTCTATCCTGCAATAAAAAGAAACCAACTACTGATGCATGCTACAACATGGACAAACCTCAGAAATATTATGTTAAGTGAAAGAAGTCAGATACAAAAGATTACGTATTATATGGCTCCATTTATATGACGTGTCCAACAAGACAAAGCTATAGAGACAGAAAGTAGATTGGTGGTTGCCTAGGGCTGGGGATAGGAATGGAGAGTGGCTGCGAATAGACACAGGATTTCTTTTTGAGGTGATAGAGATGTTCTAGGATAAGAATGTGGTGATAGTTGCACAACTCTGTCAATACACTAAAAATTGTTGAATTGTACACTTCAGTGGATGAATTTTCTGGTATGTAAATTACACATCATAAAGTTTTTAAACAATTGGGGCAGTAAGTTGACAGAATGCCTCCCCGCCCCCAGTTGGCCTTTTTCTCTCTCATGGAGGTGAAGGTCATACACAGGAGTGTAGCGCTGGGGTAAGGGGGCTTGCCAAGAAGGGATGAGGGTTAAAACATCAGGAGGGGAGGCAGTAGACAAAGCTGATGTGTGGAAGGTCATTGGTGGCAGAGCTGAGGGTCCAGGTCAGGATGGAGACTGTGAACTGGTCGTGTCCTAGTCTACAGTATAATTTTTTCCCCATCTTTCTCCTTTCAGAAGCCCAAGTCCCTAAGAAAAAGAAAAGAACAGCTGGGTTAAACCAGACTTGGCATTTTGCTGGACGGGATGAGCAAAAAGACAAGGAGGTTGAGAGTTTGACAAGAATGGGATCAATATGATGGCGGTGGCATCTCTGATGGGCAGGAAAGGAAGCAATGCTGGGGAGTAGCTGATGGACTGTCCTGTCCCTCCAGGACACTGCGGAGAGTTCAGAGAGAAGGGGCCTCAAGAAAGTCAAGACACAGTGGGAGTGAGAGACTTAGGGACAGTCAGAGGAAGTATTGTATATGCTGCTTCCTTTACCTTCATGTCCTCAACGGTCAGTGTTTCTCTGGAAGCATGGTGCCCAGGCCTGAGCACCCATCCCAATGTGTTGTGGCCTGAGCAGGGCAGAGCAGATGCTTCCACTGAAGCAGCCCAAGTTTAAATAGTTTTTTTTTTTTTTGCAACTTGCAGCAGCCTGAGCAATGGGCTTTGCAGCCAGCTTGTCTGTATTTCAAATTCTGCTTCCCCCACTCTTTAGGTCTTGGAAAAGTCACTTAACTGCCCTCAACATTAGTTGCCTCATCTGGCAACTAGAAATAATAATACTATGTGTCTCATAGGGCCATTATGAGGATCAAATGGGACATTGCCATAAAACACCAGGTAAGGTACCTGGCCTGGAGAACGTGTTCACACATGTCAGCTGTCATTGGTACCCACAGCAGAGAACTGACTGATGCTGAGATTACTCTTAGCTCACAGCCCTAGAGCTGCATGGTGGGACCGCTGTAAGCCAGGTGTTGGGTTCGGGACCCAGGGGCAAAATTGCATGATTATACTATGTCACTTCATCTTGTAAATCTTCGTCTCTTGGTCCAGGCCAAGGACATCTGTTTGATCCCATCTCCCTGGCAGCACCTCCAAAGTCTCCTGCAACTGTGTCCTGTGTACCTGTGTCTGCAAGCTAGTGTCTTTTGGCGATCTCCAAGTCACTGATGGAAGGGCAGGCTCTTGGGCACTGGGGCTCCTTATGCTGCCTGGGTGTGGGACCTTTGGATCATTCATCCAAGGACGGAAAACACAAAAAATGCAAGCCCTTGGGTCTTCAAAGGCTTGTTTGGGGAGTGGGGCAGTGGGGGGCAGGGGACCAATCTCTTATACCAGGTGCCTCCCTGGGGTTAGAACCTCCTCTCCTCAGCCAGCCAGCCCCGCGGAGGTGAAGGTGACTTCACTGCAGCCTCCCTCCCGGGGCGCCTTCCGTTCACGCCCCAAGTCCCCCAGGCAGGAGGATCGATGCTTTCTGTATCTCCTGGAGACAGACCGCGCATTCCTGCAGGACGATTGACAGCCTCGCCTGTCTCTCATATCTTCCATACTTCATTTGCGAACAGCACTGTAATTACCCTCCGGAGTCATTGAAGGAAAGTGTGCAGATAGAAAAGGACTGGAAATGGGCACCTCTGGCTGCGGAGAAAACACTTTCAACATTGAAGTCTTCTCTCCCGGGTCTAGGAGTTCCCATTTGCTGGGCCCTTAAAGTTTCTGCCGCAAACTGTGGCCGCCTTTGTGCACCCCGTGACAATGGGCATTTGACACGGAGGGCAGGGAGATTAATGAAAGACCAGAGTTTTCCATTTCTTCCTTCAACAGCTAACTACTTTCTTTTCAATTCCTACTGCTAAATAGCTCGGACAATTAATAAAGCTTCGGTTGTGCTCATTTTTTCTCTTTGCTTCCCACACACTTGGTTGTTTATGCTGCCGTAACCTGACCGTCCAGTGCCCTTGTTGACTGCTCTGAGACTCCGATCTTGCCAAGTGTGGAGAGCTCTGGGATTCGGGGAAGAAAAGGTCCCATTAGGGAACAGTTATCTGAGGACAAGATGCTGAAAGCTTTGTCCCAGGCCCTGGGACAAAGACCAACGTCCGAGCTCCCGCCCAGCTGCCGGGTCTGATGGTACTTCTTGGCCTTGAGGCCTTTCTGTCTGGGGAACTGTAGGGCTGCTGTAGGAAATTACCACAAACCTGGTGGCTTACAGCAAGAGAAAATCATTCTCCCCAGTTCTGGGGCCCAGAACTCCAAAATCAAGGTGTCAGCAAGGTCGGTTCCTTCTGGAGGCTCTGAAGGAGAATCTGTTCCAGGCTTTTCTCCCACCCTCTGGGTGCTGCCAGAGATCCTTGGTGTGCCTTGGTTCAGAGCGGTATCCCTCCAATCTCTGCCTCTGTCATCACATGACCTTCCCTTCCCTGCATCTCTGTGTCTCCTCCTTTTCCATCTCTTATAAGTTACTGGATATAGGCCCCACCCTCATCTAGGATGATGATCTCATCTTGAGATCCTTACCTTAATTACATCTGCAAAGACCCTTGTTCTGAATAAGGTCACACTCGGAAGTTCCAGGTAGACTTATCTTTTGGGGGCCACAACCCTCCCAGGACCCAGTACAACTCTGTGTCCCCTGGAACTCAGAGCTTGGGCTGCTTCAGACGGCATTTTCTGCCCAGTGCCGGAGGCCGAAGATCTTTCTGTGCCCAGCAGCTCTCAGGGGGCAGGTGAGGGTGGCCATGGGGCAGGCAGGGCAGGAGGAGAGTGACCATGAGCCACTGCAGCTGTGGACTGTGGTGGGTCCCTCTGTTCACCTGCTGTCTGGCTGTCCACCCTGTATAAAGCAGACCCTCAAATCCCAGCTGGGGTGTGAGGAAGCTGGACCCCTTTCCCTCAACCCACTTCCTCTCCATCTTGCCTCCCCAGCTCTGAATTCTCAACTTTAGGACACCAAATTCAACCTTGCCTTTGACCTCTCCTCTTGTTCCTGTCCTTGGACTTCTTTTCTTGCGCAGACTCTGCCGGGTTCCCTCCCTCGGCCCTGGCTCCTTCTACTGTCCCAGGTGGCAATCATTGCACTGACAGCACACATATGTAGTGATTATTCTGTGCCAGGCACTGTTTAAGCACTTTATACAAACTGGAACATTTCATCCTCACAAGAGTCTTGTTAGGAGGGCTCACATCCCCATTTTAGAGATGAGGAAACTAAGGCACCAGAAACATTCAATAATTTGCCTAAGCCAGGATTTCCTTTTTTTTTTTTAACATCTTTATTGGAGTATAATTGCTTTACAATGTTGTGTTAGTTTCTGCTGTATAACAAAGTGAATCTGCCATATGTACATATATCCCCATATCTCCTCCCTCTTTTGTCTCCCTCCCATCCTCCCTATCCCACTCCTCTAGGTGGACACAAAGAACCGAGCTGATATCCGTGTGCTGTGCGGCTGCTTCCCACTAGCTATCTATTTTATGTTTGGTAGTGTATATATGTCCATGCCACTCTCTCACTTCATCCCTGCTTACACTTCCCCCTCCCTGTGTCCTCAAGTCCATTCTCTACGTCTGCGTCTTTATTCCTGTCCTGCCCCTAGGTTCTACAGAAATTTTTTTTTTTTTAGATTCCATATACATGTGTTAGCGTATGGTGTTTGTTTCTCTCTTCCTAACTTACTTCACTCTGTATGACAGACTCTAGATCCATCTACCTCACTACAAATAACTCAGTTTCGTTTCCTTTTATGGCTGAGTAATATTCCATTGCATATACGTGCCCCATCTTCTTTATCCTTTTATCTGTCGATGGACACTTAGGTTGCTTCCATGTCCTGGCTGTTGTAAATAGAGCTCTAAGGCAGGATTCCTCAGCCTCATCACTATTGACATTTTGGCCTGATAACTCCTTCCTGTGGGATCTGTTCTGTGTATCGCAGGATGTTTAGCAGCACCCCTGGCCTCTTCTCACTAGATGCCAGTAGCCACCCCCTCCCACTCCCTCAATGGTGACAACCCAAAATGTCTCCAGTGTATGACTCTATGACGCCACACTCCTGCGTGTGACCTTGCCAAGGTCTCCTGAGAGGCAAACTCACCCAGTTGAGAGCCACTGGCCTAAGATCACATGGTAGTGAGTGGCAAAGCCAAGATGAGAGCCCAGGAAGTCTCCACCTGGCCTACTCCTTCCTTCTATTCGATGCCTGCTCTGGGCTTGAATCTGTATTGCTCTGCAAGTTCAAAGTTAGGGCTATAAGTTTAGTCTATACTTTGTGGAATCTAATGTCCATCCTGGCCTTTTACTTACACCAAGCTGTGTCACTGGGCACTGGAAGGAGGGGCGCACACTTTCTAGAAAAGCACGGAGTCTCCCCAACCCTGCACAGCTCCTGGCTGTGGCCACGACTCCTAGCTGCCTGGCCAGGCGCAGCTCCTGGATTCACAAGTACAGCCCAGGATTCTCCCTAGCATCTCATTGGCAGGACAGGAGGTGACGTGACCCACCCCCATAGTGGTTTCCTAGAGAAAGGGCAAGGATCCCACCTTTTCTCCTTAAGAACATGAGAGATACCCACTTGTGCTCATCGGGGGAGGGGATGACCTTTCAAGGTCTCATCAACTCTGGCTTTTGTTGAGTCTAGAAATGGTGAGGGTTTTGGAGTCTGCAGAGAAGGACTAGTCATTAAAATGTCAAATTAACCGCCCCCCGGGTCATGGCCACTGCCCTTGGCTTCTGTCCATCTCTTCTCCTACAAAGAAGAAAGGAAGGTATCAATATTAAACTAGTAGAGCCAGAGAGCGTTGCTAGTTCTGTGTCCCCGCCCACCGCCTGCCCCCCCCCCAATAAACACACATATGTGTGTACAGTGTTGTGAAAAGCTCTGCCTTTTTACACAAGAGCCCCTCTCTGCCTGATTCCGTAACGAACAGGAAAGGATGCGGTTGTGTCATTTTAGGGGGAAGCGTATCCGTTCTTTCTAAACATACAGCGGCTCCGAGGTGCTCACTGCTTTACATTGTCTGCTATAATCATGCATTTTTTATTTGCACATAAAAGGGCTTCCTGTAAAACATATTAAAGCTTCCAATTCTGAATGAAAAACACTTGATGTACAATCTCTCCGTGAACAGGAACCTCAGACTGTGCAGGGCTGATGGCATCTCCCCTGCGTGGAAGGGACAGAGCAGCCTTGAGCATGGTTCCGGCAACAGTCCTCCAAGGAAGTCATCCTGGGGAGGACACTGCCTGGCCGGCTCCTCCAGGAACCTGGGCACTGGCCCCTTCTCCACAGCTGAGCTCGCCACGAATGTGTTCAGACACGCACCGGAGGATTCAAAGCCCTAGGCAATCACGATCTATGTCTCCTGGATGCCTGTTTTATTAGAAGATTCAGAAAGAAAATGTTATTATCTTCATGTGCAAACAAACATGGCAATACTATGGAGTAGAATACAAATTACGTGTGCACTTTTAAGATTAAAACATAGGAGATCAGAGACAGTTCCTGGCTCTGAGCAATGCTCCCTTTTAGTAGGTGCCCTTTAGCCGACAAGTTTGAGCAGCACTCACGTTTGGATCCAAGCGCTAATTCCCCAGCATTCAGAACATTTTATGATCAGGGTTCACCTCCAGGGTGGCCCTATTTTTCCCAGGTGAGAGAACTCGGGCTCAGAGAGGAAGACTGATTTGCCCAGCATCACACAGCTAACAGCAGCATCAGAACGCAAGCCTGGATTTCCTGACTCACCCCCATGCTGCCTCTGGAGGTTGCAGCACTCCCAGAGACTTTCTACCAAAGGCCACCAGCTCCAGCTTCATCAGACAGTGTCACAGTGACATCCCTGAGATGGAGAAAAGAGAGGTTGTGGGCCCACCATGAGTTAGTTCGTAGTTCAAGTTTAGTGCAACAGGAGGTAGATTTCGCCGCCATTTACACACTACCCGTATGAACACAGGGGATTATAGTGGTAACTCACGTTTATCAAGTGTTTCCCATGCGCCAGGCACTGTTCTGAGAGTGTGTTAAATTTATTTGCTTTTGGTAATAGCCTTATGAGGGAGTTACTGTTGTTATACCCATTTTACAGATGGAGAAGCTGAGGCACAGAGTGGTTAAGCAACATGCCCAAAGTCACACAGCCAGGAAGTGGAGGAATTCAGGATCTGAACTCAGGCAATCTGGCTGCAGAACAAGCACACACAAGTGCTCTTAAGCTTCATCATACCTACCTTTCTTTAGAGCAGTGTCCTCCAGGAGTAGTCCCCCGACCAGCAGCATCAGTATTACCTGGGAACTGGTTAGAAAGGCACATTCTCAGTCTGCACTCTAACCTCCTGAATCAGAAACTTTGGAGCTGGGACACAGCAGCCAGCTGCTTTCTCTGAGTTAGAAACCTAGAAGTTTCTGTGACTTAGAAAGTCCCTCAGATGATTCTGATTCAGGCTAAAGTTTGAGAAGCACTGCTTTAGAGGGTTAAAATAAAATAATGTTTATAAAGTTCTTAGCATAGCACTCAACCAATGTTAGCTATTATCATGACCAGCTTTATTTGGTGAGAATGAAAATACCGTTGTGGGGAATATAAAAAAACATCTACCTCCTTGGTAAAGTGCCGTATAAAGCAACTTAAACTTGCAAGAAAGGAAATAAAGTTTTCAGGCAAAGACTTGGGGGAAAGATATTGACAAGACCATCCTGGTACACCTGACACCTGCACCTGATCCAGTCCACATGGATGCAGCCCGCCCCAGGGGGCAGAGCCCATTTTGTCAGTTGAAGGATGCTGTTGCCTCCTCCATGGACCAAATATAGTGGGTTTTTTTTTTTTTTTTTTTTTTTTTTACCAAATACGGCTTGATGAATGTGCTGGCCAGCTGATTCACTGGTTGGCTTCAGAGCTAGACGCAAACCCAGGGCCTTCTTGGGCACCCCAATCACTTCCCATGTGGCCTCCTGAGTTAAGAACAAGGACGCCACAGCCCCGGCTTCCTATGCTTGCCCAGGTACCATGTAGACGCTTCATTTCAAGCATGGCCTGCCCCTTGTCGCTGTGTGTCGCCCTCAGTGGTGACGGGCCTTCCCTTCCCTAGGACGGGTGTGTACTTGGCCTGGCATTGCCCAGCAGTCTCCGGGGAACTGCTTCTGTCAGGAGCAGAACAAGCTTATCTGTTTCGCCTGAATTATGCGCTCACCATGTGCTCCGTGTAAATCTGACCGCCTTCCCGAAGTGCTGGGTCTGGATGGATCTGTGAATAATTTCAGCACCACAATTATTTTACAGTTTTGAATCTTCACTGGCAACATAATGCCATAGTTTGCAGCGCGAAGCTACATAAATCAGGACTTCAAACAAAGGCTCTCCAATCAGGCGAGGGACTCCCAGGCACATCTGAGAGGGGCTGGTGAGCCCCTTACTCAGGGGAGCTGGGCTTCCTGCCCCTCACCCCACCCAGGTCGCACCTCAGCTTGGAGCTTCCATCTGCCCTGGGGCCTTTCCGTGCTCTCCAGGCTAGATTTTTCTTGTTATCTTAGTGCTTGAGTTGATTTCCACTTTATAGATGGGCGTGGAGGGTGATGGTGGTTTCGCCTCCTCTCTTCCTGCTTCTAGAACCAGCTTCCCTCATCTTCCCACCTTCCAAGGCATCCATCAACTGACAAGCGTTAAGTGAATAGAATCCCAGAATGTCTGAGCTAGTAGGGCCCATAGAAATCATCTAGTCCAGGATTTTTCTTTCCTTTTTTTATATTAAGTTATACATGACATACAGTATTATGTTAGTTTCAGGTGGGCAGCATAGTGATTCGATATTGTTATATATTATGAAATGATCGCCACAAAAGCAAAAGTAAACGAAAAGGACAGTTCCAGCATTTTCTAGTCTGTTCCCTGATGTCCCAGAGGTACCTCAGGGTCTGCTTTAGGGGGCAACAAAGAGTTGGGGGCAAGGCTCTGCCATGTGTCTATCAGAGCAGCTCCCTTTTTACTTATTTTCCACATTGGGATTCTGTTTGCATAGAAAGGTTCAGGTGGTAAAAAATTCTGAAAACCCGCAGTCTCATCTAACTTCTTTGTTTTACAGGATGGGAATTTGAGGCTCAGAGAAACGTGACATTGCTAAGTAAATTTATTGTAAAGCACACAGGTTAGAAACTCAGGCTCTGCCACTGATTCCCCCAAACTGGCTTCTTGCATTCACTAGCTTGTGTGACCTTCAGCTAAGGCTGCTTAACCCCTCCAAGACATGGTTTCCTCACCTATTAGATGGGAATCATAATGGATTTGTTCTGTACGTTACAAGAGGTCATATAAAGTGCCGGCATAGCATCCGGCACATAATGAATCAATAAGTGTCGCTAATGTTATGAACTTGGGTCTGCTAAATCCCAACCCCAAGAACACCCATCAGAAATTCTTTTGCAGTGAGTCTGTCTGTAAGGAAAGAAGAAACTGCATGGGCTGAGCCCCTAATGCCTGCCAGCCTCTTCTTATTTCATCTTTATAATCAGCATGTGGATTCTCATCTGCATTTTGCAGGGGAGGAGATCGCAGCTCCAAGCGGCGGATTGACCTGGGCAGCGTCCCAATGTGGTTCCACCTTCCTTAGACCAGACCCTGGCTGGGCAGGGGCTTCTATAGCCATTTTAGCTATAAGGATTCTGCTGGCATTCGGGCTGGGCTATTAGCAGCTTCTTTAAACCATGTGAGCTGTTTTCCCCACAAAGGTCTTATCAGCCGACCTTAGTTCCTAGGCTGCCTTCTGACTGTGTGTACTTTGATAGCATTCGATAGCTGCAGTGTGTTGTTGTTCTATTAGCTACATCTCCCCCTAAGTTTTGTTTTGTTTTTATACTCTCCCCACTTTTATAAGTGATGAGAGAGACTCAAAGGGGCCTCTCGCTGGGGAGGGAGCACCCAGGAGAGGGATGTTGCAGTTCCTGAGAGCTTTAAGGCTATAGAAAAATGGAAGTTGTTCTTTCTCTGTACATATCTGGGAGGGACTGGGCGTTTCTTTATTCATTCAGTTATTTAACTGATAGTCATCAAGCACCCCCAGGGAGTGAGTGTACAGCGGTGGATGAGACAGACCTGCTCTCCACCCTGTGGAACTCAGAGTCCAGTGGGGGTGGGTAAGGCAGCTAAGCCAGTCCTGGGAAATTGAGTATTGCCGCCACGATGGAAGGTTCTTGTTGTGGGTCCTGGCAGCAGCTCACCCAGACTGCACCCCAGCACCCAGCTCAGGGCTCAGCCCAGAGGAAGGCTCGGTAATGATGCTGAACAAGGATTTGTGAGGAAATATGAGTGGCATCAGCCCATCACTTCCATGCCCGGTCCTTTCCCTGAGGTCTGCAGCTGGTTTCTCCCCAGACCTGCAGTCATCCCGAGGAGTGTCTCCATGGCCAGGGCAGTCCTTTGGGGTGTTCCTCTGCTTGCCTTCAGGACAATATTCCATTCCCAGGCCATTCTGGGTACCCCAGCTTTCCTTTCCTGAAGTCTATGCAGGACCTGAGACATCCCAACTGGGGCAGGGATGAGCAGAAGAAACACAATGCCTGCCATTTTTAATGCACGCTGTCAAACACATACATACAGGTATAGGTACTTAGTATACACACTTGCACGCGGACTTGTGCACACAGATAAGCATGGGCATCAAGAAAGGCATGCTCCCCTACTCAGAGGTACGCGGCAAACACACACACACACACACACACACACACACAGAGATTCATCCAGTCATTTAATTCTTGTTGAAAACCTACTATAAACGGAACATTAGGCAAGGCACAGAGGATACGAGGGTTACAAAGAGACATTCCCTACCTTCACGGAGACAAAGAATAGACACCGTTAACACACAAATAAATATACAATTACAAATGGAAATCAGCTCATGCAAGGAGAATAATTGGACATTGTGAGAAAAAATAGCAAAGAACATGTTCTTTGAGTTGGATGAGGAGACAAATAGCAGGGAAAGCGTTTCAGGCGCGGGAGCACACATGCAGAGGCCTTGAGTATGGAAAGAGCTTGGGACATTTAAGGAATCCAAAGATGGCATCAATGGTCACATGAACGTAGACTGCATGTTATGTATATGCAGAAAAGCCTACACACAGACGAGCATGTGCATCAAACACACGTCGGCAGGGCATGTACCGTACTCTGAGGGCCACATACCTGTGTGGACAAGTACACGCACACGCGCACCTGTGTAAACACACAGTATGCAGCGGAACACGGAGCCACGTGCATCAGGATGGCCTTGGTAAAGACAAGCACAAACGATCAGGGAAGGTAGCGAGGAGCACTGCACAGGGATGGGCGTGCACACACCCACACGTTTGCTTGCATGCACACAGACCCGAGATGTGCACGCCCGCTCTTTGCACGTGACATGCGTGCACACGCACACACACAGGATACGTGCAAGGAAACAGTACGTGCTCCAGAGCGCCAGAAAGATCAGGGATTCCCGAGCCTGGGGTCATTAAAGTCAATTTTGCCGTTAAGCAGTGAATCCCTCATTCAATTTCTGAACATTTGGGGACGTAATCCGTGGCCTCCTCCGTTTGTGCACAGCTTTGAAAGGATTCTGGCGGGTGAGGACAAGCGAAGGGAGGTTGGGGTCTGAGCTCCTCGATGTGAAGCCTTTTTGGCAGGAGCGTCTGCTGCCCTGTATGCAGATGATCTCGAGCTCCAGGGGTGTTGGGCTCCATAATCCATTTTCTTCTGCCTTTCTTTGCAGATTACACCAGTGTCCCGCTGGCCACCGAGGCCCGCCAAAGCTCCCTGGGGCCCGGAACCTTTCTTTTTCCAGTCGGGGAGGGTCTGGACATCCCTCTCCATTGTAGAGTGAACAAGGGAGGGTCTAGGGGCCCGGTTCTCTGGGGACACGTAGCCCAGCAGACTTCCAATCTGCACTGTGCTAACCAACACATCAGCTTCTCCATGCCCACCTCCCAAACCCCAGGAAAGTCGGATGCGTGTTGGCGATGCCATTCTGTTGGTGGTGCTTGGAGGAAACCAGTGAAAGGGGCTGTGCTCGAGGCCAGGAGGGAGAAGCCTGCGGTTCCCATAGAGGGATGCCTGGCAGAACCAGAGTCCAGGAGGAGGTTGGGGGGAGGTGGTCCTAAGACTCTGTCTCCACGAATTGCCAGGAATCTAGGAACAGCCCCAACCTCCACATCCATAGGGCGATAATAGGAATTGCAGTCTGAAGAAGCCCTGTGCCCGGGGGAGGTAGGAGGGCTTGGATTAATTCTCAGAGTGGAGGTGGACTTGGAGAAGCACTGCAGTGCCCCAAACCCAGAGGGAAGATTGACCAAGCTGAGCCTGTAGCCAATGGGGCCCATCAGGGGCCCTGCAGATCCAGGGGAGGGACAGCCCAACAGGGTGGGGTTCATTTCTGTTCCCTGGTCATCGTGAGCTGAGACTCTGTTGAGGCAACTCTAACCCATGCAGGGTCCTCTGTGACAGCCCCTCTCCTGCTGCCTCCCTCCCCTGGGGCCCACACAATGTGCAGGAGGCTCCAAACATGCCCATCACCCTGCCCCCGAGCAGAGTTCACTAGCCTCAGCCATTGAGCATGTCTATTAAATTAGATGAGTAATTACGCTCGGCTCAGAGGCAGAGTGATGGAGAGGAGGAAGGCCTGTCAGGGAAGGGGATGCAAATGCGTCTCTCGGGTTACACACGCTGATCCTGACTCACACCACCCGGCTCCCGACAGCAAAGCCACGCGCACAAGCACTGAGCACAGGGACTTCCCTGGTGGCGCAGTGGTTAAGAATCTGCCTGCCAAGGCAGGGGACATGGGTTCGAGCCCTGGTCCGGGAAGATCCCATGTGCCGCGGAGCAACTAAGCCCGTGCGCCACAACTATGGAGCCTGCACTCTAGGGCCCACAAGCCACGACTACTGAAGCCCACGCACCTAGAGCCCGTGCTCCGCAACAAGGGAAGCTACTGCAATGAGAAACCTGAGCACCTCAACGAAGAGTAGCCCCCTCTCGCCGCAACTAGAGAAAGCCCACGTGCAGCAGCGAAGACCCAATGCAGCCAAAAATAAATAAATTAATTAAAAAAAAGAAAAAAGCACTGAGCACTCTGCTGTCCCTGACCCAGCAGCTCAGGCTGAGCCGGGGAGCGAATGCTCAGAAAAGGGAGAGGCAGGAAACGGGAGTGATGGAGCTGGAGTATCTGATGCTGGTTGATCAGAGAGGAAGTCTCAAGCAGTGGGCAGCACACATGCAGCAGTTTAGGAGAAACTCCTTAGGGGCCGCGTTCCCAGGAAAGGGGAGGAAAACAGCTGATTCATTTATTCAACAAATATTTACTGGGCACCTGCTACGTGCCAGTTCTCAGCAATCATGGGAGAGTTCAGGAGAGCAGTTAGGTTGGAATGTTTACACAAAGAGCAGAGACCTGAACATGAATAGTGAACTCGGAGTCCCAAGTTCAAGTGCTCTCCTTTCCTCGTGATCAAGAGAGCTCAGAGGAAGAATCCTTGACTCCACAGGGAGGTGGGGACAGGGAGAGGAGCCAAAGGTGGAAGTAGGAAATGAACTTGGAGGTGTCTGTGGCAGCCTGACTAATGAGCCTTCTGTGCCAAGCCAGCAGGAGTGCCCGTGCCCATGGCTGCTGCCAGCTACCTCTGCAGACAGTGATGGAGGCCTCCGCACTCTGACCAGCTGAGCGAGGCCACCTGTGTGCCGGAGGTGGCAAGAGGAGAGGACTGGCGGGGAGAAAGAGCACAGGGTGAGGCCAAAGGCAGGGCTGCCGCGGGAGGCCCCTGGCGGTGTCCAGAGAGAGCTCCAGACGGGGGATGTGGGGGCCGGGGGTGTGAGGACACCAGGCCTGTGCTTCCAGCTGTGCTGCCCCAGAGTGCTTGGGGTGGGCACAGTGCACAGACAGAGGGATGGGAGGGAGGTCAGCTCCTGGGCAGGGGCAGAAACATCCTGAGAGGCTGGTGGAGATGCAGGGCCGGCACGTTAGACCCAGCTGAGCACGGCCCTGGCCTGGATCCCGACATCCACTCTGCCTTGGCCAGGCCTGGTGAGGCCGGGGTCAGGGACCTGGCAAGTGAGTGAAAAGGAGGCACCGAGGAAGGCTGGGCAGACCCGGAAAAGAGAAGCGGCAAAAACCCAAACCAATGGATCTTTCCCCAGTGATGCTGTTTAGACAGCATGGAGATGACGCAGGAGCGCTCTCTCTCTCTCTCTCTCTCTCTCAAATAGGCGCTTTGGCCTATTTCCCTGAAAATGTTTATGTGGATTGAGGAGGGTGTGCAGGTTGACGGGGGTGGGGGTGGGGTTTCTGCATATGGTTCCAGGAGAGGAGGGGAGGAGAGAGGAAGAAAGGCCTTGAAGGGCCAGAAGTGCAGGAGCTCTTTAAGGCAGCCCACAGTAGAGCTGGGGGGCCCTGGGCCCATCTGTGATCAAGGATTGAGGGCTGAGTTTAGCAGTTCTTGTTTAGGTATTAGAAAAACGAACTCCGACCCCCCCCCCCCCCCGCAGATTGGTGGCAGAACCGTGAAGGTGGGAGGAACTGTGAAAAACCTGGGGAAAGACCACCAAGTGATACCAGTTATACCCATTCAATCGGTAAAAACCAAGCAACCTAACAATACCGCGTGTGGAAGAGCTTGTGACTTCCGACATTGCTAGAAGTACATATTGGCACGACTCCCCTGGAAAACAATTTGACACCGTCTTGTAAAACTGAGCAATTCAAATACCCTTTGCCCCAGCAATTCCATTCCCAGGTATGAATGCGCAGAAACCCTTGCACCTGTGCCCCCGGAGACGCAGACACGGAGGCTCGGAGCAGCAGTGCTCATAAAAGTAAACATAAAGACACTGAGATCTGGAAACAACCCAAACGTCCAATGCTGGAAGAATGGCTAAATAAACTGTGGTGAAACTCGCACTGTAGAATGATATAGAGCAATGAAGAATGAATGAATTGCAGCCACACGCAGTAACCTGGATAAATCCTGGTCACAGAACGTGCAGAGCAAAAGCAAGTCTCAGAAGACTGCATAAAATTTGATACCTTGTTTATAATGATCAAAAAGAAGACAAACTAAGTGATAATTGTTTAGGGTATATCATGTGTTAGAAGGAAGGAAGCAAGGAAGGAAGGAAGGAAAAATTACTCATTGTAGTAATTGTCTAAAGGAGGGGCAGGGGAGAGAACCACGGGATTAGGGAAAAGCACAGAGGTAGATGTAAATTCTAATCTGGGGGTTTGAGTAGTGGGTTCATGGTTGTTTGTTGCATTATGATTATTAAACCAAAACTTTAAAAAAATCATTAAAAGAGGGTCATGACTAAACAATGCTTCATGAACAAAAGCTTCTGACGAATTTGATTCTGTGCTCTAAGGGACAAAAAAGTGTGGAACCCCTTTGGAAGTACCAGTGTTGTCAGGAGGTCCCCAGGTCCCACCCTGTTCCTTTCCTGCTGTCACTCCCTTCCCATCATCACTCCGTCACTTCCTCCAGGCATCTCTCTGAGCTCTGCCCGGAGCGGGTGCTGAGGAAGCCAGGCCATGGGAAGAGGGGACCCCTGAGATGAAGGGCCAGCTCTGTCGGATTCGCTGCTGTGACCCGAGACCCCAGCACAGGGCAGAGATGCTGGACATTCAGCAAGAGCGAAGGGAGAATGGCTGTTTCTGTGTCTGCTTTTGGTCCTTACCCTCCTCATGCTCTTAGCAACTTCCTGACATCCCTTGCTGCACCTTTTTACCCATGATGGGGTGGGCCGGGGGGAACTTATTTCTGCAATTCTGATTTCTGCAGGCTCAGACATCATAGAATTTCCCCGGCCCCACCTGGTCCCTGCTCCAGCCACGTCAATGGCTTCTCTTCCTTTCATTCATTCATTCAAATATATTTACTAAGGGCCTACTGTGTGCCAGGCACTGTCCTAGATGCTATGAACACAGCAGTGAACAAAGGGAGCAAACATCCTTGCCTTTGTGGTACTTGTCTTCTTGGTGGAAGGAGGGCAGGCAGGGAGACTAACAACTACGTGATGAATGTGGAAAAGAAGTAGTGTGTTATACAGGTGGTGCTAAGTGTTGTTGGATGAGAGAGGAGATCGGGGTAAGGATAAGGGGCAGGCTGCAGTTTTAGATAGAGTCCAGGGAAGACCTCGTTGAGAAGATGACATCCGAGTAAAGATCTGGAGGTAAGAGAGTGAGCCATGAGGACACGGGGAAGAGCCTTCCAGGCAGAGGGAACAGCCAGTGCAAAGGCCCTGTGGTGGGAGTGCCTGGGCGGAGGGGAGCTGGGGACAGGAGGAGGAGGTGATGTAAGGGCTGAGATAAGGCAGACAGGTAGGGAAACTAAAAGTTGACACCTGGGCAGTAATCAGTGGTGACCTGGATGAAGCTGGTAGCAGTGGAGGTGGTGAGAAGCAGTCAGATTCTGAGTGCATTTTGAAGGGAGAGCTGACAGGGCTGCTGACAGATTGGGGTGTGAGCAAAGTATCAATGGTGACGCCAGGGGTTTTGTCCTGAGCCCCTGGAAGGTTGGTGTTGTCATACACTTAGATGGCAAACCTGTGGGTGGCATAGGTCTGGGGAAGTGCAGGAGTTCCATTTCGGATGTTTAAGGCGAGATGACTGTGGGACGTCCAAGCAGATGGTCAGTGGGAAGGTAGGGGGTAAGTGGGGAGGGAGGGGAGAGCCCTGGTCCAGAATACTTAACATGGACCTACCAGCTTAAAGAAAGCAGGGATCATTTCCTGGGCATCTCAGCTTCTCAGTGAGCACTACAGAGCCTGTCCCACAGGCAGTGTTGAATGAATGAATAAATGAAGAATGAATGAAAGAATACACAAAGAACAAGAGTGTCAGCTTGCTGGTCTGACACAGATGCCTACACACCACCAAAGAGGAGGAGCTGCAGAAATGTGTCCCATAACTGTGGGCACATTTTCAGAAGGGTCTTGTAGAGACAGTGACCCAGCCCCCTTGTGGGGTCTACCTCAGAGGACTGGAGCTCTGGTGGGAGCTGATGGGAGTCAGCAGGAGTAGAATCCCCAGGGGCAGCGAACCCCGGGCTCCACAAAGCATGGCTGGAGGACGGCAGCGTCCCCAGTGCTCGGTCAGGGACTGGTCACCTTCGGCAATGGCAGGTTCTCAGGCTCCCCCCTGGAGACTCTGAGTCCATGGGTCTTCTTTGCCTAATGGGTAAACTCTTGGCCTCCTGATTCCAGGTTTCCAAACTTGTTCCCTAGGTTTGTGATTTCACCCTCTCCAAGCCTCAGTTTTGTCCTATAAAAATGAGGATTCTGCCAGTACCTTGTCTGCAGGTGAGAATTCAGCAAGACAAAGCTGTGACTGTTCTCTCGTCTCTAGCAAAAGTCTCCTGCAAGCGGAGCCAGGTCTGGGGACAAGTAGCGGGGAGGTCACCACCACCCTGAAGATGCCATTGTTGTAGGATTCCACTGAGCTGTTCCAACACCCTCTCTGTGTTCAAGCACTTTCCATGCAGCTGCGACTGTCTGCCTCTCTCCTCACTTTCTCCCCCTTTCCTCCCTCTCTGCTTCTCACCTGCCTCCTCTCAGCCCCCACCTCCTGGACCCTGGAGAGGGAGGCAGCCATTCTGCACAGCATCACCTGTGAGACTAGCAGGTGTTACGGGGACAGTGGACTTCTGGCGTATCCCCTCCTTCCCGCAGCCTCTCAGAATTGGGGGCAACTTCTGAAGATGCTGTTTTTGGCCCAGGCACAGTGAGCCCAAACAAAGGCATTTTCTGTGGCTGCTGGGAAGGAGACAATTGTTTCCATTTAGCAAAGGGTTGCTGCCAGCACCAGTGTTTTCTCTTGGAAGCCAACGTTTGGTTGAGAAGACAATGCCAAGCTAAATATTTTCTCTGCATAAAAATCCCTTTAATTTTGTAATCATTTGGCAAACATCTCCTTCCTCCCTCCCCTCGTGCTTCTGCTCCTCTTCTCCCCCCCTCGCTCTCTGTCTCCGTCTGGGTCTCTGTGACACCCAACATCTGGGCAGGAAGGGAAGGTTTTGGTGTGCCACACAAATGTCTCCAGACCTATAGATGGTGAGCTTGGTGCAGACATGCATGTGGTTGATGTGTTAACATTGGTTTTTTTACGACCTTTTATCTGGATCTTTGAGGTTGAGGCAGACATGGTCTTTTCAGCCCCTGCCCTATCCTGGTCCCATTCTAGCTGCTTATATTAAACTCTGGTTAAGAGAAGCCAACCAGACAGTGATGAGGGCCAGCCAGGGCCAGGGGAGACAATAGTTCTCCATCACGCTATGGCTGACGGCTGAAGCGGCTGTGGGGTATCCAGCTCCTCTGGTTTCCTCAGTACCCCCTGAGGAGGACACCCATCTCATTCTCTGTGCCAAGGTCCGAGGGTACTCAGGGCTTCAGGCCTCCAATTCTCTAGATCCAGGAGTGAGCGTTCCCTGCCCTGCCTCCCACCATACCTCCTTCCTCATACACCATGGCTTGGGGCTGAGCCGCTCTCTTCCACCTCCACCATGGTGCCTGCCTTCTCAGGCCTCCTCCCCGCTCCCTTTGAATGCTAATGCACACCTGGAACACCTCTATTTGGACTTGATCCAAGTCCCCTTCTCTGGAAACTTGAAGTTCTATACCACAATCCAGATGGTGAAACATATCCGGGTAGGATTTGCAGAATGAATGGATACATGGATAAATCAATCGGTGAATGGACAAGTGGGTGAGATAGTAAACATGTGAATAAGTGAATGGGTGAGTGAATGAGTGACTGAATGTATGAGAGACCGAGTGAATAAACAATCTCATCTCTGCGTCTGTGCCCGAGGGTAAAGCGTGTGCACGGACACTGAAGGGGAGACCAATAAACGTGAAACTGGGCACATTAGGTCTCCACGGACGATCTCACCGGGAAAGGGAGATCGTGTTTATTCCTTGTCAATGACAGAAGCTCCACCATCTTCAGGAAGAGCGCCAGCTTTGGAACTGAGCCTTCTATCTGGGTTCGATCCCTGGCTTTGTCATTTCTTGGCTTACGACCTTGAGTAAGTTGCTTCACTTCTCTAAGCCTCAGTTTCCTCATCTGTAAAGTGGAGTGAATGGGTACCTATCTTTTGGATTGTTTGGAGAATTGGGGGTTTGAACAGGAGGCACTTGCTAGGTATGAGCCTCATCTCCATCTGTAGGAGGGTGAGGTTTTCAGGTCAATGGGAAATATAACCTTTGAGGCCAGACGAGGAGTGGCTGAAGGTCGCCTAGCAGCACAGTGGGTAAAGGCCACCTTTGGGCTCCGAGGGAACATCACCTTTCCGTGTGGAAGGACATCTGCAGGTACAGGGATATACCCAGAGGACACTGCCAGCTCCTCTGCCTTTACCATCCTAGCTCCTGGTGAATGTTTGACATCACATGGACCAGGCCAGGGTGGGAGTATTCAGAAAAAATCTTTCTTGGAATGAAGAAGGGAACTTCCTAGAAAGAATCACTACCGAATACTAGCAGAGAAGACCAGAGAGAATGTTCACTGAGGCCGAGCATATTAATCACCAAGGTCAACAATCGCTATGACCCAGAGAACAGGTAATGATATAGAACCAGGACGATGCTGATGAGATACTTACTGGCTTGTGACCTTGGCCATGCTATTTAACCTGTGTGGCTCTGTTTCCTCATCTGCGTAATAACAAAAAAAGTATCTACCTCAGTGCTTGGGATAGAGCCTGGCATATAGTGAGCAATATATAAATGTTAGCTGTTATCATACACTGGATCACGGCCCTCAACTCTTTACTCCTCCTTCTTTGCAAGAGGATTATACAACTTCTCCCCCACTGACTTTGGGCTCAGCCATGAGACTTGCTTTGACAAATGGAATATAGGCAGGTGGGACTGTGTTCAAGTTCCCAGGAGAGCTTTGAAGAGCATCTTCTGCTCACTCTCTTCATCCTGCTTCCACCATGAAAACAGCAGAGTCTAGATAATGGTTGTTTCTTCAGCCCTGGACTTGGGACAAAAAGATACGTGAAGCCCAGGCAAGTTTGGCCAAGTGCAGGTGAGCTGCAGCCTTCATGTAATGAGAGCAAGAAATAAATGTTTGCTAGCATAAGCCACGAGATTTGGGGGTTGTTGTTATTGTAGCAAAGCTGACTAATACAGCTATTATTACTATCATTATCTCCATTTTCTAGAGGAAGGAACTGAGGCTCCGAGTGGTTAAGTTATTTGCTCATGGTTACACAATAATTAAGCAGTGCAGATGAAATTTAAATGCAGAACCACTCATTCATTCAACAGTTAGTGGCAGACATTGAAAACGTAGAGAAGGCCCTGCCCTCGTGGAGCTTACATTCCAGTGAGTGGAAATAGAGAAATACAGTCAACCAGTAAATGAGCAAGAAAATTTCAGGTAGTCCTAGATTGTTTGAAGGATATAAAATAGGGTGATGTGATCATGATGGGGGAAGGGGTGAGGGACTAGCTTTGAAAGGATAGTTAGAGAGGACTCTGAAGGTAGTAACATTTGCCTCCAGCTGTCAGGGATGAGAAGGAGCCAGCTGTGGAAGGAGACAGGAAGAGCCTGGCAAGCAGAGGAAACAGCACATGCAAAGGCCAGAGGCTGGGACAGACATGGAGTGTTTCAGGAATGGAAAAGGGCCCAGCGTGGCTGGAGGGAAGTGAGAGGCATAGTGGAAGATGAGGCAGAGTGAGAAGGCGAGGTAACAGGTGGCTTTGTCATCTGCACCTTGTAAGGACTTTGGAATTTATTCTGAGCTCGTGGAGGATTGTAAGCAGAGGAGAGATGTGTTTGGGTTTAGGTTTTAGAATTATTATTCTTTTGTATGGAGAAGGATTGCGAGAGTTTCAGCTGGCAACTGTGCAGAGTGTAGGAGAGAATGGTGGCTAGGTCCCGGGGTGGTCGGGTGGAAATAAGCAAGGGAAACTGACCTGAGATATACTTTACAAGGAGAAGGCACATGTTCACTGGAGGTCTGGAGGTGGGGATGAGATAAAGAGATGACTCAAGGATGACCTTTATGTGACCTTGGGTAGGATGGTTTCCCTCCCTGACCTGGGGAAAGCAGGTGTTCTGCATTAGACACGCTTGCCTTGGGAGGCTTGTGGGTCATCCAGGGGAGCTGTTAAGCGGGCAGTGGGCTGCCCTAGGCCAGAATTCAGGGCTGGAAGCATAGATGTGGGCATGGCCAACATATAGTTCTGCTATTTTTTTTCTTGTTTTTATTTATTTGTTTTTGGCTGTGTTGGGTCTTCATTGCTGTGCACAGGCTTTCTCTAGTTGTGGTGAGTGAGGGCTACTCTTCGTTCCAGTGTGCGGGCTTCTCATTGTGGTGACTTCTCTTGTTGCAGAGCACAGGCTCTAGGCACACGGGCTTCAGTAGTTGTGGCATGCAGGCTCAGTAGCCGTGACGCATGGGTGTAGTTGCCCTGCGGCATGTGGGATCTTCCCGGAGCAGGGGTCGAACCCGTGTCCCCTGCATCGGCAGGCGGATTCTTAACCACTGCGCCACCAGGGAAGTCCCTATAGTTATGATTTTAAAGGAACAGGATGCGATCCCCTGGGGAGTGAGGAAGAGGCACAGGGCTGAGTCCTGAGCACCATGGCATCTGGCAGTCAGTTGGAGTTAGAGGAGCCAATAAAAGTCTGAGGCTGAGGTGTCAGCGAGGGACCTCTGTCCAATCCCAGAGGCGGAGTTCATTATTAACAAAGCTCCAAGACCCTTGAAGCCTGAGACTACACTGTGTGATAAGGCAGCCACCAGCCACGTGCGGCTACCGAGCACTTGAAATGTGACCAGTTCCAGGTTGACACGTGCTGTAAGTGTAACACACAGAGCAGATTGCAAAGACTTCGTATAAAAACCAGAATATAGAATATCTCATTAATACTTTGTATATTGATTATATGTTAAAATGATAATATTTTGATATATTTGGCTAAATAAAATATAGAGGTAAAATCAATTTTACCTGTTTCTTTTTACTTTTAAAAATGTAGCCACTAGGAAATCTACAACTACTCTGGGGCTCACGTCTGTGGTTTGCCCTGTATTTCTATGAGGCTGCGACAGAAGGATAGCAATGGGGTGTTGCCCCCAGGTAATGACATAATTCCTAAAGCAGGGTCCAGAGCTGTTCCCTAGGGTCTCTGGGCTTTCCCAATCAAAACTAAGTGTCAAATTTCTCTTCAAAGACAACTGACAAGTCCTCACTCCAGCCCATGTGGATCTGTTTTTGCCTAGAAACCACATGCAATTTTCATCAGAAAACACACACACACAACATGAAACTAAAGAAAGGAGCAAAATTTCCTGATGTACTGCCAAGCAACTGTTCCATTTCCCACAACGCCCTGCAGTTTCTTCAAACACAAAGACGTTTGCCACATGGTCAATGAAATCATTTGGGAAAGTGTCAAAAGACCATCCGTGGCAAGTCTGGGAGCCATGAGATTTCCTTACGCTCCATTATCTCAGAGCTATTACCTGTCTCCCTAGCTCAGAGCTCCCTGGGGGCGGTGTCTGAGATCACACACCTGTAACTCTACAGCCCCTTCAGACCTCGAGCTCCTAAGGAGAATTGGCACTGAGGGGTCTTCCTGGGCCCTGGAGGGATTTGGGGGCTCTGAGCAGTTATTGTTTCTCTTTTGTGGAGGGTATTTGAACTCAGCAGGGTCAGGCAGTGTTTGAAGAAGTGTCATCTTCTCCTGCCCGCTCACAGCCCAGACTGGCTATGTCACCTTGTCCCGAGGCCGTTTAACAAGGCGGACCCTCAGTAGAGCAAGACAGAGAGCTGCAGAGAGAGGCAGAGCCCAGAGAGACCACACAAAGACAGAGCCTGGAGATGGTGGGACGGAGAGAACACAGAGCAAGGAGGATGCCTTGGGTCCTCGGGTGGGGCCAGCCCTAGAGGTAGTTCAGCGGAGGCGATTCACTCATTCATTCATTCACTCATTTCTGAAAATATAACTGAAGACCTTCTGTGTTCTGGCCGCTGCACTAGGTGTGGGTAACAGGCAATGAATGAGTGCAACAGATCTGGTGTCTGCCCTCATGGGCTTACAGGTCAGTTGGGAAAACACGAAACAAAGAACGTGTAAATGTATTTATAATGAAAACTGCACGTGCTATGGGGCTAAGGATATGGTGCTCTGATATCCCCACCAGAGATGGTTGAGCTAAGCTGGGAGACCAGGAAAGCCCTCCTTGAGGAAATGATGTGTGAACGGAGACCTGCAGGGTGACTTGGGATTAACTGCACAAAAGGGAAACTGAGCAGGCCAAGCAGAGGAAACAGCATGTGCAAAGACCCTGTGGCAGAGGGGGCGGAGTGAGTCTGAGAAGTAGAGAGCAGTGTGGTTAAAGCAGAGACAGCTAATGAAAGCCTGGTAGGAGAGGAATCTGGAAAGGAAGGCAGGGGGCAGACCACATGGGGCCTCGCGGAGATTCCGGAGTCTGGGTGGGAAGCAGAGTTGAGAGACCGAAGCCAGAGACTAGAAAGAGCAGGAGACTTGTTCATTGCCAAGGACAGCAGGCCCAAGATGATGTATGCTTGAGGCAGTGATGGAGAAAATGGTACTGACCTGTGAGTGGGTCACGTGGGTTCACACCTCCAAGATAATTTTAACTTTGTGGGGTATTGTGAAGATTGAATGAAACAGTGCCTGGAGGCCCTGAGCAGAGCATCGGCATGTGGTGAGTGAAAACATGTTAGAAAGCTATTATTAGTCTGTTATTAATAGTGTGAAGCTGGGACAGGGCACCCAGACAGGGAGCCCCACAGCAGAGCTGAGACTTAGGGACAGGATGGTTTGGGTCCATGGAGGACCAGGGTTGGTAAGAGGCAAAGCAGGAGTCAGGGGCAGCATCCTGGGGAGGGCATGGCCAGGGTCCCCCAGGCTCTGCCACCACAGTCCCAGGACCTCAATTCCCATCTCTCCTCCCACCTGCCAAGCAGGAAGGTGGGCACTAGTGGTTGGACTGTTGGCTGGTGTTTCCTATGAGGGAGGAGGACAGAGGAGGTGTCCTGGTATCTCCCTCTAACGACCTCAGCTTTGGAGCTTGAATTAAAGAATGAAGACCCTTATTCCTCATGCAGTGACCCGGCACCAGATTCTGAGGCCTCCTCTGAGGAGTGTGGTCAATGGGCAGAGCCTTCCAGGGAGCCTCAGAGATTAGCATCAAAGGACCACGGACCTCCGGGTCCAAACGGGGTTTAGAGTATTTAGACTTCTTAAAGATCCCAAACTTTTAAAATTTTTAAATTTATGTGTTTATAATTTTAAAATTATAAAATTTTAAAAATTATGTTTTTCAATTTCAAAGGTTTCGGGTTGTTTTTAAAATGCTGCCTATGCCTGAAAAAATCTGAACAAAAGAACTTGGGGATTTGGGAGGTAATTAATATACATGTAATATTTACTGGTTTTTCTCTTAATTATAAAAGTAACATACACCTAACCTGAAAACTTGTAAAACACAGAAAAAGACAAATTAAAAAATTGACCTAAACCCACAATCCACACTCACTGTTAATAGTATTCATGTATAGTATTAAGAGTATTAATATAAATTTGAGCTCTTATAATAATATATAACAGCCATTGCCCTTGACCTTTACATACTGGATCTTATTTTGTCCTCACAACAACCCTCTAAAGTAGTACTATTATTCCCATTTCACAGATGAGGAAAGTGAAGCCTAGAGCAGCTACACAGTTTGTTCAAAGTCTTTCACAGACTTTGAGAGGTGAGAAGCAGAGCTGGAATCCAAGCCCATCTGAACTTGAGTGCACCCAGGTCACCACTCAGTTAGCTTCCGGCTTGGGTCACATCCTTGGAATCTGCCTTTCTATACACAGACATGCATTTATAGTTAGATTGACACATACACTGACTGCATTACCCAGATTGTTTTGCAGTTTACCTTTTGCACTTTGCAACATACCATGTATATTTTCTCAAATCAATATCTATTCTTCTCCAACATGATTTTTAATGTCTACATAGTAGGCTGCAGTTTAGACTAGCAGTGGTTCTCAAAAATTTGTTCCAGTATTATCTGGGAACTTGTTGGGAATGCAAATTCTCAGGCCCTAACCCAGGCCTACCACATAAGAGATTCTGTGGATGAAACGCCAGAACCTGTGTTTTAACAAGCTTTCCAGTGATTCTGATGCAGGCTAAAGTTTAAGAACGGATCCTTTAGATGTTCTGTATTTTTCTTAACTACTCTTCTGTAATTGGTACATTTAGATTGTTTCCAGGTTTTGACCATCAAAAATAAGGCACAATAAGCATCCCCATTTGTCCATGTCTGTGAAGATCAAGAAAGTGGTTTTCAAATAAAACAGGTGGGAAAAAGCCAAATAAGAACTATTAATTAATAAATGTTTATATATATATATATATATATATATATTTTTTTTTTTTTGCGGTACGCGGGCCTCTCACTTTTGTGGCCTCTCCCGCTGCAGAGCACAGGCTCTGGACGCGCAGGCTCAGAGACCATGGCTCACGGGCCCAGTCGCTCCGCAGCATGTGGGATCTTCCCGGACCGGGGCACGAACCCACGTCCCCTGCATCGGCAGGCGGACTCTCAACCACTGCGCCACCAGCGAAGCTCAATAAATGTTATATTTTAAAAAAGAAACTAAGGAAAAGCAGGAGAGATTTTGGTCAGACCTAAGGAAGTACTTCCTTTGTTGGCAGGACCACCTGGCAGGAGGAATGTCTCTGGAGCACTTTGTCACCTGCGGGGACAGCTCAGTGCTGCAGGCAGCCTGGGAGATCCCCCTAGCACTGCTGGAAAAGCTGAAAAGCTCCAGGCTTTTTCTCACAGTTTCTGTTCTTTAGAGCATAATGGCTGAGATGTTCATTAAAGAGACAGCTGCTGTCTGGGCCGAGCCAGCAGGGGGAGGGCAGAGGGCCTCAGTAGCCGCAAAGCTGGATCTAGAGGGCAGGCTGGCCGCTCACCTCCCAGCTGGCCATGTCATTAAGCAAGGGCTGCCGAGAGGGCTCTGCCCGAACCTCAACTGTTGCCCTGCCAAGCTGTGTGGTCATTAGCCCAGGGCCGAGCCCAGACTTCTGAAGTAAACTCCAGGCCATTTCCCCAGGTCTCGGAAGACATCCTCCAGCTGATGTCGAGTGGAGATCTGTCAAGAGGGCATTTTGCTCCCTGCTCTGAAGCCCAGGCAATCGCTAATGTCTGCCTGTTCTCATCTCCCATCCAGCTCTCTATTGGTAGAAAAAGTTTCCCAGAATCGGATGGTCCTGAGGAATGCCTTAGCAAAGAACTCAGAAAAGTAATTTTGACTTTCTGGCGTGAGTCAGTTTTCTTGCTTGTAAAACGGGAGTAGCAATCCCTGTCCAGTGAGAAAAGGGACAGACCGTGGGTTGTAAATGGTAAGTCTTACATATTAGATGGATTTTTGAAGTCATTGCAGTGTTTTTCTGGTTTTGTTTTGTTTTAAATTCTGGAAGTTGCTGCTGCTGCCGCTGGCGAATGAGGAAAGCACAGGTCTTTGGGGACTTACTGGCCTGGGTTCAAATCACAGCTCTTCCGCTTAGTGACTGTGTGATCACGACTGAGCCACGTCTCCTTTCTGAGCTGCCATTTCCCCATCGATAACACAGAAGTAATAACAGTTGCTTCAGAAGGTGACCGTGAGAAGTGCGTGGGCTAGTAGGGGAGAGTGGTCAGCACAGGCTGAGCACACAGTAGGCTACTCAACTTTGGTCTCAACCCTTCCTGTTTCTGAGAGCTCCTCTGCCTTTCTGCCTGGAACATGGTCAGATGTCAGATACCTGCCAATTTTGGTCCCATTAATGTGTTTTCCAGCCTTGGACACATGACTTCACCTCTCCGGGCCTCAGTTTCCTCAACTGTAAAATGGGGAGATGATAGCTCCTACTTTATAGGACTCTTAAGAGAATAAAATAAAATCGTAGTCTACAAATGTGAGTGATTGTTAGGTATCTCTGTTACCATTTTTCCCGATGTGACAAAGCCCTAGTCTCTGTATCACCAAACATCTGGAAATGTGGAAACGCCGGGAGGGTCGACAGCTTTTCAGTTTTGATTGGACATTCAATGTAAAGATATTAGTTGAGCACCAGCTGTGTGACAGGCCACTTATTGGCCCATGAGTCCCTTGAGTTTGGGGTTTGGGGAGGATTTTCATCATGGCAGAGAGGTCCTGGAACTGGAGATGCAGGAGGTTGGGTGGGGGTCACTGTGAAAGTCAGAGGGAGTGGACAGCCTTTGCCACCATCCAGTGAGGAAGCCACTTCTCACCTTGTGTGGGCACATCTCAGAACAGTTGACTTCTCTGACAGCCCCTCCCCGACCACCTCCAGAAAAGCAAAGCCTTGAGAAATTTCAGGTTAAAAATCAGTCCTTAAATTCTACCTTAGGTTATTCAAAGGAAAAAAAAAGAATAAAAATCAATGCAGACCCAGTCTCTGGTTCTGAGGAGCAGTCGCATCTTGTTTGTAACCTGAAGGGATCAATAAGAGATGCTTCTTCTGGTCCATTTTTTAAGCTCAATACCGTGGATGCAATTTGGTCGACAATTATGAACAGTCAGTTATCTCGTACAGCTTCGCTCCCTCCGTCAGCTGCACTTTCAGGCAATCATGAGCTATTACCAGGAGGGTGGTGTTGGCCAGGTGCTGGCTCCTGTGACACACTCGCCAATGATCGCTCAGAAGAAAATGGAATTTGCCGATCCCTTGAGTCATTGGGTTGGAGAAGTTATGAATGCTCCGATGCAGAAGCCTGGCTTATCGAGTTTTCGGACCCATTAGCCAGGGCATAGCTTCCTATTGATTAAATTATACATCTCCCTGGCATTGGCAGTCTTAGGGGCCAAGAGTCTAGGTTAGGACTTGCAGGGGTTCAGAAAATAAAGTGCCTCTTATTATAATCAAGAACGTGGAGGGACAAGTGTCTTCACAACACGGATATCTAAGTTGGGTGAATAAAACTCTGTAGCTGCCCCTGGGTGTTAAGTGCCCCAGAGACAGGTGGGATAGAGCCTGGCAATTCCCTTGTGGGGAATATTCCTCCAAGATTCTTGATATGTGGCCACTTGGGTACAGGAACCCACGGGAGCAGCCCTATGCATGTTGGCAGAGCACAGGGGACTCCAACCCCTTTTGGGTGGTGGACCAGTTCACAACACTGTTGCAGGCTCTTCATCTTTTCTCTAGAAAATTGATCAGATACTATGAAACCTGGGTTATGAATGCAAAGCCAAGGGTTTTGGAATCAGATAAACCTCAATTTCTTATTTAGAAGACTGTGTCATCCCGGGAAAGTAACCTTAGTTCTCCAACCTGCAGTTTCCTCCTCATCACGGGAATAGTAATTGTATCGACCTAAAAGAATTACAAGATGATCCAGGTAAAGAAGTAGTCCATATGCTTAGCCTGTAGTATGCTTAATAAACATTAACCAGTATCACTTTTAACATGAATGATAACTGTTAGTAGGAAATAGCTATAAATCATATCATCTCTCTATGCTGTGTCTGTAAAATGAGGATATAATAGGACCTACCACACAGACACATTTAAGAAAGTGTTACTTAAAAGGATGTGTGTAAAGCACTTAGCCAAGACCTGGCACATTGTAGGTGCTCAATAAATAGTAGCTGTTTATTGTGATTATGGTTGTTCATATTTTTTTTACTAGTAAATGTTATTGATTATTTCCTGGACGCCTCCCAGGACTAGGCTGGGCTGAGGGAGAGTTTGACAAAGGTCTTGGCAGCAAAGCAATGACAAAGATCAGAGCGCTCACGATGGACTCTGGCAGGGTGGCAGGGGATGGGGAGGCAACAAAACACCCAGATGATGCAAGTTTCCCAGCCCCAACTCTGTAATGGATATGCTGTGTGACCTTAGCTAAGCCTCTTTGCCTCTCTGGGCAGCACTTCCCCAAACATACGGTGGGAAGTTGAACTCAATGATTCCTAGTGGTGTAGACTCTACTTGGCTCAAACCAGCTAGTTAATTGCTGGAGAGATTTCCTATGGCTGACACTGGGCTGGATGGGTGTGGCCGGATGCTGAGGGTGGACCAGGAAGAAAAAACAACTTTGGCAAGCACAGAGAATCTTCCTCCCTTGCTTTCTCCTTTCCCTTGGAAAAGTAGGGCTCACTGACTATAGGTGTTTCCCCAAACCTCCTGGCCACTGTGGATCATCTCCTTCCATCACATCTAGAAGCTTCATGTTGGGCCAAGAATGCTGAGTATTACTGGCCCAGCAGGCCAGGCATCCAGGGCCGTCTCTCCATCCTTCCCCAGCCCTACCTGAGACCAGGAACCACGGCTGCCTCGTGCCTGATGCCTCCGCTGGGTGGTGGGAGGCCCAGCCTGTCCTGTCTCCACCATTTGCTTACAGACCTCTTTGAGCCTTAATTTCTCCTTCTGTGGAATAGGATGAACAGCCCTCACTTCCCCTCACCCCTGTGGAAGAAGGGCAGGACCTCTCCATGTAAAGCAGGGACAGCGATGGACCACCAAGAAAGCCATTGTTCCCCTCCCCAGCCTTTTGAGAGAGCGGGTTCACCCAGCAACATATCCTCATGACCCTTATGGAGGAACTGCTGATGCCTGGGGTGGGAGGTGGGGGGTGGAGACAGCTGTTTCTCATCCTGGATTTGCCCCTCCCTCTCCTCCAATGCCAGCCACCTTCACTCAAGTGCTTCCCCCCAATTCCAAATTCCTGATGCCATCTCCCCACCTCCATGCCAGCCCCTGATCTGATGTTGATCTGGACTGTTTCCTGGCATTGCCGTAGCCCCCACACTGCTCCTGTCGGCCAGCTCCTGGCTGACCCTGCCCCTTTGTCCCCCAGCTCCTAGCTCCAGTCCCAGGTCCTTCCTCTGGAACTATTTTCATTCTGATTCACAGCCAGTGTCACAGCCGTCTTCCCAGGGGAAGTGGGAGTAAGAGGGACAGGATGGCTCCTAAAACCCTGGGCTGCATGATTAGAAACATACTATTTAGGAAAAGGGAGGTGACAGTCCTGCTTATGGCCCTGCCAGGCCACCCAGGTGTTGTATTCAAGAGCCCTGTTATCATTCTCAGAGAACTGAGTGACCTTCCTTTAGAGCACACTTCTCACTCTTTGTAATGACTAATTTATTTAGGCGATTATTTGTTCATGTCTAACCTCCTCACTACACTGCACGCTCCCTGAGGCCAGGGGCCGTATGAACCAGTTTAGTTCACCTTAGTATTTACAGCTGCCACACCATAGGTGCTCAGCATTGATTTACTGAATATATGAATGGATGGTTAGAAGGATGCATGCAGAGGTTAAGAGGGAAAGTAGACTTTTTACAGAACCAGCCCCTTACAGGTGTGAGTTCAAAGGAAGTTAGGAGGGGGAGGAGCCTGATACCCAGAAGACAGTGTTCTGTGTGTGTCTGGGAGGCATCCCACCTCTGAATCAGAAGCCAGGTCTCTTCCTGGCTCAGGGCATTGACAGTAGGAACAGGATGGACCACGGGGTCCTGGACATGCCCCCTGCCCCTTCCCCGGGCCCCTACCCTTCTTCCCATTGGATGGCAACCTTGTGCTCTTGTCTGCCTTGCCCCAAACCATCCAGCTTTCAGGAAATGATGTGATCCTTTTATAAGCACCGGAGACTTAACCGGATTCCATTCTTGGGGTTATTTGTATTTGAATGACCAGGAAGAAAAATATGCAGACATGGTGAGGCAGCAGAGGCTCTTCCAGGTGTTTAGAGAGACGGTCTCTGGGTGAGAAGAGCTCGGCCCTGCTGCTTGAGGTCCTACTGGCAGGCCTGTGGGCCATGCAGCTTCTCTTCCAGCCTCCTACCCCCAGCACCCTCCTGTTCCAAAAATGTTCATTTCCAGGATAGGACTCGGCTCTCGGTGGTGTGCATCACGGCAGCCTTTCAGAGCCAGCGGCGTCGTCTCTTCTTACCCCCTCCTCCCCAGCCTAGGGCCCCTCCCTGTTCAGGCACCCAGCCTGGCTGGAATCCCACCACTCAGGGCCTCCCAGAGACGCAGCTTCTTTTTTTTTTTTTTTTAGCATCTTTATTGGAGTATAATTGCTTTACAATGGTGTGTTAGTTTCTGCTTCATAACAAAGTGAATCAGTTATACATATACATATGTTCCCATAGCTCTTCCCTCTTGCGTCTCCCTCCCTCCCACCCTCCCTATCCCACCCCTCTAGGTGGTCACAAAGCACCGAGCTGATCTCCCTGTGCTATGCGGCTGCTTCCCACTAGCTATCTATTTTACGTTTGGTAGTGTATATATGTCCATGCCACTCTCTCACTTTGTCACAGAGACGCAGCTTCTGTATAGGCACTGGAGCTTCTGCAGAGGTGGGACTGGAAGAGTCAGGCTGCTAAGAAGCCCCTGGGTTCGCAGGCAAGCCCCAGCCCCTCCCTGTAATTGGGCAGAGGCACAGGTGGGGAGGAGGAGGGGGAGGGGAGAGAGAACAGGCACGCGGCGCCAGAAAGACAGCCACATGAAGTGCCTGTGGGATTCTGGGTTCAAACAGTCTCCCAGACGACCCAGATGGCTATCAGCGACCCCAAAGAGAACCCCGAGGGGGAGGGGATGGGTGGAGATTAGTTGAGCAGAAAGGGGCCTTTTCCCAGCCTCCCGGGTAGGGATTGCTCTCCTGATGAAAAGCAGGCCCACTTTAGCCTGAGTGGCTGGTCTGTGCAGTGGTGAATTCATCTGGTATTCATAAGCCTGGCGTTAATTCTAATGGCAAGGCACCGTGGGCTTTGCAGCTCCCTTTCCCGGCCACTCTGTGATTTCCCATTAGTGAAATGAACATGCAGAACTCAGATGACAGTAGCTTGGACTGCTGGGCACACACACGCATGCACCCATGGGCTGGGTGGGCTGGGTTCTGATCCTGTGCCTGGGTGAAGGTGGCAGGACAGCTACTTCCAAACCAGCTAAAGATCCTCGGGGGTCTGCTTGGGAGCTGCTACATCACAGAATGCTAGAGCGTCATAGAGGAAGAGCACAGACCTGAAGTCGAGAGACCTGGATTCAAGTCCCAGCTAAGAGCTAAGATTTGCTGCGTGCCCCCACCCTCCTGGCACTGTGCCATGTGCAGGGCGCACCTTATATCCTCCAATTCTCACAACAAATGCTCAAGTGGGTATTATTATCCCATTCTACAGATTAGGAAACTGAGATCAAGTAACTTGCTTGACATCCTACAGCTAAGAGGCAAAGCTCGGATTCAAACCAGATCTGCCAGAGTTCGGCCAAAACACAGACCAGTTACCGTCCCTCTGTTACTTACTAACCTCATGACCTTCTCGGACCCTCCGTTTCCTCATCTGCAGAATAGAAACTCATACCTCTTCTACTTCTTACACAGGATTGTTATGAGACTGGCAGGTTATGTGCATACTTACACAGTTAATGAGATTTTTAAGCCGCTTGGTCCATGTTAAATTCTAGACCAGAGATTCAGAACGTCTGAGATAGCTGCGAGCGCTCTGAATATTCTTTCTAGGAAAATCTCACTCCAATAATGAGAAATGTTCTTTTTCTTGTGAGAAAGAGAGTGGAACTGATACACTGAGGTAGAAGCGCCCTAGCCAGACTTGGCAATGCCTAAAAGGACTCATGGTGATGCATTTCTGAGGACTTTCATCTTGGCCTCCCTGACTCATTGCCTTGAAGGCAGAGGAAAGACCCAGTGATGGGGGTCTGAGGCATCCGACGCTTCAGCCCCAGGGCCCTTGCCCACTCGGAAAGTGCTGGAGCCACGGCACCCTTCCTGCCTCTAACTGCCTTTGTCTCTTGACTATCTCCCAGGTCAGTTTTCCGGGGCCTAGAGCAAAGGACATTAACTTTGTTTGCACCTGCGTCACAGACCATCGAGAACGCATGAGTGGGCCTTCGGAGAAGAGGGACTGGGCAGCTGCGAGGCTGATTTTCCTGTGTCTTGGAGGCCTGGACACGGATGGATGAAGCCACCAGGTCGAGGCTGACCTGGTCAGACCGAGGTGGCAGAATTTCCGTTCCAAAGAGCAGCCTTCTCCTTCCACTATCCTGTGTGTGAGCGAAGCCACAGGCACCTGTATGGTGGGGTTGGAGGGGTGCCCAGCTTGCCAGTCTGCACCTCCACACTGAAGTGTCCCAGCTACAGGTACACGGAGACATGCGCCTTCCAAGAGAGCAAGGTGCCAGGAGATGCAGTCCTGTGGCGTAGCTGGTCTGGGCCCTTCGTCCCAGGCCCGGGGTGGTGGAGGTCGGGGGACCGCAGGACAGATACGTGCAGACCCCGGAGAAGCTTGCTGGGAGTCACTGTTTGGTTGAAGCTCCCTCACTCTCACGTTTTTCGCTCAGGCCCCAGGAACAGAGGAGCCTCCTTCCCTCACTTTACCAGCAAGATTCTTCTCATCACTGTTTGAGAGATTCTGCCCCAACCTTCCTCTGGTCACCTCTGCTTATATGTCAGTGCACATTTCCCAAGATGTATGTGCATGTGTGTGTGTGTGTGTGTATATATGTATTTGAATATATACATACGTATGTATTTGCATATGTGAGCATGTTGATGTGTGTGTACAACACACATGTTTGCATGTGTGTGTGCATTCTCAGCCCACCCTCCTCCCAACTCCTTTCCCCTCCTGGGTAGCAGGGTCTCCTAGGCACTGCTCTCGGGCTTCTTCTCTATTGAGTCTACGCACTGTAGAGGATCTCATTCTTGTTCAGAGCTTCTTTTCTTCCCTCGTGAGGATGAAACTCTCAAATCTATATCTCCAACCTCTGACCTCTTTTCCAAGCTGTAAAGCCTCATTTCCAATTGATAATCTGTGTACATCTTGAACCCAATGGTCCCAAATTGTCCCTTATCACCCTTTTCCCAAAACCAGGTTGTCCTCCAGCCCTAACTATGCCTGAGCTGGGCACCGCTGCCCCCCCAGCCTCCTTCATCTCTCCCATCTCACACTACAGAGGCCGGCGGCTCCTTCCTGTGAAACATGACCTTCTCTATTTCACCACCGCCATCCTAGGCCAAGCCCTTAACACCATACACCTGTTCCACTCACCAGTCTTCACCTGGTCTCCCCGCATCCAGGCTCTCTGGCCCTAATACACCCAATTCGGAGGAGCGGAGTTCTTTTTAAAAGCATGAGCCGGATCATATCACTTCCCATTCCAAACTTGTGACTGGGTTCCTGTGGCCTTTGGAGCCAACTGTATCTTTTCTTTCTTTTTTTGTAATTGAAGTATAGTTGATTTACAATGTTAGTAAGTGCTGATTTACAATGTTAGTTTCAGGTGTATAGCAAAGTGATCCAGTTATGTACATATATATGTACATATATATAAAAATTTTCGGATTCTTTTCCATTATCGGTTATTAGAAGATATTAAAGTATACAGTGCTATACAGAAGGTTCTTGTTGTTTATCTATTTAATATATAGTAGTGTGTATCTGTTAATCCCAGACTCCTAATTTATCCCTCTCCCCCTTCCCCTTTGGTAACCATAAGTTTGTTTTCTATGTCTGTGAGTCTGTTTCTGTTTGTATCATTTATCTTAGATTCCACATATAATATGATATGTGATATCATATGATATTTGCCTTTCTCTGTCTGACTTAGTACAATAATCTCTAGGTCCTTCCTGTTGCCGCAAATGGCATTATTTCATTCTATTTTTATGGCTGGGTAGTATTCCATTGTATACATGTACCACATCTTCTTTATCCATTCCTCTGTCAATGGACACTTAGGTTGCTCCCATGTCTTGGAAGCCAACTATGCCTTAACCCAGCTCTTCCCTCTGAGGCTCGCTACCTGTGGGCCCCTGGCCATGCTACTCGACCTCTCTGAGCCACAACGTGGTTTTCATAGAGGTATGATGAAAACGGAGCAAAACAACACGTGAAAGTACTGCAAAGTGTCTTTTATGTAATATATATGTTATATATATATGTTTTCTATATATTGTATAGATATGTATAGTATTATATAAAATATGTATTTTCTTAAAGTTCCTTGGTTTGGGGGTAGAAGTAGTGTGTATGTGTTTGTGTGCGCAAATTTGCAAATACGGAGGAAAATGAGTGTTGCATATAACTGCATACACTGAAATATTTTTATTCTTCTCATCCATTCACTCATTCAGCAAGCAAGCATCTGTTGATCCAGCCACATACCATGTGTGGGTGCAAACGCATAGAAAGACTCAAGTTCTAGCCCTTAAGAATTTGGCATCATATAGGAACTTCCTCTCAAGTCAGAATACTTGAGAAAAGTCCAGATCCAGTGGTCCAATCCTAACTCCCTTGCTCAGTCAGAGTTCATGGGTGTGTAATAATGTTTACAAGAATGTCTGGCTGGCCCTGTCCCTCCATCGCTGAGGGACCCCTCACCTGGAATTATTTGCCCTGGAAATCACCAGGCTCCGCAGAGCCTGGCAGACCTGTCCTCTGTGCAGCTTTTTTCTGCAGAGCGTGAGGCCCTGGCCATGGCAGATGGGCTGAGGTCTGGGGAGGGCCCTGCACCCAGACCCTGGGAAATTCACGCTTGCTTTCGTCGTGGGCAGGGAAGTGGAGGTCAACGAGACTCCATCAAACTGAAGTCTCTCCAATTTACTTTCAGGAAGGAGCTCCATTAATGCTAGCGTTTGGGGAAAAAAACAAAAACACTAATCACCATCCAAAATGTACATGCTAGTTCCCATCTGGTGTGTGGAATTGGATCATCTCGGGAGTCTCGGGAAAATGCAGCAGATGGGCTGGGTTTGGAGCGCGTCTCCCCACAGGCACTGAGGAGAGGAGGAAGAGACTTGGCACCAGCAGCCAGCCTGTGTGAGGAATGCTGGGCCCCGCTGGGCACCCATCAACTGGGTCCTGCAGGAACCCTCCCCACTGTCAGATGCCTGATGCCGCCAGAGCAGCTGTGCTGGCTGCCCCCGTGGCTTCTGGTCCATCCTGGGAAGCAGCGGCTCACGCTCTCAGTTTGCAGAAACTCTGCTGCAACTCAGATTGCAGTGGTGCCAGGGAAAGATTCGAGAACGTCAAACGCTGCTGCTACTGCTTCCTCACTGTGCAAGACGGGCCGGCCACTCACCAAGGATCGTGGTTAGTGCCTCCCAGAGTCACCAGGCTGGACCACTGCTGATCAGTGGGGTCAGTGGAGTCGGTGGGGACCATTGCAGATCAAGGGGTCAATCAAGCACTCTGCCTGCACACGTTATTACTTGGTCTGGATGTCTCCAGGCAAGGGATTTAGGGATCCTCCAGAGAGGATGGGGGCATAGAGATGGACCTCTGCTGGGGAGAAGGCACTGTCCTCAAGCTTCTGGCCTGCCAGGCCAAGGGAACAGGTGTCCAGGGTCCCCAGGCTACACCACTGCAAAAGGGGCTGTGTGTCCCAGACAGTAGCTTATCCTATGACCTTTGAGTGCATTCAGGAAGGAGAGGGGCATGTCTAGCAGGCGGAGGCTGGATCAGCTCCCAGCACATGGAAAGAGAGAAACTGGGAGGGAAAGCGTAGGGTGGGAAAATAGGGCTCCTGGAGAGAAGGACCACGGAGACGGCAGGGAGTGAACAAAGCTCTCAGAATTCCCCTCTCACCGGGGCCTCTAGAGAGGGAATGGCCCCCTCCTCCTCCACCTGACTCCAGCCGATGCCTGCCGTCCTATCAGATGGCAGGATGCCACCGACACCTTTCTTCTCTGCAGTGATTTCCGGTCCCCCTCCCTAGGACAGCCCTCCCCCCAACATCTAATCAAAGGGAAGAAAGTAATTAAGGAAGGGCACGTAACATTCCCAGTAACTTAATAACGATCCCCGCCCCCGCCTCACTTCAGATCCATAAATACGACAGGCAGAACAACTCGCGGCGACACCAAGTTGTTTATTGCTTGCTAAGCTGGAAAGCACTTGAATTAACCTCTTGCATAAGTGTATTTAGGAAAGATCCAGGCGTCTTTAAGTGGAAAGAGGACAGGAGCCAGACAGAGTCCTTGTCAGGGAACCCAGAGGATGGGGCCTCACTCACTCACGCACTGGCTCATTCCTACAAGTGTTTACTGAGTGTTTATGTAACGGGCCATTTGGTAGTGTCCAGGACGTAGAGGAGAATAAACAACATCGCTTGCAGTTTGAGACATGTTGTCCTTTGCAGTTTTAAAAGTGGCAGCTGTGACCCAGTGAGAGGAGGGCCCGATACCCTGGGAGAGGACCCTTTGGGGCTGGGGGCTAAAATGAGATGGGAGGGCAGTACCCCAGCCTCCGACCCTCCCCATCCTGGCTGAACCATTGCTGATCAACAGGCCTATTATATACACCAGGCACTGTAGGCGGGGATGGAGATAAAGCAGTTACCACGCACCACCCCCAATCTAAAGAAGATCATAGTCAAGTTGGGGAGACAGATTGGGACACAGCATGAAATGCAGCATGAATAGAACTACTCCTTAATTGAGATGTGTGCAAAGGGCAGGAAAAACACAGGGATGGGAACAGTTAACTCGGTCTGGGGGAGTTCTAGAAAGGCTCACAAAGGAGCTGACATGGAAGTTGGGTTTTGAAGCCTAGCTAGGAATTCCCAAAAGAGAAAAGGGCACAGGAAAATCTAGGTATTAGGAAAGCTCGTGCAAAGACTCGAAGGCATGAAAGAGGAGATGGCCTGTGTGGGCTGAAGAGGAGAGGGGTGAGGCAAGTGGGGGAGGGGAAGGGAGCCATGGAGGAAACAGAAGAGGAAAATCGCGCACAGCACGTGAAGTGTGATGTGGTCTAGCGGTTAAGAGAACTGGAGAAGGTGGCCTGGATTCAAAACCTGGCTCCACCACTTCCTAGCTGTGTCTCACTCAGTTTCCTCAACGGCAGAGCAGAATGAATCATGGTACCTACCTTATAGGGTAGTTGTGTGGATTAAAAGAGTGAAAACCTGTAAAGTGCCCAGAGTGGTGCCTGGTGCAAGAACCAATAAATGTGTCTGATTACTACTGACTTATCACCACTCCACCTGACACACTTCTCCCTGAGCCACGGGGAGGGTTTGAGTAGAACAGCATCCTTTCCGGGTGTTGCCCTTTGGAAAGATCCCTCCAACCATGGTTTAGACTTGGTAGGTCCCCAAACACCACCACAGTCCCAGAATGCCCCAGGAACTTGTTCAAATACATATTCACAGGTCTGCCCCAGAATCACTGAGTCACAGTCCCCCAGATCGGGAGGAATGTTTTTGGGAGGATGAAAATATTCTAAAACTGGATGGCGGCGATGGTTGTACAACTCGGTGAATTGACTACAGATCATCAAATTGTACTTAAAACAGATGAACTTTATGGTATGTAAATGAACCTCAATAAAGCCATTAAAAAAAATCCCCCAGGTGATTCTGTAAGACAGCTCAGCTTCGGAGGTCGGGGCAGGCTGGGGCGGGGAACTCAGAGCCTGACTCCGCAGGGCTGGTGGATGAGGTGAGCGGAAAGGACGGCAATGTGGATAAATCCGGCAGCAGCTTGTGCAGTGCTCACCTGGATTTGAGGCTGCTTCGCTGGGCTTAAACTGCTCTCTCATCTTTATCAAGGAAGCCATTGGATTTCGCTGAGGGCGCTCCCTCCTTGGGGCTCCCACAGCGCCGGCTCCACCCGCCTGCTATTACAGCGCTTGGCCCCATCCCTGGAGTGCGCTGCTTCCAGGCCTGGCTCTCCAGGAGTCCTGAGAACTCCTCAAAGGCATGTAGACAGGAGGGCACAGACTACTTGGTCACCTAGCACACAGTGGGTGCCCTGTGCACGCACCGCCCCGGGCTTCCTTTCTGTGTGGGGTGTGGATGGCCCTTCAGAACCTAGGTGGGACCCCAGGTATCTGGCTTTGCAAACATCTTCTCAGGAGCAGACACTAAGCTTGCCCTTCCACTCCTAGTGGCTCAGAAGCTACTCTTGCTAAGATATTTCTTCATCTCCTCCCCCTCCCCTCTCCTCCATCCCACCTCTTCTCCTGACAGCCTTCATCTGTGTTTCTTCTCCTCTTCAAGGCTGGGAGCTGCTTAGAGGGGAAGGTCCTCCTCCCAAGCCCCCAGCTTTGTCCCCTCTGCTCTTCCCTGGGTCACCACAGCTCCTACCTGTCTTTCTAGTCTGGGTCCCAAGAGCTCCTTCTTTGGTCAACCCTAGTTTGTCCCTTTGTCCCCGCTGTGGATTCTCAAGTTCTCACATGTCCCCTCAAATTCTCCACATATTCCTTTTGTCCTTTTCTGTCACCCCACGCTCCCTACCTGCATCTCCTCGTCATACCTGTGCTCCTTGACCTCCACTGTTTATCCCCACGGACTCCACCTGTGACCCTGCGGCCCTCCCAAGTCACCTCAGCCCTTCTTGTCTCCCCATGACAGTGGGTCTCCAGTAACGATTGTTGCAAAAGAACAAACAAATGGATGAGGGAAACAGCTGTGCAGATATTTGCAACTAGCTTGAAGTGTGATTGGTGTAAAGTGCTTTCCCTTGAATTATCTGCAAAATCGTTTCTATTTTTTGCTCAATGGTATGTGTGCAGACACAAGCCCGGCCCTCGACTCCCCACCATGGGCTGTGGAATTCTTGTCCATACCCCTGCCCTTCTTTCCTGGTCTCTGGTCACACAAGCAAGAATCAGGAAGATGATAATCTTCTAGCTAAG
The DNA here is from genome assembly GCF_964270905.1 of Leucopleurus acutus. NCBI lineage: Eukaryota > Metazoa > Chordata > Mammalia > Artiodactyla > Delphinidae > Leucopleurus > Leucopleurus acutus. The sequence goes on from NC_139143.1 coordinate 163,873,373, forward strand.
GGCTCCTGACCCCCTGGGGCACATGCCACACATTTGTTCTCTCAGGGGCACCCAGGAGAGTTGTGTAAACAGCCACCCAGGGCCCCATCCTAGCTGCTGTCATGCTCCTCTCTTCCCCAGGCACTAAGGCCACCATCCAAGGCCCCAGTCCCCTGACCTGATGTGCAGGGAACCTCCTGCACTTGGCAGGGAGAGCCAGAGGGCCATGTCAGAATCCCCTGTATCCCTGAAGAACAGGAATCAGAATTTTGTTCTCTGTCCCCATCCCTTGGTTCTCATCTGTCCTCAAGCCATTCAGAGCTTTGGGCTTCTCTAAGTGTCTCTGACATCCTGGTGCTTGGAAGGGACGTACACACATGCTTGAAAGCAAAGGGACTCAGCCAGCTGAGTCAATAGAATGAAATGAAGCCAAATCAGAGAAATGAGGCTGTGGCCACTGGCACCTGTCCTGTTTATTCAACCCAACGCAACCCAGGTGGAAGAGGGGAGCCTGGGATTAACTGATTGGCAGAACCTGCTTCCCCAACACTCCGTCTTCCTGCTGCCTCAGAGATAACACAGAGCTGGGTCTGGTTCCTGCAGCCTGGTCTCCTCCATCCCCAGTCCAGGGCTCCCACCCAAGCCTCCTTTCCCTGCTGCCGTCTGCAGCTGCCTTCCCTCTGTCCTCTGGGAGACACAACAGCATTCGTGGCGAGGAAACTAGGCCTCCGAGCCTCGGGACCTCCCTGAGGTTTCTGAAGTCTTCCTGCTCTGGATGGGGTGGGAAGGGCGTGTTCTCTTTCTAAATAGAATCTCCTGAATTAAGTCTCAGGCTAAAGGCTGGGAAGTGCCCTTGGGGATGAGAAGATCCTGGACTGAGATGCAGAGAGGGGTCAGGCACATCACCAAGGACAGGACCAGGAGGAAGCCCAAGTGGGTAGGGGTGGGGGCTCAATGGGGAGGAGGAAGCCTGGAGAATTTTCCAAACCTGATAGCAGGTTTGGGGTTCAAGTCCTAGGCTTCCCTTCCCCCCTGGCAGCCAGCCTGCCCACTGCATGAACAAAGAGACCCCCCCCACACACACACACACTCAGCAACTCCACAGCTTCTGTGGGTGCAGCCCTCGTCATGTGGGTGTGTGCGGGAGGGGAGTGGAGGGATGGCTTGACGTGCATCCTTCCTCTGCGCTCCTCCCCACCGCATTCACACACATCCAGTGAACCCTGGAGGGCCTGGAGTGAGGAGTATGCACGTGTACTGCAGGCTTGCAGGAAAGAGATTTTTTTCCCCCAGGGTTGATTCAGGAGCACGACAAGTCCATGAAGCAGAGAGAGCTAATCACTAAGTACAACATGCCCTGACCATGTGCTGGGCACAATTTTAAGCACGTTACGTGTATTAACTCATTTAATCCTCACAACAACCCTGCAGGGCAGATACTATTATTATCCCCATGTAACAGATAGGAAACAGAGGCACAGAAAATTAGGTAAGAGACAGGGTAGATGTGAAGCTAGCTGCCTGGCTCCAGAGTTCCCACTTTCATTAGTCCTACGTGGATGCTCATAGCTCTGTGTATGTGTGTGTGTGTGTGTGTGTGTGTGTGTGTAATAGCATGGGCATCTTCCTGTACTCGAGTGTTTGTGTGTAAAGCACCAGGGACAGGTGTGCTCTCAGGCACGCCTGCCCAGCGCTGTTCAATGAAATCTTGAGGAATCTGCCCCTTCTCCTTCCCCCAGAGGAATCTGTAGCTTTCCTCGTTCCAGGCTGCCTCTGACCAGCTCCCTGAGCCTGGTGCTCGCCCCCTCTGTGCCCTCACTGCTGTGGACAAGGCACCAGAAGGAAGAGCAGCAAGAAAGCAAAGCACATTTGAGTGATCGCGTGTGGGGTGAGCTGGATTTCTAGCACCTGCTGCAGCTGGAATTTTGGCCACCCCCAGCCCCGTTCTGGGCACAAACACCAGTACTTCCTTCCACATTTGACAGTGGCTGGAGGAAAATCTCTTCCTAGATCCAGGCAGGATAGGGGCTATATCACCGGGGATCCACTGTGTCATGAGGTGGGGGCTGAGACTGTTCCAATCAGAGCCCAGGTCTGACGTCATGGTGAGTCAGGGACCCAGTGCCCATGCCCTCTGGCCCTGGGGCAGGGAGGCAGCATCTCTTCCCAACAGCCTGCTGTCCCCATCTCCCCCCGGGTCCTCCACCTGAGTGTAGAGAGCACGTGGTCCTCTCCACTCCCAGCCTGGCTGCCTGCCGCCTCGCCTGTCTTGCGGGCAGAGAAGCGTCATACCTGCGTGCCAGAGAGGCACAGGTGTGCCCGCGCCGCTCACACGGCGTACCACCTGCTGGAATCTTGGCGGAGGGCGGGCTTGGGATGGTATCCACGGGAGAGACAGTCTGTGGCATAATTAAGAGTGAGCAAAACACAAAACAAAACAATGTTTTCTTTCCTTTCTCTTTTCTCCCACTTGCCCTAATTATTTTCCCACTTTAAAATTCTACATCAGGTCACTGAAACGTAAAAAAAAAAAAAAATTCTACATCAACTTTAATTAAGCTGGCCTTGGGCAGGGAAGTCTGGCAAACTTGGAGAAGTTCACTTGTTTATTTTCTTACCGCTCAGTGACTGGATTTTCGCATTTCACTCTGTCTCTCGCTGAGGAGGGGTGACGGCAGCTTCCTGCCCGCGGGGGGACAGGTGCAGACAGAACTGCTCGCCACAGCCTCCAAAGGGGTAATTCTCCAGAAAAATCTACCATTGCCGGACTTAAGCTTTACTTTTGTCCCACCTCCGCCTCTAACCCCGCCTCTTACTACACCCTATAAGGTCAGGGTGTGGGAGCAGGGTGTCAAGCAGCTGAGAGCGTTGGACTTGGAGTCAGAGCTCAGTTTGGCCACTTATTTGTTGGGCACGGGTCATTCGTTCATTCATTCATTCACTTGTTCATTCATCTGCTTTCTCTCACTTATTCATTCACGCATTCACTTAGTCTCCCATCATTCAATTGCTCATCTACCTCCCCACCCCATCACTCTGGGCCAAGTACATCCCTGCTTCTGCCCCACCCCCAACCCCAGCAAGTTCTCTGTGGGCAAGTTATTTGGTTCCTCTAAGCCCATTTCTTCATCTTTTGGTTGTTCCAAGGACAAAGAGATCATGTGACTGGAAGCCAGTGTGGCTTCTGGCTCGGCGTGGTAGCATCATGGGGCACCTCTAATATGACATCCATCATTAGACCCTGGCTCTGGGGCTTTCTGGGTCTTGGTCTTTGCTAGCAAGTCAAATGCCCAGACCAACTCCAGGGTCAGGTAGGTCAGCTGAATCCTGAAGGTTGCTGAATTTCATGATAAAGCGGATGATAGGAGAGCTGGGTGCTCTGAACGGGCCATGAAGCCTGGGTGGCTGACTGGGGAGCTCAGTGCAGTGCTGGGGTGCCCTGGGCTGTGCCATGAGGTTGGATGGTATCTGATGCTCACGCTGAAGGCTGAGGACAAGAGAAGCAGGCAGTGTCTGTCCAGTCTTGCGGGGGAGGCAGCGCATGAATGGCAGAGTTAATGAGTGAGTGAGTGGATGAACGTGTGAGTCTTTGAGTGAGTGGGTGATTGAGCAAAGGGCTGAGTACATCACTGGGTGAGTGACCAACTGAGTGACTGATGGAAGGGTAGATGACTAAGTAAATGAATGAATGAATAATGAGTGGGTAAGTGTGAGTCAGTGAATGAGTGAGGGATGAATGAGCAAATGAGTGAGGGAATAGGCGAGCAAATAAACAAAAGATTGAATAGATGGATGAATGAGTGAAAGAGGAATTAGGTGGTTGAATGAATTAGGAATGACTGAATGAATGGATGAGAGGATGCATGGGTAAGGGACTGAGTAAATGGTCAATAAAGAGTGAAAGACTGAGTGCATGACCTATGAACAAATGAATGAATTAGTGTGGCTGCAGGTATGTCTAGTGAATGACCGAGGGATCCCATGAATAAGTTAATCAGGAAATGACTGAATGACTCCAATGAGGGAGCAAGTGACTCTCACCCCCACCCTTGGTACCGGGGCCCACAGACCCGGGGAAGTGATGGTTTCACGGGCAGTTCTGCCCTCCTCCCCTCCCCCTGCAGCAGCAGAACCCCCTCGGCTTCCGAACCATTGGAGACCGTTCCATTATGTAGAGATACAAACAGGATTGCCTTAGCATTTACTTCTCCACCAGAACTGCACCCAAACTATTGAAATGCAGATGTCAGGAAAATAACAGATCTCTGGTGGCTTGCCTACCTGTCCCCCTCACTGCTGAGAAATAACTCGCAGCAGCGGGTTAAGCTGACAATAAACACAGTAATTGACTTCAGTGGGAACGAACTTGCTTGACTATTGACAAAAATTTAAGGTGATGCAACCCTCACAGGGCTTGCGCAGGTGGCAGCCGGCCGCTGCTGTGCCTCTTCCTCCTTGGGACAGGGAGGAGGGACACGGGCCGCAGGGTGATGAAGGGGTTCCCATCCCTGGGTGAAGAGGCAGGTCCCGGTGTCCTGAGAAAGGCCAAGTCTTAGCTCTTGTGGTTGGCATGGATGAACTTTGCTGAGGACGGGATGCTGTTAAGCAAAAAGTGGGTATGAGGGAGGCCTCTCCCGCCCCCGCCACCTCCTGCTCGGGCAGGTGACAAAGATTAGGCAAAGGGCTGGCAGCTTCTTGTCCCGGCTGCCCTCCAGGGTGAGATGGGGGCAAGGTAGCTTCTCCCCCCATTCTCACCAGGGCCCTCTGAGGGCGCACTGGCACCGGGCTGCTGTGTAGCTGCCGCTTAGGGGAGTGGCGAGAGCCCCGGCTGCAGCGTCCAGCCCCGCCAGCAGCCTGCCCGCCGCCGGGCAGTCTGAAGGGAGATGAAGGTAGGCAGGCTTCAGCAGAGGGCACTCAAGTCCTAGGAATCTGTACTCAGCAACCGCATGCCTGTGTTCGGTGGTTTCCCGGGGAAGCGGAGATCACGAATCTCGGTAACTGGAGCCCAGGGCCTCATCGCTCGCCGCGATTGTGAGGGGACTGAGGGATGGAGTGGACCCGTCTACACAAAACACACACACAGGGGGCTCTTCCAAACGAGCTGGCTTGGCCATCACTGGGGGCCCCCTCCCACCGGGCAGAAGCAGGGGAGGAGCTTCGGGAGGGGCTGGGAGGGGGCCAGCAGCCTAGGGTTCCTTCCTCTCCCATCCCCACCTGTGAGCCGGTGGGAGACGTGAATCTCGATGGCAGCGACTTGGGCCAGCTCAGCCGTTTTGGGGGGATGTTAATGAAATGCGGGAGAACTTGTCCTTGCAGACAGTGGCCCCTTTTATTTTGGAATGAAAAGCTGCATTAGTCTGAATGAGGTTGGGAGGCCTCATAAATCCGGCTCTGACTGCCTCGAGGGGGAGTGAGGAGAGGAGGCCTGGCTGGTGGGTAGCCTTGTTTACCAACAACTCGAGAAGCCGGGATTGGCGGCTCCCAATCCCCGGAGATGCAGCTTGAGATCGTGCCAGCCCTGGTGTCTGCTGGTGGCAAGGCAGCCCGGAGAGGTGCACGACGGCGGGGAGAGAGGTCTGCGGGTTCCTCCTCACGAGCTGGGGACGGCGGAGTTCCCCAGTTTGTTCTAGTAAAGGACACAAATCCTATTCCACCCTTAGCGTTTCTACAAGCAGCCAGAAGCCCAGTGGGTCTCCAGCAGAGGTGATGAGGATCTTCCGCTAGAGCCTGTCCCCTGCTTAGCCCAGGTGGGATAGGACAAGGGTCAGGCCTGCAAGCTTAGGGTGCAGATAGGCCGGCACGGGGACCGCAGCTCCCCACTCACAGAGCCTGGCAGTGATATAACTAGAGGGAGGAGGGAAGGAGTGAGGAGGAAGGAGGAAGGAAGGAAGGGAGGGAGGGAGGGAGAGGGAGGGGGAGGAGAAGCGTCACCCACTAGCTGTGTGACTTTGGACCTCTCAACCTCTCTGAGGCTCAGAGTCTTCAACTGTAAAATGCAAAAACCACCCAGATCCTATCAGAGGGCTGCGAGCTGGTTAGATGACGGGATGCATATGAGGTGTGCTGAGTGGTACGCCATCTGGAACACAGAAAACATGTGCTAAGTACTAGTGGTCAGTATTATCAGCGCTAATGTTTTTGTCATAATGCCTCCCACCCTCCCCTGACCGGGAGGCAGCCGGCTGCTGTCAGCTTGGGGAGACCTCTGTGTTACAGAGTGACTTGCAGCCAGGTCCAGAATAAGGCCCTGTCCTCGGCTGGGGGAAGCCGGCTTCCCTTTGACCCCGCGGTTCCAGCTGGGCGGCCAGGCCTGCAGACCGAGCCCCACTGCCTCTGCAGCTGGAGGCTTTTCCCAACGCAGCCAACGTGGCAGCAGAGGAAAGCCTCCCTCCGCAGCGCTGGCTAACTCCCACCCACCGTGGGATGCAGCGGGAGCGAGGGCCCGCCGATGCTGTTTCCCCGGGGGTGCTGAGGGGGCTGCGGGTGACAGGGCCACACTCTCACGCCCTGGGATCCTCAGATCGCCCCTCTGCCTTCCTACATTCACTTCTCCGGCACCACTGTCCTTCTTGACATCTTTGGAGGCTGCTGCCCCTCCTCTTCTTGGTCCCCTCCCTTCATCTCTCTCTTCCACTGGCCTTTCCCAGGCTCTGGTCTGGGGTGCAGATCTGCCCATTGCCTGGAGTCACACCTCTACCCCTCTGCTTTTCAGCTTCCCCGCCACCCTGGCCCTCTCATGGCAAGAGGCTGCCTGCAGGATAACCAATACAGACCTAGCATCCAGGCTCTCTCCCCCTTACCCAGCCCCTAACCATCCTTGGGCATTGCTGGTGATGCCTTTTTAGCCTTGCATCCTTTGCCTTGCGTTCAGATCCTGCCCATTCCCTTTCCATTTCCCTATCAGGGCACTGGAATTTTCTTCCTTAGTGAACAGCCTGGACTTTTTGGTTCCTTGGAGCAACTAAACCAGCTGTGGAAGCTGATAAGTGATGGGGATGGAGCGTCCACTCTTGAACGAAGAGGCTCCTTCAGATTTATTCTGGGGGGGCGGCGCTTCTGCTCCCTCCTCCAGCACTTCCTCCTTGCCGGTGTCCACTGGGGCCCGTTACTCTCTATCAAGAGGGGGCAGCTGCTGCTTCTCTGGCTCTGGTCTGCATGTCCTTCCCTCTGGTCCCCCGGGCAACATTTTTCAGTGGCTGCTTGGGAAACCAACCCCTCCTGCTTGAGGATGAGGAAGACCCAAAGTCCGGCAAAAAAAAATGGTAACCTCCATTTGCTGGCGGATCTTTGGGGGATGCCCTCAAGAGCACCTCTTTCCCTTTTTGAGAGGAGATCCTTGGGAATCTCCCCTCTTGCTCCTTCCACAGCCACAGTCACCCCCATTTCAGGGGGGAGGGAGTCCCTCCGCAAGCGGCAGGATTGGCCGTGCTGCAGTATTCACACCCCCACACAATGCCATAGTCTCCTATGCCTGGACAGGGAGGGAAAGAAAAGACCGGGACATGAACAGGCCACACAGAGGCCGACTCATGGTCTATTTGTAAGAAAATTAAAGATTTGCCTTTCAGATGTTTGGGACCATGCTTTTACCAGACAGCTGGCAAATGGGAGAGATTGGAATGATGGAATAGATCAAATTATTTAAATGAGAAAAATAAATTCACACACAGCCTAGCCGCTGCCAGGTGACAGATCCGTTTATTTATCTACTGTATCGGCACCACTCTGTCTCTGTCAAAAAGGTCATTAAACTCGTCTAACTGCGTATTTTGCTGCCTCCTGTTCCAGACTCGCTCCACAGCCCTTCCCTTCCCTCGACACCCAGCGCCACTTGAAAAAAATATTTATTATTGCTAATAAACAAGTTGTTTTTTTTTAACGCTTTCTATTTTGCTCCCCCACGGGTCCTGCTCCACCCCACGGAAAATCACAGTTTCTCTTTATTCTTTCTCAGGAGAAATGGGGGAGGGGGCCAGCCCCTCCTGCAGAGTTGAAGAAGAGGGACGGGAAGTACCAGCGTGCATCTCAGGCGCCCCTCTGCATCTAAGGATTTAGCCATCTTCCTGCCAAGCCCCTATAGTTGTGGTGCATGGTCCAGTCCTGCTTTCCACAGCAGAGGGTCTGGCCTGGGCTCTCCAACCCCTACCAGCTCCTGCAGCTCCCCTAGCCCAGCGTGGACAATCCGCTTTGAATTCCGTCTCCCCTGAGTCCCAACCCCAACTCTAACTCTGCTTCCACGAGGGATGGGGTTAGGGAGGGAAACCAGTTCCTGGGTCAGTCTGCGGCCGCCGCCGTCCAGCCAGCGACGGCTGCGTGAGAGCTGGAAGGCGAGACTCCGCAGACGGCAGGCTCCAGGTTCCTCCGCTCCCTGCGGGCGCGACTCTTCCAGCTTGTCCGGCCGCTAGGCTGCCGCCGTCTCCCATCTCGCGGTGCCAGCTCTCGTGCTCCACGCCCGGCTCCCAGGCTCCGTGCCCTCGCAGTCGAAGGGACTGGGGGCGGCAGGGCGGATGCGGACGTCTGGGAAGCGAGGAGAGTCTTCGTTATCCGGCCGTCTCCCCAAACCGGGTCCCGGGTCCCCTTCCCCGCCCAGGTGTGAGCTCGCGGGTGTACGCCTCGGCGGGTGTGAGTGTGAAGTGTGTGTGCGCGGGGGAGTGTGCGGAGGGAGCGCGGGCGGCGGGCGGCGCGGGAGGCGGGAGGCAGGGCGCGGGGGAGGGGGCTGGGAGGGAGAGTGTGCGCGCGTGCAACTCCACTCCGGGGCTTTGTGCGAGCCCGGGCGATAGCATCCGCGGCGGCTGGAGGAGGAGCGGCCGGAGACGCGTGCAGCCCGCCCGCCAGCGCCCGGCAGCCGGGGCAGGTGGGAGCCCGCGCGCGAGCCGAGCCGACGCAAGCCGCAGCCGAGTCCGAAAGGAGCCCGAGCGGAGCCCAGGAGCCTCTCTCGCGGGGGGCCCGTGGGCGGCAGCCGGGCTGGGCGGGCGCCGGCGGGGCGGCCCCCAGTAAGATGTGCGCGGCGCCGCGGGGCGCCCCCCACTCGCAGCGGCGCTCAGGAGCCGGGCTGCTGGGCCAGGCGGCGCCTCGGGGGCTGCTGCGCGCCCGCGCCTAGAGCTGCCGCCCCAGGGAGCCCGCCACGGCCGCGCCCCGGGCACGCTCGGCGGCGCCCAACGATGACCGCTCCCTGGCGGCGCCTCCGGAGTCTGGTTTGGGAATACTGGGCCGGGCTCCTCGTGTGCGCCTTCTGGATCCCGGACTCGCGCGGGATGCCCCACGTCATCCGGATCGGTAAGGGCTCCCCGGAGCCGGGGGTCTCCATGCGCCCGGGCGGGGGCGGGAACGGGGGGCCACTGTACGCGATCCCAAGAGATTTCCCACCCTCTCTCCGCGCTGCCGGGGCCGGGTGACCACCAGCTCGTCCCGGTGAGGACAAAGTTCCAAAGCCGGGGTCATGGGCCTTACTTATTGGAGAGGAGGCAGCCGGGGTGCGGCGGGCGAGGGGCCCTTGGCGCGCTTCTGGGAGGCCAGAGCTGGCAGAGTGGAGCGAAGCGTTCCGGTCCCAGCCCGAGTCGCGGGCGCATTTCCCGGCCATTGCCAGCAGGACCGGCCGCAGACCGAGTTCTGGGACCCGGCTTCTCCGCGAAGCGGCAACCCTGGGGAAGGCGCCAACTTCTCTTCCTTCCTCGTTCCCCGAGGGCCCCTCGCCCCCACCTGGGGCAGGGCTCGAGCGGCCGCGGCGGGGACGCAGGATCCGGCTTCGCATGACAAGGGCGGCCGGTCTTCTCTCCCGGTGGCTGCCCTCGGCCTCGGTGGCCCCCGTTCAGCCCCGTGGCACGGGGCAGGGGAGGGGCGGCCCCCGCCGGTCGCTCCAGCCATCCGTCGCGGCCGAGGCCTCTCCTCCGCCCGGGGCAGCGCAGGCAGGGGGAAGGGAACGACGGAGCCCGCCCAGCGCAGCCAGGAAAGGCGAGAAGAGGGATGCGAGTGGATTTTAAAGTTAGCCGAAATCCCTCCGCAACTGGCGGCGGCCGGCGGGGCTGCGTGCGGCGTTCTGGGGCTCTGGCGTCCCCGCGTCTCTTCTCGCCAGAGTCTCTTACTCGGGGTTTTAACTTTGTTGAGGCATCCTGTAGGCAGCGCTCCGGGCTGTGCGGGATGCCTCCGAGTGTTCCAGGCCCGAGACCGCCAGGGCTGGGCCCGGCCTGGCCACGCGGGAGCCTCCGCCACGCAGGCCCTGCGCCCGCCACCAGGCCGGAGACCTGGGCCGCCTGGGTTCGCGAGGCGCCACCACCAGCATCTGGCACAAGGAGGCCAGAGCTCTGCTGAGCCAGGACCACCTTCCTCCCCTGTGGCTCTAATCTAGGCTCAGACTCTGGGCTGCCGGCACCGTGAGGGGGTGTAGGGAACCAGTGTCGAGCTTGGTTTCTCCACTTGAGGTTTTCCTAGGAGGCAGTCAGAAATCTGTCTCTCTCCTGGATTCCAGATCCTCTTGAACTGGACACCTGGACGAGGGTAGAGCACAGTCCTCAGCTCTGCCCACCCTGGGGTCTTTCCGTTTATGCCCAGGACCCTGGCAGGCAGACATTGGAGGCAGAGGAATCCAGGCACCCGACTCTGGGGACAGCCCTCGCGACCAGGCTTAACCCTTTGCAGCCCAGTCTGCTCCTGGCAAGACAAAAATATCTCTTCTATCTCTGCACCTTTGCCTGCCCCAGCGCCCAGTTGGGTCACCATTCCAGGAGCAGGCAGCCCCCTAGTAGTGGGCCAGTTCTTTCTTTATTCCCTGCTTCTTTCCCTCTGTTTTTTTTGTGGGCCTGCATGGTAGGGTGCCCTTGGGAGAAAAGAGGGGGACCCAAAAGGTGCTATGCACGCAGCCCATGCATTGCAGGTCCCTCTTCCGTGGTCCTTCCTCCACAGGGGTGGGATGGGCATGCTCCTGCCCAGCGTCAGGGGTGGCAGTCTTTGGGGGCCCAGGAAGAGAAGGAGCAGGTGAGGGAAGCCCTGGAAGGCTGAGCTGAGGAGGGGCCGGATGATGTATCCTCACCCGCTCCCTCTTACTGTGAAGCTGACTTGCACTGGAGGACTCCTCACTGCCCTGAGGGGAAGCCCGAAGCCTGCCCGCCCTTTCTTGGGTTCACCGTGTAATAATGCAATTAAGGATGGCAAAGCCCTCCTCTCTTCTAATCTTCTTCGTATTAAGCCCCAGGATTAATTAGCGTGTTGGCCCAAGCCGTTTATATCCAAGAGCCCTGCCCCGTTTGATTCCCAGCCCGAGGACTGGGGTGTTGGGCCGAGGCCGAACGTGACTGCCGGAGCTGTGCCAGATTGGATGGAGGATGGGAAGGCTCTGAGGCCCCTGGGCTTCTCTGGAGCTTCCTGGGGAGCTGAACTTCTGTCCTTCTGAGCACAGGCTGGAGTCTCAGCTGGAGCCAGGGGCTACAGTGGACGTGGCACAGAGAGAGACACACACACAGAGAATCTCATGCTGAAACCCAAACACAGCATGTTGGCTGGGCCTGATGCCATCTCCCTTTTTCTCTCTCTCCCCACCCCTGGGATCTCAGGGCTCTGGCTAGGGCCGCAGGAATTGAGGCCTTGGAAATTGGGCTCCGGCGTGTGCTGGGTGCTTCTGGTTCCCAAGACTGGTGCCTGAGCTGGCTGCGCTGACAGCCGAATCTTTGCCCAGCAGGCAGGCGTCGCCTAGCACCAGCCTGGGAGAGGGGTTTTCTGCAGGTGTGCAAGGGGCTCTCTGGGCCGGGGAGCAGCGTACCCGCTCCCTCTCTTTGTGCCTTTTTTTGGGGACTGAAATTTCCTCTTAGACAAGGAGATGGATAGCTCAGCAGTGTGACAGAGTGTTCAAACAATCCGTCTTGAATAGATGAATTGCATTGCTCTGTCTTTTTGTAATTGTGTCTATCAGAGGGAGAGGTCAAGGCATTGATTGCTTGGATGGTTTGCAAGTAACAAAGGAGAGTAAGGAAGAGAGCGAGGGAGAGAGAGTAATTGGATTGTAGTCTGCAGGAAAAAAGTGATCATCGATTATTTTATATGAATATGTGGAAGATGTATTCTGCGTGTGGTTATCAAGCGTTGCTTACTGAAGGTTTTCAAGGCATATTGTTCAACATTTTATTATTATTATTATCATCATTCTTATTGTTCAGATGGATCCCCGTCTTAACTCACAGAAAGCAGCTTAATGCATGGGTCCTCTCAGTGCTTCAGTGGCCTCATGTGGGGACCTGGATTTCCTGGTTACGTGACCTAGAAGCTGAAGTGGAGGGGCCCTGGGCTGGGAGCCAGGAGGGCTGGGAGCCAGGAGGCCTGGGTTTTCTGCTCTGCCTTCCACCAGTTTCCTGAGCCATCTTGGTCAAATCACACTGTCCCACCCACCTGGAGCCTCAGTTTTCCCATCTGTAAACTATTAAGTTGGCCGTGATGGCTGGGGATATTCTGTGGTTTCAAAGTTCCCTTTAGTGCAGGCTGGTGGGGACTATCAGTGCCATAGTAGGTTTCACGGCTAGATCATCCCTCGTGTTACATACATACTGTAGGATAGAAGGCCAGCCTGGAATTTGAAAAGGGAGACAGACAGTGGGGCGGTAGCTGGGGAGCTCGAGTGGACGATGGTGATCTCTAGCCAGCCGGGGGGGGGGGGGAGGTTCCGAGCCAAACGGCTGCAGAGACATAAAGCAGGTGTGTGTGGAGGGGTGGGAGGTGGGAGGGAAAGGCTGGCTCAGCACTGGCCCCTCCGAGCATCTACAGACGGAGCAAAAGAGTTTCGAGGCTCTGAGCCTGAGCTGGGGGCAGGGGCGGAGGAGGGGGTGGCGCGGGGTAGCGGGTACTGCAGTCTGTCCCAGGGACATGAGGTCCCCTTGCCCAGAGTTCCCAAGTCAGCCCTGTCTGCATCTCCTGCGATCAGTTCATCCAAATGGTCCTGAACGTTCGTCTCCTGAGTTTGGGAGCTGCTATGCGTAAAACAATGAGAAATTTCTCACAGTGACTGGTGATGCGCTGAAACATCCCGCCGTGTTGAGCAGACAGGCGCTGAATGAAGATCAATAGGGTTTTCCCCCCTGGAAGCAAATAGCTTCAGACAAGACCTGGGAGTGGCCCGAGGGGCCTTAAAAAGCATTAACTTCCGGCATTTCTGCCTCCACTTTCTAGCCCAGCTGCTCCTGTCAGCCCGGGCTTCCCTCCTTCGCGAGCTGGAGTTTCATTTCTTCTTGATGCCTGCCTCGCACTGCGCTAAACAGTCTTTTGACGTCAGGATGATCTGGGCTTTTTAGAGGTGGTTGATGCGGGGTGAGCCAGCACAGTGTCCCGACCAGGCCCTTCCAAGGTCACTCGCATCCCCCTGCTGCCGGCATGACAGTTGACTTCAGAAGTCCAGCCCACTGTGCTCTTTCAAAAGCGCTCTGAGGGGCAGCTCTTCATCCCACCCTTCAAAACGCAAGGCTGCTTGGCTGCCTTTAGGATCCTTCTTGGGGCCTGTGAGCCTCCGTCAGTGCCATTGTAGGTTTCACAGCTAGATGAGTCCCCACCTTCCCACAGGCCCCGTGTCCCTGCCCCAGGAAACAGCCACCTCCGTGGGGAGGGGGGAGGCACAGATGCCCTATGGGTACAAGAACAACCCCATGCTCGGGGGTGGGGGCGTGCAAGGTCATATGCAGAGGAGGCTCAGGGCTGCTCTTCTAGGGGAAGACCTGGTTGTGCTCCACCACTGGGACTGTTTCGGATCTGCTGAGGCCAGGCTTCGTCCAGGCTGTCGCACTCAGCTGCCCCAGCCTCTGCCTCCTGCTGCTTCCGCCTGAGCCCTGCCTTGCTTGTCAGGACCCTCCAGAGGGAACCAAGAGAGCTGATGTTCCCCCTTCGCTGGGCAGCAGCAGAGAGGAGCCCTGGGCTCCCCAGGCCCTGCCTGGCAGCAGAGAGGACTGAAACGCCAGGAGCAGGGCCCTTCCTCTGGGGCCTGCCCCCAGCGGGCCCTGGCTTGTCCTCCCGGGGAGCTCTGGATGGACAGGTGGGCCAGGGGCGGGCCTGGTGCAGACAGGCCTTGGACTAGTTGGCTGGAATAGCTCTTCTCGCAGGTGCTGATTCCCCAGCAGCAGCGCCAGGGGGCAGTGTGCCTGTGTTGAGGTGGCCGTACGTCTCCTGCCTGGGACCCCACCTGGGTCTGGAGCGAAATCAAAATAGGAAAACAACACACAACCGCAATGCAATGGCCCTGGTTTATTGAGCATTTACTAGCTGCCCGGGACTGTGCTTTTCCAACAGTGACTGGTGATGTGACTAGTAAGTGCTCGAGACATGTAGCTGTCGCGTTTTTTTTTCCTCGCCATCTGGTTTAGCCTTCACAAACACCCTGCAGACATTATCCTCATTTTGCAGATGAGGAAGCTAAGCTTGGTGAGGTCACTTGCCCAGGATCACGTGGCCAGTGAGTGGTGGATGCAGGATAAGAATTCCCGCCGGCCTGACCCCAGATCCTGTGCTTTTAACTGTCTGTGTAGTCGGAAGATGGGAAGCACTGATTTTCGTATGCGCTGAGTGCAACGCCCCTCCCCCCTTGGTTCTGGGTGCTGAGTGCAACGCCCCTCCCCCCATGGTTCTGGGTGCTGAGTGCAACGCCCCCTCCCCCCCATGGTTCTGGGTGCTGAGTGTGGCCTCAGAGGCCTGGGCTGTACGAGCTTTGCAACATTTAACCCTACCAGTGCCGGTTTTCAGCGTCAGACTCTCCTTGCTGATGGACCAAGTGGTAGTTATGCTTCCTGTAGAGGAAAGATATGAATGGTCTTTCCCACCCCTCCCGCATGTGCAACGCACAACCGTACACTGACTACACCCCAACTTGTCCAGGCGTCTGGACTCTGCCTAACACTTTTTTTTTTTTTTTTTTTTTTGCGGTACGCGGGCCTCTCACTGTTGTGGCCTCTCCCGTTGCGGAGCACAGGCTCCGGACGCGCAGGCTCAGCGGCCGTGGCTCACGGGCCCAGTCGCTCCGTGGCATGTGGGATCTTCCCAGACCAGGGCACGAACCCGTGTCCCCTGCATCAGCAGGCGGACTCTCAACCACTGCGCCACCAGGGAAGCCCTCTGCCTAGCACTTTAATCTGAGCCCGAAATAAAGGTTGGACTCTCCCTTGGTTGTGTTCAGTCCACCCACAGGAATCCCTCTACTCTGGAAACTCCAGCCTACATGTCACCCTGGCAGCCACCAGGCTGTCCTCAAAGACATCATCAGAGCGTTGAGGAAATCCCAGGGCCCTGTGTCTGTGTCTCCCTTCATCCTCTTCAGCTAGTGGCCTGGCCAGAGAAGGTGGCCAGCAAATTAGTTCTTGTCCTCCCTTCCTTCCCAATCCCATCTTCCCTCCAACATCCTTTCCAGGCTAATAGGTTTTATGGTCATTTTATTTTTAAGCAAGAGTCACATTCCAACCTTCTAAATAGAGCCTGCATTGCTGTGAACTGAGACTGGTGGACAATAGGAGGGTAAGGTCCTCTGACACTGGGCCCAGGAATATGTGTTGCTGTCCCGCAGACACTGTGGGTTGGATGTGGGGACCTGGGTGCAAGAGCTGCCCAGTCCCCCCTTCCCCATGCCACGTCTGCAAAAGCAGAGGAGAGCCCACGCCTACCCTTCTCCTACACCTTGTTCCTTCTTCCAGGGGACACAGGGAGACTGGGTTATGGTGGCTGCAGGGACTGACCTGTTCTCGAAGTGGGGAAACTGCACTGCTCAGAGTGCCCACAGAAGTGACTGATTAGGAACAGGCACGATTGGAGCGGTCATGTTATTTTCAGGGGCCTCAGTTTCCCCATCTGTAAAATGGGGATGAGACTTCCTGCCTCATGGAGTCAAATAGATGGGATGTCATTTCAAAAAAGCTTAAATGCTGTTCAAATGCCAGCATTTCTTCTTGTTTTTGTTGGAGGAGAGGAGTCTGACTCCAGCACAGGGCGGGACTGGGGTGAGGTGAGGGAGGCGGCAGGGGAGCAGGATTTAAGGAGGCGGTCAAGTGGTGACCCTGCTCTTGCATGACTGAACGTGACAGTGAGCACCTCCTTAAATTTTGTGCCCCAGGTGCCTCACTGGCCTGTACCTATTAGCACCTGTGTTTGTTCTGAAGTCCCTGTTTTCTTCTGCTTCTCTTTGTGCTCTAGACACCGAATCCTAATTGAGCGTGATTGAGAGAGGGGAGAAGACTGGATTGAGGGCAAGGGCACTAGGTTTGAGGACAACAGGTCATTCTGATTTTGCTTTTGTTTCCCTTCAGCCACATTTTATAGCTGCTGGGCCCCTGAGCGCTCGGCCCCCACCTTACCTTGGTTTATTTCCTTCCGAATTACCGGCAGGGTCCACACTACCTCAGCGCCAGCCAGGCTCTCCCCTCCCCACAAAGCTCGGGTTCCCACGTTCCTCTCCTTGCTTCCTTTGACCTTTGTACCCTAATGCTCACTGGCCTTGGCTGTAGCTATACTTGTGGGTATGTGCAGGGCTTTCTCTAGTAAAGAAGTTTTTGGAGTCCAAAAATATATTTCATTGATTCTAAGATTGACTCTTCGCCCCACATTTTCACATCTCCGAAATCAGTCTGTGTCTGACATGTCAAGTCCGAGTTTACTTGCAGGATTTTTTCTTTCTTGGCACCTTAAAATGTGATGATGGTATGTCTCGGGTGTGATGGGATGTGGTGGATCTGAGTTTGAGTGGGAGTCTCACGTGCTAGCTGTGTGACCTTGGGCAAGTCACTTCACCTCTGAGCCTCCATTTCCTCATCCACAAGGAAGAAATATTAATATTGGGTTAAACCATATTCAGCTATGGTTTATAGGTCAAACCATATTTGACCTATAAAAATTTCATATGGTTGAAACTTATAGGGTCTTCACGGGGTTGGTGTGAGGATTAAAGGAGATAAAGTATATAAAGCTCTTGGCACAGTGCCTGATAATAAATGTTAGGAGAAAAAGGATTCCCCAACAGTGGAGGCTGTGCCTCCGCCATCAGACTCTGAGCTCTGAGGCTATCTGCTTCTTATATACCGTCTACCTTGTGACAACCTTGTGATCAGTACCCCATGCAGCTCAGTACATGGTATCTGCCCATTTCTGACATACCCATATGCCCAGCAGTGGAATGGATGTCTCCGGCAGCCTGTGACCGTTACCTGCCACAGTTACCTGCTCCCTGCTAGGGAGCAAGAGGGGTGCTCTTCTGAGGATGCTCCTATATGTCCAGAAGCTCCCAGACTCCTCCTAGCCTGTTATTTATCACACACCTGAAGCCCACGGGGTTTTGGTCCTTCCCTACATTTGCAGCGTTTTAACTGAAATGTGTTTTGCATGTATGCAGAGCTGGGAAGACCCTGGTTATGGGATGCTCTTGAGGGATTGGTCCAGGGAGTCCTGATCAGTCCTCTTGGATGTGGAGTCCAAGCTTGCTTCCGGAGCAAGCCAGTGCAGAGAGGGTCTGCAGCTGGAGGCTGGGCCCCAGGGGATAGACACTGCTGGCTCTGCTGGGAGACACCAGGTAATGAGGCCACAAAAGCGGGGGAGGAGAGAGTCCCCATGGTGATGTTAACAGATCGGAGATAATGAGATGGAGTGATATCTGGGGGGGAGTGGCAGCTTCCACTTCAAAATCCTTTGGTGCTGTGCTGAATGGTGGTTAAGGAAGGCAGAGGGAAGAAGAGGAGGGAGATGGAGCTAAGATTCCAGTTTGTGTGAAGAGGGTTTCAATCCATAGGAGACAATTAAGTCTTGTGCTATTAAAGGGACTGATGCAGACAGGCTGCGATGGAAGGGGGTTTATAGAGTTCTCAGAACCACTGCAGGGATGAGCTCTTTAAATATAGGAACGAGAGAGACTTCTGCAAAGCCTTCCTGCATCTGCTTTGCAGAACTGAAATATGCTATTCCAAAAAGCCTGCCCAATTGGGCGGAAAAGCAGAAGCAGGGAGCCAAGGCCTTCCCAGGGCTCCAGGCATCACATTTCCTGTCTGTGGTGAAGAATCACAGAATCCACGCCGAAAAGAACCCCGGGGGTCAGTCTAGGCCTCTGCTTCTCCAACATTAACATGCATCAGAATCACCTGGAACGCTCAGTAAAATACAGACCCCAGAGCTTCTGATTCAGTGGGTCTGGGTGAGGCCTGAGAATTTGCATTTTAGTAGGTTCCCAGATAATGCTGGTGCTGCTTCTCTGAGGACTACACTTTAAGTACCACTGTTCTAAGTCACTGGAGGACCCCGCCTGCCCCCCATAGGTGGATATCTCGTCTCTGCTTGAATACCACCCGTAACAGGAAACTCACCGCTTTTCAACCGTGCTTTGTTCTTTATTGCAAACGTACGGGCCAACTCCAATCTTTGTTGCAAAATTTCCCCTAAAATTGGTTTTCCTGCAGTTCTGGGGAAGGCAATAGGACTTGGACGTTGAGAGTATTGGTTCTGAAATCCATCTGTCTTGAGTTTGAGCTCTCATTCCTTCCTTCCAGACTGTGTCACTTTGGGTAAGTCACCTAACTTCTCTAAGCCTAGATTTCCTCACCTGTAAAATGGGGATAGTAATAGATTTGACTTCATGGGATCATTGTGAGAATTAACATGACTGGCCCCAAGGAAGTTCTGAATACATTTTAGCAATCTAACTTGTGGATAAGCTCACAGGTTCTGGAATCCAGCAGCCTGAGTTTGAGGGCTGCCTCCATCATTTCCCACCTGTGTGATCTTGGGCAAATTATTTAATCTCTAATAATAATAATAATAATACCTGCCTTACGGGGTTTTTATAAGGATTAAATGAGTTAATGCACATAACGTGTTTAGACTACGGCCATGGTAAGCGCTCACTAAATGTTACCCATTGCTCTTAATATTATGCTTACGCTGCCCCCTGATTCTGGTTTGGATTTGCACCCTGTCCCACAGTGCAACCCTACAGAAATGTAAAGGCATGTCTCCGGACTAAAGATAACGAATTCTTTCAGCATGGTGTCCAGAGCTGACCACAGTCCTGCTTATGTATTAAAAACAGTAAACTCATCCTCTCCTCACATCTCAGCGTTGGTGTCTACTTAACACCCCCGGATTATTTCAGGCTTTTCTGCAGCCGTTTCACTCTGTTGATTTACACTGGGCCGGTGGTCTCATGAGATCACAAGGTCTTTTACGCAGGCACCGCTGCCCATCTATCATTTCTCTCATCCTCTCTGTGGCAGTTGATCTTTCGAGGCTGAAGGCAAGACCTGTCATTTATCCCTGGAAAATCCTATCATTGAACCTTCAGGCAGTTTTTCTGGCTCTTTGTTTCTGGACCACCAAAGCCTGTTCCCATCTGTCCATCCTTGGGAGGTGGGCATGGATTTCACCCTCTTCTTCCGCCTCGGCCTGCTCCAGGGGTCTGTGATAGAGAAGTAAGTGGTTATTGGCCTGCAGTACGGTTGAGGTTGGGAACCGCAGATGTGGACAGTGGAGTTTTGTGGCTTCCTTTCTGTCGTCTGGCATGCTTCGTGCCATCTGAGCCTGGGACGAGCATGCCTTCCCTCACTTCAGCCATCCCTGCCATCAACACATTAGGCAGGAAATAACCAATGTCAGAGTCTGTTGGCTTATTCAGTGGTCTTAGATCCACTACCCTACACTTTAACCAGCTTTGAAATCCCACTGGGTTCCTTGTGCTTTCAGGCCCTTTATGACCTGCCGTGCTTGGCATCTCTAGACTCATGCACTGTCCCTCCTTGCCTCACACACACTCTCTGCTCCTCTGTACCAAACATCCAAGTCCCCAGAAAGCACTGTGCCTTCCCTCACACTTGGCCTCTTCTTTTGCTGTTCTTGCTGGCTGACTTCTAGTTATCCTTCAGGTCTCAGCAAACATGTATTCCTCCAGGAAGCCTTTCTTGACTCCCACATCCTTCTGTGAGTCACCACAGCACCCTGAGCTTCCTTTGTCGTAGCACTTACTGAATTGTAATTCTTGGTTACCTTAGAGAGAAACTCTCTTAGAGACAAGCGTGGACCACAGCTGGCTTATTCACCACTTTCCCAATGCATCTAGCATCGTGTGTGGCACACAGTAGGTGATTAATAACTATCTGTTAAATCAGTGAATGCCTTGATACATACAGTCATTTGAATATAAGTCCACCTAACCTTCCTAACCTTCTCATTCAGCTCAACACCTTTTCCATATTGTCAACAAGGATTTCATGAAAGACATTGTTAGATTCTTCTGTGAAGTCAGTGTCCTAATGCTGTCCATGGTGGTGTTCTGCTCCA
This sequence comes from Leucopleurus acutus, assembly GCF_964270905.1. Taxonomy (NCBI): domain Eukaryota; kingdom Metazoa; phylum Chordata; class Mammalia; order Artiodactyla; family Delphinidae; genus Leucopleurus; species Leucopleurus acutus. The sequence goes on from NC_139143.1 coordinate 163,893,614, forward strand.
TCGGTTCAGCACCTTCTATGCCAAGACCTCTCCCGTGAGGTCTGCTGGGCACAGCTGGAGTGTTTAGGGGAGTGGGCCTTTCTTTCTCAGGCCTAGAACTCGTCTTTATATCCATTGTCTGGTTCATATCATGATGAGTCTCTTCTCGAGAGAGGCACAAGGTGTCGACTTCAAGAAAAGGCAAAAGAAAAGACCATGATCCTCCTGTCTTTTCTGACGTCTTCCCTCTCTCCTTCCCATTTGCCCCTCAGCATCTCTGCTGCTCCCTCTGGGAACTGAACCATGGAAGAGAACTTCTGCGGTTCCATCCTCAACAGACGGGTCACTCAATTAGCTTCCAGGCAGAACTGTAGCTGTGCCACTTGTGCTACCACCAGCCACAGGTCAGGCTTCTCCTTTTCCTGTTTACGCCACATCACTGGATCCTGCCGGGATGTGTAGACAACAGGTTTACATGACAGGTTTGTGTCAAGTGAGGTGTTGACAGTTAACCTGGAGAGTCAGGCTGTATAGACAGTCAGCCTGGGCCATTTAACCCTGGGAGCATAAACGCCATCCACAGTGGGTTTAGCGAGTGTGAACGTGTGCGTGTGTGTGTGTGTTTGTGTACTTGTAAGGGATGACCAATGGAAGGGTTGCTTCTCAGGCACAAGCTTCCCAAAGTGGGGCTCCACAGCCATTCTTTATCCCAAGCCTGACGAGTGACTACAGTGACTTTACTTTGGATCAGTGGGGAAACTGAGGGCTTAAGTGATGGTCCCAACTCCCGGCTGACCGGGCTGACCTGTCTACAGAATTCGTGTAGCTGAGAGTGAGGGTGGGACAGGTTTGCAGGGAAGCACCGAGCTTCCCCTCCTGAGACTAGGACCTCCTCTTTCTTGCTTCTCTCCCCAAGGAAACAGGTGACACATTGTGAGCAGAAAGAGCCTGTTGCCTACATGACCATTTTTTCTGCCCAGTTTAATAGAGGTGACAGCCGTCTATTTTACTTGTCTCGTAACATCGAATCCGTAAATAAAATATGGGTGAACTCTCAGGTTTAGTTATGGCTGGTCCATGGGGACTGAGGGCTGGGGGAGAGTTGAGCAGAGAGATTGGTTCCCTGGCTTCTTACAAGAGAAGCTGAGCCTCGTCTCTTCCTCTGGATCCAGAAAGTCTTCCTGTGCTGGAGGAGGCCAGGCAAACTCATCCTGTTTGACAGTCTCTGAGTCCGTGGAAGAACCAGAACACAAGTGGAGGCACTCCGAATGTCAGAACTACAGGAGTACAGCACCTGCCCCACTCTTTTCTCTCACAGGTTGGGAGACTGAGGAATGAAAAGGGGAAGTGACTTGTGCCACATCCCTTGGTGAGCCATGGAAAAATCAGATGAAAACATGGGTCCCTGACCCACCCCCAGTCTATTAAGAAAATCGCATCCACTTTCCTATTACACACACACAAATCTGCACACATTTGAAGCCTTAAATTTGCAGTCTTAAGAGACTAGATTTTTCAGTGTGGCAAAACAGACCCACAAAACCTCTATTTCACATTGAGGGAGAGATACAAATCACATTCCTATGTGTTTATAAAAGCTCGTAGATAACGATAACACCCCGTGTAGTCCTGGGAGCGGCAGGGAAATTAAGGTCCACCGCAACCTCTGCGTTCAGCACCACGGAGAGCAGCCAGGCCCTGGGGTAAGTGAGTGGGCGCCACCTGCGTGCTGATTCTTACAGTAGAGGCGATGTGGTTATTGTAAGGTCTTGCTAAACAGGCATTCTTTTTCCAAATGCTATTCCTCTAGGACTTTGCTGTTCGTAAACCAGACTGAGGTGTTGAACAGGTACACAGTAGGCTGGTAAGAACGATTATTTGTGGTCGTTCAAATCGAGTTGCTCACAGTAAAAGAAAATGGAGTGAATGGATAGAATTTTCTCCTTTTTTTTCCCTCCCACATAATTGTTCTCAAACCTTCGGTGCCTTGTATGGCTTGTCTGCTAGGGAGCAGTAGCAGACGACAAAATGAGTGAACATTCCACCGTCAAATATCACACCTGATACCAAGCATCAGCGTGTCAGCACCATCTTTCACATTGCATTTGGTAAGTAGGATAAGTTATGTATTTTTATCCAGCTAAATGTGATTTCTTAAAAGTATTTTGTGTGTTATTATTTCCTGAATCGTGGAGCCGTGCATACCTATAATAGAGCCATATTTTCTGCTAGTAAATAAAATTACTCCTCGTTCAGGTGATGGGAATTAAATGTGTCACAGCTTTGTGGCATTCCCCAAAGAACCCCGGCAGAAACAGGTGCCCCACCACCTGGATGTGTCTGAGAAACCTTGTGATCGGGCTGCGTGTTGACAAAGGTCTCTCCCAGCCAGGAAAGTCACGCCATGAGCGACCTCAGCATACCTCAGAGAAAGGGGGAGTTTTGTCCATCACTGGGGTACTGAGAGTGGCTGAAACACCTGGACTCGAAGCCAAGGGCATAGGAGGCTAGGAGCATTAGAAAGATAGAGTCTGATGAATTGGCATTGGCCTCTGAACAAGGAGGGAGGCTTAGGTAAATGGGCTCCCAGGATTTAAGGAGGCAAGATGACACCTTGAAGTCATACTGCAGATAGAAAGATCTGGATTGGGCAGGAAAGAGTAAGGCTACTCCGGGGACCCTGGATCGGGACATCTTAGTGAGAGGGGATGGGGGTTTTTGCCGCTCCTGCTTGGATTCTTAGAATCAGAAAAATCTGCTTTGGAAATGTGGCTATTTTTATGCTGCTTGTAATTTAGTGTTTATTTCCTGTCTTTTTCACATGCTCTTTGGGCTGACTCATTGATTCACCAAACATTTCTGGATCGCCCGCTCTTGTGTACTGCAGAGTACACAGGGCAGGGGATTGCGGGGGTCTGGGGGGATGGCTCAGCATCTCTGGACCTGGTGGCATCTGAATGGCCTCATGGTAGGTCCAAATAGGTGACCTTAAATGATAGCCATGGTTCCTTGAACAGTTAGGTTCATATAGTTCAGGCTAGAGCCCTGCACTTAGATCTGCCTTGTTCTCCTGTGTTCTGGGGAGGAGTACTGAGACTCAGAGAGGACAAGAGACAAGGTAAAAATCACACAGTAGAGCCAGCTGGGAAGCCACATCTCTTCCCTTTCACCCTTCAGTCCTGCCCTTGTTCTTGCCCTTGCTCCTAAATCATTTCATCATTTATGTTGTTCTGCGAGTTTTTTCACCCCTGAGCTGTCAAACCCCATCCTCAAGCCCCACCCAAGGTTCATTTTGGCCAGTTCTCGGTCTCTTGGTAGAAGTGACTTAACTTTCCTAGATAGCGTGGGTACACGTGTAAGTAGGAAGGAAAAGGTTAACAGGGCTTAGTATCCAATTTTTCATGTTTCCAAAGGATCCGATTCTGTCTCCTTGGTGAGAAAGTTCTTCTTTCTGGCCAATTCAGAGTCTTCCTGCTGCTGTGTAGAGCCATCTCATCCAGGATGTGACGTTGGCCATTCATGGGGTTTGGGAGGAAACATCTACAGAGTGAGATAATTGGGAGCTAGTAGCTTCAGGGGCTTTTTTCCCTGGGGGTGTAGCAAAGAAGCTCTCAGACAATTAAGCTGAAACGGCTGCACTTTCACTCACATGGGTTTGGACAGATTTATAATATTTTCCTTTTTAAAAAATTGGGATTTTTTTTTCATGGAGACAGTGATTTATGGAATAATCAATTTCTTTATCTACCTAATCCATGGGCGTGATCTATCCGTGTAGGTATCAATTTCTCCCAGAGGCTGGGGGGAGTGGACAGCCTTTGAGCCCGAGTCATCCAGCAGAAGGCAGCTTTTTCCGGGAGCTAATGGGATCCCAGATCTGGATCTGAGGCCTGTAGTAAGGAAGGGGTGGAGCTCCTGCAGCCTCGCTCTTTGAGCAAAGATGCTAATTCTTTCTCCTCATCAGTCTTAGCGCCACCCAAAGGGGAGTGAGGTGTAGTATGTGCTGTTCCCATCATACAGGTGTGGAGACTGAGTGCCAGAGAGGATGCTCAAAGACCAGAAGTTGGAGACGTGAAGTCAGGAGGGGTTATCTCTCAATCTTTGAGGACTGCGGCATAGAAGAGGGGGCAAACTGATCCTATAGGTCCCAGCAGAGAATTGAGGCCAGTTGGGTTATGGTCCAAGAAGGCAGAATTTGGTTCAAAACCAACTGTCTTGTAGTCAGTGATCTTTGAAGATTAAGTGAGATACCTTGGGCATAGTGAAGTTTTCTTGCTATGGGAGATGTTCAAGAACAGATTGGCCTGGGATGTTTCAGAGGGGCTCTGAATTCCTTTCAGAGGAATATATATGAAAATATATATGAAATATATGAAATTCTAGGTATCCTCAACTGTGCAGTTAGAGATGCTATAACAATTCGGGCTTTTTGAGTTCCCTAAAAGACCAGGACTGTGCCTGCTCTGGGTTACATAAACTCCATTAAGGCTGAGCTCAGCATGGTGGTTGCAAAGAATATTCTTAAAGTCAGACCCTTCCCTGCATGTCTTCTACAGCAGTTCATCCCTTGGCAGTACCCTTGGGTCAGAAAGGAACCTGGTGGCTGCAGCCAGCCCCAGGGAGGGCCCATCAACAATAACGAGCAGTATAATGCCAAATACACTGGCATGCCCGATGTCACTTCATTTGCACGTCTCTCTGACGTAGGGATGGTGACCATCTTTTGCAGATGTAGAAACTGATGTCTGAGACAGATGGATGGTCCAGAGTCACACGGCTGGTCGAGGTAGAGTTTTGTCCTCTGATTCACATATGCAGTTGGTCGTTCTCACACGTGCAGTGAGCCTTTTCTGGGCACATGCTGTATTCTACCCAGCCCTCTGTGAGCTGCCAGGACTGCAGGGTGAGCAAGACATACGTGATCCTGGCCTCATGGAGCTTGCAATGTAGCAAAAGACAGACATCAGAGAGTCATTACGAAGGTATCACCTCACACCAGTTAGAATGGGCATCATTAGAAAATCTACAGACAACAAATGCTGGTGAGGGTGTGGAGAAAAGGGAACCCTCTTGCACTGTTGGTGGGAATGTAAATTGATATAGCCACTGTGGAAAACAGTAGGGAGGTTCCTTAAAAAACTAAGAATAGAATTATAATATGACACAGCAATCCCACTACTGGGCATATACCCAGAGAAAACCATAATTCAAAAAGACACATGCACCCCAGTGTTCATTGAAGCACTATTTACAATAGCATGGAAGCAACCTAAATGCCTGTCGACAGACAAATGGATAAAGAAGATGTGGTACATATATACAATGGAATATTACTCAGCCATGAAGAGGAACAAAATTGGGTCATTTTTAGAGACATGGATGGACCTAGAGACTCTCATACAGAGTGAAGTAAGTCCAAAAGAGAAAAACAAATATCGTATATTAACACATATATGTGGAATCTAGAAAAATGGTACAGATGAACCAATTTGCAAGGCAGAAGTAGACACAGATGTAGAGAACAAGGACACCAAGGGGGGAAAGTGGGGAGGGGATGGTGGTGGGATGAACTGGGAGATTGGGATTGACATATATACAGTAACGTGTATAAAATAGATAACTAATAAGAACCTGCTATATAAAAAATAAATAAATAAAATTTTTTAAAAGAAGAGTCATTACGAGCTCAAAGTGTGTTGCAGAGGGAAGTGCAGGCTGCCAGGGGAACATCAGGAAGGGCTGCCCCAAGGAAGTGACATTTGTGCTTTGACCTGAGGGAAGAGAAAGCGGTGGTTAGGTGATGGCGATGGGGAGGAGTGAGGGGTATGTTCTAGGCAGAGGGAACAGCACGTACAAATGCCCAAGGCACAGACAGTTGTGTTAAGTTGAAACTCTATGAGCTTTGGAGGTCAGACATGGTCAAGTATCAGCAATTTCATATGTTTGACACTAGTGTTTAAAAAACTCAAGCAAGTCCGATGTGAATGGAGCAAACAGAGGGCATGTTAAACAAATAAGGCCTGAGTAGTGGGGGTATGGAAGGCTGGATAACCCAAGGTAAGCAGGCTGAACTTTAGCCCCAGGGCACTGGGGAGCCATTGAGGACTTTATGAAGGGGAGCAACAAAACCAGATTGTAGCTTTGAAAAGTCATCCTAGTGGCCATGTGATGTGACTGCAGGTGTAAGGTTGGAAGCTGGGGGCAGGTGGACAGGCATCAGGAAGCTGTTTAAATAGTCCAGGTAGGAAAGGACAGGACGATGTAGCATGGAGGGTTGGTTAAAGAACAAATGTCCTGTTTCCTGGTCCAGGGCTCTCCCCAGAAGCCGGGGCATCCCCTTTGCCCCAGGCCCGAGCACTGGAGGCCAGGCCATGACGGGCATGAGCCACCCTTCCCGGGGCCACGCATCTGTTTTTTTTTTTTTTTTTTTTTTTTGCGGTACGCAGGCCTCTCACTGTCGTGGCCTCTCCCGTTGCAGAGCCCAGGCTCCGGACGCGCAGGCTCAGCGGCCATGGCTCACGGGCCCAGCCGCTCCGCGGCATGTGGGATCTTCCCGGACCGGGGCACGAACCCGCGTCCCCTGCATCGGCAGGCGGACTCTCAACCACTGCGCCACCAGGGAAGCCCACACATCTGTTTCTTGAGTCCTCCATCGATGGATGCCACATCCGCTGTCTGCGAGCTCAGCTGGGCCTCCAGCCCCATTTCATGGTTCCCTGGTTTGACCAGACAACCCTAGGCGTGTTGCGTCTCCTGGAGGCAGCGAGCACTCCTCGGGGGTGGTGGTGGTGGCCGCTCCCCTCGTAGCCTCTGCCCAGCCAGGCCTTCAGTGGGTCTTTGGTCTCTCTGACAGCCTGGCAGGGAGACTCGAGAAATGGGCTCTGTCTGGTCTTGGCTTTTCCCTTAGAAGCCTCCAAGGGGCCAGGAGCTTCCCTGTGGCTGAGCTGAAACCCCTTCTCCCGCTGCGGGTGGAGCTGCCTTCCTTTTCCTTGGCAGGTGTGGTGGGAGGAGGGAGACCTCAGCCTGCAGGCCGGGTGCAGGGGTCACTGATACCCAGGACTATGGCAGCAGGGGTGGGAGTGGCAGCCCTGCGCAGATCTGGCTGGGCTCTGCTTCCAGCACTCTGAGCTGACGAAAGGTTACTATATTCGTGAAAATAATAATAGCGATCCCTCCCCTCAAAGGCTTACAACGTGCCAGACACTGTGCTAAGCATCTCCCAGGCATCCGGTCACTTAATGCAGCAGATGTAAGAGGTAAAGACTTTATCCTCACTTTGTAGATGAGGAGGCAGAACCTGGGGTGAGGCACACAGAGGAAGCATTCCGTAGATGGTGGCCGATATCATCATCATCGTCGTCACGATTGCTGATGTTACTTTAAATAAGGGACGTAGAGACCTGTCAGAGTGCCCAGTTCATAGTAGGTGCTCGGGAGTATTTATTGAATCTCTTTATAAGGATTTGGGGAGAAAATGGGGTGAGCGGGCTGGGTAGGGAAACCAGCTTGGGACAAGGCTCTACCCAGCTCTGTCAGTCCGTGAGGAGCTCTGGCTCCCATTCCTCCAGGCCAGGACTTTCTTAGCCCGGTCCCTCCCCTTTCTCATGCACGTGGCCCATCCCCCATTCCTCTAGCCAGGGCACCTGGATTCTCTGGCCTCCCTGGGTGCCCTTTCCTGGCAGCTGCGAGTAATACAAGGACAGCCCTCAGTACCCCCTCTTTGGGCAGCGAGGGTGGATGACAAGACCCCCATCCTTCAGGTCTTCACACTGTGGTTGGCTTGCCCAGTCCCCAGCCACCGGCAGACCCCTCCCTTCACCCAGCCAGACAGAAGCCACTTCACCCGCAGAACCATTACCAGCTCAAGGCAGGTAGGGTTGTTTCTGACTCCCGTGCTTCTATTCTGTGCTCCCCATCTGTGCCCTCCCTTCTTTGGCCTCTTGCTGAGTTTCTTCTTTCTCTTTCTCTTTCATACCTCATGTGCAATTGTACGTCTCGCCTCTTCCAGAAAGCCTGTCTGATGCACCCAGGCAGTGGGTTACAACCGTCCCTAAGCCTCCCTGGAGCCTTGCTCTAGCCCCCTTCATCGGTGCCGAAATACCTACTTCCCCACTCTTCTCCCTCATGACCTCAGAACTTATAATGTTGAGGCTTGTAGTCCTCTTGTATTTGCCTCAGACTTTTTTCAAATCTTGTTATTAAAACTACAACACCTTCTGATAGTTTACACTCTTGAAGACAAACTCTGTGGCCTGGAATTCAAGGGATTCTCTTTCTGAACTCTGTTTCTAGGCTCTGCCCTCACTGCCCATCAATTTAATTGCAAGTTCCATTAGTTTTTTAAGTGAGTTAGCCCACATTCAAAAGTGGGGATGTTTGGGCTTCCCTGGTGGCGCAGTGGTTGAGAGTCCGCCTGCCGATGCAGGGGACGCAGGTTCGTGCCCTGGTCTGGGAAGGTCCCACATGCCGCGGAGCGGCTGGGCCCGTGAGCCATGGCCGCTGAGCCTGCATGTCTGGAGCCTGTGCTCCGCAACGGGAGAGGCCACAACAGTGAGAGGCCCGCGTACCGCGAAAAAAAAAAAAAAAAAAAAAAGTGGGGATGTTTTATACAAAATCCAGGTTGATGGATTTCCAGGTTCTTTTCCCCACATGTCACAGCCGCCACCTCTCCTTAGTGTGCCTCCCCTGTGCCAGGGCCATTGACTGTCGTGCGTGGTGCCCTTTTTCTTGCAGTAGAGTTGAGAAGAAAAAGTAAAATGTTTTGTGTACCTGTGTGTTTATTATCAGGAGTAAACAGAAGACAAAGAGGGCCGTTTATTTCGAATGTTTCTCTCTCACCAGCCCTGCTTCGCTTTATGTTTCCTTTTGGCTCCTGCGGGCACTGTGTCCCCTGGACCAGGAGCTTCTCATAGACAAGGACCTTATGTCATTCTTATTTATCATATGCTAAAAGCAGCTATTGTTCATTGAGCCCTTTTCTCTCTTTTTTTTCTTTCCCCCCCATCTCTTTTTAACCCTCACCATAGCCCTAAGGTGGGTGTACTTTTCCCCGTTTTCCAGGGAAAGGATCTCAGCCGGCACCCCTTCAGTAAGTGACAGTGTCGCCACTGGGATTCGAACACCCATCTGCCTGGCTCCAGCTCCATTCCCTGTGTATTCCCAGCAGCTGCCCCAAGCAACGCCCACAGTAAGCAATTAATAAGTGCCCAACAAATCTAATTGAATTCCAGAGTCACAGATGGGATGGAACCGGGTGGGAAACCTCCACCCCTTGTGGACAGTGACACATTCAGGACGCTCCTGCTTCTTCCTTGCTTCTTTTGACCCCTGGCTCCACGAGCTGGTGCTGTGTATCTCTAGGGTAGCATCACCCAGAGTTAACACGGGCCAAGAGGGAAGTCTGCCATGGTTCCTTCGCTGTACGATGTCTTTGAGGCGCCGGGACACGGTGTGGGCATCAGAGCTCTGCCGGGGGATCTTAACAGCCTCTGTCCTTGTTCGCTCCCTGCAGCACTCGCAGCGGCCACGGGCCCGTCACTCCGACACAGTCCCAGCAACGAACTGGGCCTGGATAATAGGCCACACAGACATATGCCGTTTCCCATCCCCCTCCAGGCTCTGAGGTGGGATGCAAAGTAGGAGGCTCTGCGAAGCTGCCACTTCTGCTCTGGTGGGGTTTGGGGGAGAATGGGGATGAAGGGGAGAGGATGTGACCCCAACCCAGGCAGGCATGGGGTGCTGGGCACCCTCGTCCTGGCCAGGCCTTGGGCGGGGGGCACCTACAGTGATAGTGTGGGCTGTCTGGTGTCAAAGAGTCCCCTGTGGACGTTTTCAGGAGCGGCTTTTGGAGGGGGAGTTAGAACAGTGTCTGTAAATTCCCCTCACCCAGATCCTGAGATCTCATTGTTCCGTCGGCCCCCTGGCACCAGGTGGCAATGGGAAGCTTCAGATTCATCTGGGAGATGTTTTCTTTGCAGACCCTCCAGCTTTCTGTACAAGTGGATTAAGTTCTGGACTCAATGGGGGTGCTTACTTTCCTGGTACTTGGGGCTGGCTTTGCCTTCTGACTGCTGCGATGTGCTTTGGGTATATGGCTTATCCCCCCAAATCCAGACTCTGGGATCCTGAGACTCAAACACACTTCTAGTCTGAGAATCTAGACATCCAGCCTTCCTGGGCCTGGAAGCAGGTCCCTTTCTAGGGAAAGTGTCCTTGGTTGATGGTGTTGGATGTTGCAGCGGGGATGAGGAGGGACTTAGTCCTGATACCACCTGGGAGGGTGCCCGAGGCCACTTCCCTGGGCCAAGCTCAGTCCTGCCCACTGTAGGAACTGAAAGGCTCGACTTCCTGGAAATTGCAGCGGACCTGGAGGTCAGGTTGGGGGCTCAGCTTCTGTGAAGGTCTGTCTGCATGGCCTTCTTTCTTCCCAGCCCCAAGGAGGTCATGCTGGGGTCATCAGCCCTGCCTGTGGGTCAGCGGATCCGGTGTCTCCACTTCCTGATGCTTACAACCAAAAGAGGACCATGAAACGTACCACCCCCTCAGGCTCCATGCTTCCTGGGCCTGCTTGAGGTGGCTCCACCACAGGCCAGCGTGAGGCTCAGGTCCCCTTGCTGGGTTTTCAAGACGATAGTGCAGGCGGGGGCCTCTCAGAGGCCTACAGGCTCTGTCTGTCCCTTGAGGTCTCTGCTTTAGCCCATGACCTGCAGGAAGATAGGGCTTTTCCTCTCTGTCCTACTCAGGGTAGACAGTGCTACCTTTCCCCATTGCCCCAAACCAGGGGACAGGCCCGCACTAAAAACAAACAAACAAAGAGAGAACTAGTAGACTAAAGTCAGGAAAACACTATAGCCAGTATTTATTGGGCGCTCACTATGCCAGAGAGCCCTTCTCTGTATTCATTCTTTTTTTTTTTTTTTTTTTTTTGTGGTACGCGGGCCTCTCACTGTTGTGGCCTCTCCCGTTGTGGAGCACAGGCTCCGGACGCGCAGGCTCAGTGGCCATGGCTCACGGGCACAGCCGCTCTGCGGCACGCGGGATCCTCCCGGACCGGGGCTCGAACCCGCGTCCCCTGCATCGGCAGGCAGACTCTCAACCACTGCGCCACCAGGGAAGCCCTGTATTCATTCTTTAATCCTCCCAATGCCCCATTTTGCAGATGAAGAAATTGTGGCTCAGAGTGAAGAAAGGACTCACCTGAGATCACGAAGCCAGTAGGTGGCAGAGCCTGGATTCCAGCCAGGAGGTCAGGCTCCGAGCCCTGGCCCTTAGCTGTCTCACCCTAGGATGTCTCTATATACTTAGAGAAAGTATATTTCTGTTTATTTAGTCTCCCTTTCTTCTCTCTGTCTTTGTTTCCATTTCTCTCTCTCTCTCTCTCTCTCTCTCTCTCTCTCTCTCCTCTTTGTTTCTCTCTATCTCCTTGTCTCTGAGTGTCTCTGTCTCAATCACTGGCTTCCTCTTTCTGACTCACTCTTTATCTCTCAATAAGAATTCAGTCAGGACTTCCCTGGTGCCGCAGTGGTTAAGAATCCATTATTGTTTAATAGTAACTTTTTCCACACAGATACAGAGAACAGACCTGTGGTTGCCAAGCGGGAGGGGAGGTAGGGGAGGGAAGGAGTGGGAGTTTGGGATTAGCAGATGTAAACTATTATTTGTAGGATGGATAAAAAACAAGGTCCTCCTGTATAGCACAAGGAACTCTATTCAACAGCCCGTGACAAACCATAATGGAAAAGAATATGAAAAAGTATGTATATATATGTATAACTGAATCACTTTGCTGTACAGAAGAAATTAACACAACATTGTAAATCAACTATATTTCAATACATTTTTTTTAAATGGTAATTTTTTCCAGATTTCTGAATCCAGAGTCCTAAGAGAATGAGGGTAGGAGTTTCTTGGGCTTCACACTCCCTTGATGCTAAGATGGGCACAGGATGTTTAGACCCCGTTTTGACCCCACTGTTTTAATCCCTGAATGAGTCAATGTGGCTGAATTCTTTTTTTTTCATTTTTGCTTGTGCTGGGTCTTTGTTGCTGCACACGGGCTTTCTCTAATTGCAGCGAATGGGGGCTACTCTTCGTTGCAGTGCACGGGTTTCTCATTGCGGTGGCTTCTCTTGTTGCAGAGCATGGGCTCTAGGTGCACGGGCTTCAGTAGTTGCAGCATGGCGGGCTCAGTAGTTGCAGCACGTGGGCCCTAGAGCACACAGGCTTCAGTAGTTGTGGCACGTGGGCTCAGTAGTTGCGGCTCATGGGCTCTAGAGCGCAGGCTCAGTAGTTGTGGTGCACGGGCTTTGTTGCTCTGCGGCATGTGGGTTCTTCCCGGACCAGGGATTGAACCCGTGTCCCCTGCATTAGCAGGTGGATTCTTAACCACTGCGGTACCAGGGAAGTCCTGACTGAATTCTTATTGAGAGATAAAGAGTGAGTCAGAAAGAGGAAGCCAGTGATTGAGACAGAGACACTCAGAGACAAGGAGATAGAAACAAAGAGGAGGGAGAGAGAGAGAGAGAGAGAGAGGAGAGAGAGAGAGAGAGAGAGAGAGAGAGAGAGAGAGAGAGAAATGGAAATAAAGACAGAGAGAAGAAAGGGAGACTAAATGGATTCTGGTACTGGGATGACCAAGCTCCCTGGTGGGGTCAAAATCTCCTCACCATCCAAATGGCAGGTTCAAATGTCCCAGACACCCACCAGCGATCACTTCATTCTGATCCCCACGAGTGTGTCTTTCCCCCCTGCCCATCTCCGGCTTCTCAGCAAAGACGCCACAGGGCGTGGTCTATCTCCTATTGGCGGGTGAGGGCCATATGTAAAATGCCTAAGGTTGTACCAGCCTGGCACAGGGTGGGGTTCAGTGAGTTACCTGAGGCAGTTTTCCTGGAGGAACCAGATCATCTAAATGGGACCCATGTGAAGAGATGTCTAGGAATCTGCCAGAAAAAGAACTCTGTAGGTGGACACACGCATCCCTGTTGGTCTGCATTTCATCTTGCCTGGCTTCTATCCCCTCCTCCCTCCTTCCCTCCTCATGTCTCTTCTTCCTTCAATAAATGCTGGTTGAGCACCTACTGTGTGCCAGGTGGACTGGGTGCTGGGTCTAGGGTGATGGCCAAAGAGACGAGATGCCCTTCTTCATGGGATCTTGTCTACTCAGGGTGACAAACAATAAACAAGTAAGCAAACAAGCAAACACATAGCTGTGAATTGCAGCAAAGGCTGTGCACGAGGCCGGTGGAGAAGCCACTCTGGTTTGGGATCAGGGAAGTTCTCTCTGAGGAGGCGGCCTTTAGGCTGAGGCTTGGAGAATGGGAAGAATCCACCAGGTGAAGAAGGGGGAGCATTCCAGGCAGACGGAACAGCACGTGTGAGGACCTTGAGGTGGGGAAGAGTGTGGGGTGGTCAGAGAACAGAGAGCAGGCCCACGTGACTGAGGCTTGGTGAGCGAGGGGTGGGGCGTGGCATAAGACGTGGTGGGGGAGGTGGGTTTCCAAAGCCCTGCTCGGGGTCGTCCCAGGGCTGACCAGCCTCATCCCGCATTTCACGCCTACCGCAGACCATTGGTTCCTCTGGCCCTTTCAGGCTTCAGAGCTCAGCCTCCTTCTCCCTTCCCTGCTTCCTTCCTTGGAGCTGCTTTTGGTGAATGACGTCCCCTCCCAGCAAGGGACCTCACCAAAGCCTGTCCCAAGCATGTGCTTGAACCAGTGGTGGAGGAGCCATATTGCATCACTGGGGAGCAGGGCTCTCTGCAGGAGAGGGGCTTCTCTTCCAGGGAGATTTCTGTCTCCTGGAAAATCCCTAGTATCCGGGTAAGTGAACCCATGGAAGCCTAAAGGTGCCTAATCATTCTGGGGGCAGGTGGGGAGTTAAGCGGCAAGGATTCTGATTGGCTCCGTCCATGAAGCCTGTGGCAGAGTTTGTAGCTAGGTGTGGCCCACACATCTGGAGGGAGGGTACACACCCATCACCCAGACGTTTCGAGGATGAAACACCAGGCCATCCATCGATGGTTCACGCCATTGATGAATTATTCAACGTGTGTTAGTGTCTGGGCCCAGGCTAGGAGCTTTGCGGGATTCTGGGAAGAGAGACCACCGACTGCAGTAGTGGAATTCCCTTCTGTGTGCCAAGTGCGTTCGCCTCTGTGTCTTGTTTAACACTCTCAGTTGTGCACTCGGCAGGCAGGGCAGAACTGAGGCTTCCCCATACGCCCATGAAGAAACTTAGGTTCAGTAAGGCCAGGTCACTCGTTCAAAGTCACACCCGTAAGGTCTGGATCGGGCAAGTCCTGAAGTTAGATCTGAACGGGAATCATTCCTTCACCCTTTGGTTGCTCTGTGAGCTTGGGCACACAATACCAGCCTCATTTTTCTCATCAGAAAATACAGAGAAACATGGTAAGTGTTAAAGCACTTAGCTCGGGGCCTGGCAAACAGTAGGTGCTTAGTAAATGCACAGCTCCATTTCCTTCTGGCCTTTGACCTGAGCCTGGGCTGGTGTTTCTTAACCCATCACCTTCTTCCGAGCCACGAAGGTTTCAGGCTCGTTGTTGTGACCTTGCCCAGAAACATCTTGATATTTGCTGCCAGGTAGACAAAACATCTGGAAGATTGGCCCATCTTCTTCCTCTCCATCCTAGTGTTTCGGTGTCATGAAGATAAAGCCGCAGAGATGAGACTGCCAGGGGCAGTTTCCAGAGGCCATAAAACACAGGCGGCCCTGCCCGGCCCTGCTCGCCGCAATCCAGCACAGGGCTCTTCGCATCCAACACATGGTTATTTTTCACAAAATCACTGAACTAGCCACGTTAGCTGTATTGATCAGTAAATTGCTTTGATGAAAACTCAACAGGCAATGCCCCCTGGCACTCATTCCCACACAAAGGAAGGACTTTACATTTTTCACATCTCAAAAACCTTGGTGCCGGTGCCCGTCCCACTTTTGTCTCCTTTATGCCACTCCCAGGGGACATCGCCCTGGCCAGCACTGCCTGGACAGGGTCTGGAGATTTCTGGGCTCACTGGCCGGGATTCTTCTGGCCCAGGGCATGGGGGCTCCATGGTGGGGGTTGACCCATCTACCCCTGCCTCACAGAAGAATTTTACTGTCACGGGCACTGTGGGCCCACAGCTGCCACCGCTGCTGGCATCCCCTCATCATTAGCTGCCCTGCTGGGGGAGTGACAGCTAGTCACGGCACCAGCCTCCCTGCTGGGAAGGACCGGGAGCCACAACAGGCCCACGGTCTTCCCTTAACTTCCCTCCTTCATTTATTCACGTGACATTTTTTGAGACCCTGCTCTGTGCTGGGAGATTTCCATGTGTAATCTTATTGAATCCTTACCAAAAGGCAGGTGTTTGAAGTTAACTTTTCACCCCCTTAGACATAACAATAGCCTGATTCGCATGCTTAGAAAAGGCCAGTGCTGGGCTAGGACACGGGCCTTGGAGGGAACAGGGGAGCCACGTTGGTTATGAGCCCAGACACTGGGACCCGCTGCCTGGGGTCACGTCCTGGTTCTTGACCTTGGATGCAAGTTTTGAACTTCTTTGTGCTTCAGTTTCTCCATCTGTAAAATGGGGATGCAGCAGTGTTTACCTCACAGGGTTGTAGAATAGTTGGGGTTACTGTGGCTAAGCCCCACGTGCTTTGCACATACGAGCACCACATAAGTGTTGGCTGCTTGTAGCTGGCGAGGATTAAATGAGCTAACATGTGCAAAGTGTTCAGAACAGTGTCTGATACGCACTGCTCAGTGTACTAGCTCCACAGCAGTGCGGCGAGGCGGGAGCCGCCTGCCTCCCCACGTTGCAGGTGAGAAAGCGGAGGTCAAGCAGATCACTCAGGATTTCAGAACAGACGGTTAAACAGAGCTGGTCTGACTGCAGCCTCAGACATCTTTCTATAGTCCTGGACCGCCTGATGCAATCATAGCGCTCTGGAGTTGGAAAGCACCTAGAAGATGCCTGGACCAGCAGAATAAACATGATGCAGATGGGAAAGCTGATGCCCAGAAAGGTGCGGTGACCTGCCTGAGAGCACACGGACCGTTGGGTCAGTGACTCCTGGGTGCACAGCCAGTAACCACGTGTCCTCAGGTTGTTGGGCCGTCCTGGGGGATTATGAATATTGCCCCCTTCATTCCAGGAGTGTCTTTAAGAGCTCTCAGACTCTTAAAGTCTGGGTTTGAATCCTGCATCCACCACTTCCCATCAGTCATACTTTCTGTGCATCAGTTTCCCCAGCCTGTAGAAAGGGTCGAGTGAGATCAGATACCTGGCGCTCCGAAAGCACTCAGATGTTTCTACTTCCGTAGATGTTACCTCTTATTTATCCTTCTCAAGAATAAGCACTAGGGCTTCCCTGGTGGCGCAGTGGTTGAGAGTCCGCCTGCCGATGCTAGGGGACACGGGTTCGTGCCCCGGTCCGGGAAGATCCCACATGCCGCGGAGCGGCTGGGACCGTGAGCCATGGCCGCTGAGCCTGTGCGTCCGGAGCCTGTGCTCCGCGACGGGAGAGGCCACAACAGTGAGAGGCCTGCGTACAGAAAAAAAAAAGAATAAGCACTAAAATAAAAAGAATAAGTATCCATATGTAGAGCTCTAAATGTATGTACAGCTTGTTTTGACCCTCAGACGGCTCTGGGAGATGGAAAGGGTAGAGTTCGTCTTTCCTAATTTGAAGTTGAGCAAAGAGAGGTCCAGCTCTCTTTGGGTGCCTCGTCCAGGTCACACAGCTGGCTGGTGAGAGAGGCAAGGCCCAAACTCACATCCATGGATTTGCAGAGGGGCCTTCTCCCCTGCACTACACCCACCCGCTTTGCAAAGGCCCAGCTGCGGGGAAACCCAACCACCTGCAAAGCAGCTGGTATGCAGCAGAGCTGGCCTCTCATGCGGCTTCTCCTCTCTTCCCAGGTGTAGGTGAGCTCTCAGCAAGCACGTGCGCTGCTCTCAGCAAGCTGCCTGCCCTGCTCAGCAGTCCCAGCATTTGCCTCCTCTTCTCTATTATTGAGACATTATCCAAGCTCTGCCTCCCCCCATGCCCTGGCCCCTGCCCCCTCCCATCAGCATCTTCAGGACTGTGGCTGCAGGCCAGGGAATATTTTTCCCAATTATTGCGATCACCCAAGTTCCTGATTCAGCCTGGCCCGGCCCAGCCCCATTTGCATACCATTAGCTATGAAGCCATGCATTATGGATTCATACTTAATTTTAGTATTTTTTGGAGGCAACTCTAACCTAATTAAAATCTCCTTCTCCAAGAACCTGACACTTCCCCGAACTCTGGTAACATGGGCTATGCACAAATGGACCACACACACACACACACACACACACACGTACGCGCGCACACACACGCCTCCAGTCATAGACATATACTGCCATTTCAGCCCCAGTTCAATGGATTCTTTTTTTAAATGAAAAGGAAAAAATGAAAAAGAAGTCCTCCAAGATGATTTGTATGCAGACTTAGCTCTGTGAGCCCCCCCGGGGCTTGTGCCTGGAGAGGCTGACAGAGCCAGGCTCCATGAGAATCTGGGATGGGAGGGTGAGGGGACCTCCCTCCCTCTGGGAGTCACTGAGCCTGCCCTAGCCTCAGTTCCCTCAGTTCCCCCTCTTTCTTGAGATCATTGAGTTAAAATTCTCAATTCCCCCATTACACCATTTTCCTCAGTCCATTGCCACTTAGGCAATATGAAACGAAGTATGTGGACATTTTTTTCCTTAATCAAATGAAAATAAAATAGCTGGGGCGAGGGGGGGATGAATAGGTGGGGTACAGGGGATCTTTAGGGCGGTGAAACTCTTCTGTATGATACAACAGTGGCAGATACATGTCATTGTACATTTGTCAAAACCCATAGAATGTACAACACCAAGAGTGAACCCTAGTGTAAACTCTAGGCTCTGGGTGATAATGATGTGTCAGTGTAGATTCATTGATTTTAGCAAATGTGCCACGCTAGGGAATGTTGATAATGGGGGAGGCTGTGTGTGTGTAGAGGTAGGGCATATGTGGGAATCTCTATACTTACTGCTCATTTTTTCTGTGAACCCAAAACTTCTGTAAAAAATAAGGTCTGTTAAAAATTATGTCAAGCATTTTATGTTTGACAAATATGTCAAGCTTACCATTATGTCAAGCATTTTACATGCATTAACTAATTACGGTTGACCCTTGAATAATGTGAGGGTTAAGGGCATGGGCCCTCACACAGTTGAAAATCCTTATACTGCTATCTCTGCCTTTAAAACAAAGGAACTGATACACGACTCACCGCAGGGCAGGAAGCAGAAACAGTCTGGATAGAATCAGAACTCCAATGCTATTTCTTTTGATTCCACATATTGTGATCTCTAATCAAACACAAATGTTCCCCCACATTTAATTTAAAGATCTATAGAAGGAAAATACAGGTACTATATTTATTGAAAAAACTCCACATATAAGTGGACCAATGAAGTTCAAACCCATATTGTTCAAGGGTCGACTGTAATTCTCACAACAGCAATTTGAGGTTGATGTTATTATAATTATTACATCTCCACTTTACAGATGAGGAAGCTGAGGCTCAGAGGGCCACATAGCTTGCCCAAGGTCACACTGTGAATAAATGGTAGAGATTGGATTTGGA
The DNA here is from genome assembly GCF_964270905.1 of Leucopleurus acutus. NCBI lineage: Eukaryota > Metazoa > Chordata > Mammalia > Artiodactyla > Delphinidae > Leucopleurus > Leucopleurus acutus. The sequence continues at coordinate 163,912,236 of NC_139143.1, forward strand.
CCCAGGCAATCTGACTTCAGAGCCCGGTCTTAACTATAACACAGCTGCCTTTTCCTTTTTACCAAAGAAAGAATCAGAGAGATGGGCTGGAATGATCTCATTGCACTAATTCTATGATAAAGACTTAATTCTCACCTGACTCAGGGGCAAGGTATGGGCCATCATTCATCTCCCTGACATTTCTCAGAAATCAGCAGGTTGAGTTTTCTGACCAGGCTCTATTAGAGGCAGTGGAGCTCTGATCAAACCTGGTAGCTGGGCCATCCCTCACCCAGGTGTCGGGTGGGGGACACAGTAAGAGCACAGAGCCCTGCGCCATCCCCAGGCTCTCACCATCACCTGCCCCAAACCCTGTGTCTTTCCCCATGTGAAAGAGCCAGAAAGATGCATCTAGGTGGGTTGCTTTGTTTGAGTTTGATGCTGGGTTTGCAGCATCCAGGGAAGAAAATATGGTATTTATTTTCCCCAACATTTAATTATGAAACATTTGAAATGTACAGAAAAGTTGAGAGCATTTTGCAATGACCGCCACTATGCTCACATGGCGTTTCTTTCTTTTTCTTTTTTTTTTTTTGTGGTACGTGGTTCTCTCACTGTTGTGGCCTCTCCCGTTGCGGAGCACAGGCTCCAGACACGCAGGCTCAGCGGCCATGGCCCACGGGCCCAGCCGCTCCGCGGCATGTGGGATCTTCCCAGACCAGGGCACGAACCCGTGTCCCCTGCATCGGCAGGGGGACTCTCAACCACTGCGCCACCAGGGAAGCCCCACATGGTGTTTCTTTAATCATCATCTGCCTTGTGCTCTGGCACCACCCTGGGTGCCCTTGCAGCCATTTCAGTCCCCACACAGACCCCATGGAGTAGGGCTTCTCACCCCCATTGTACAGATGAGGACACTGAGGCTCAGACAGATGAAGAAAACTGCCCAGGGCCCCGCAGCTCCCCAGGGGTGGAACCAGGAGTTGCCCTTAGAGCTTTCTGACCCCCAAGGCTGCTCTTTTTCTCTACTGTGTCCTCTGTTATCCCCATGAGGGATATAGAGGAGGGATATAGAGGAGAGGAGGGATATCCCCTTCTCTACTATCCCTCTGGAAGTCCCCTTGATAGTAGAAGGCAAAGCCCTCCCCACCCAGGGTGCTCTGGGTGCAGGGAGGAGAGGTGCATAGTGGTCAAAGGATGGAATGAGAAGTGGAGGTGAGATACGGTGTGTTAGTCTCGGGGAAGCTTGCACTGGGCACATTAACCTTTATGGTGATGGCTCCCACTTCTGGGGCTCCTGGCCCACCAGGGACCCAGGGGTGTAAAGAGCAGCTGAGCCCCCGGTGCGGGCTGGGTGGCTCCCAGGTCCCAGGTCCTCCTGTCACAGGTCCACTCCCACCTTCCTTTGGCTTCCTGCTTGGTTTGCCACACAATGAAGGCTGGATGAGGGCTGTGTCCCATCACTGCCTTCCTCAGAAGCCTCGCCTGGCTCCTACCATGCTCAGCCCGCTACCTGGGTCTCCTTGGACAAGTCACTTCACCTCTTTGCAGGACTGCCATTCTTCAACTGTGAAGTGAAGAAGTAATCATTGGACCAACCACGTGTGGTTGACAGTGTTTAGAAAATGCCTGGAAAGTGCTTAGCCCAGGGCCTGACGCACAGTAGGAACATAGCGTGGAGCTGTTCTCGTGTCCTCCCTGTGCAGCTTCCGCACAAGATGTGTACGCTTGTCCCCAGCCAGACCCGATGGCTCCCAAATGCCAGCACACACTCAGCCGTTTATTCACTTGGTCCTCTCTGCCTGGGATACCCTTGCCAACATCCATCAAGGTCAGCTCCCACCTCCTCCAGGAGGTTTTCCAAGGTCCCCCGGGTAGGAACAACTCTTCCCTGCTCAGCCTCTCCCTGGCACCTGAGCTCCGTGGTTAGAGACACAGAGTCTGGTGCCAGGCTGTCTGGTTTGACTCTCAGCTCTGTCATTTACTGGTTGCGTGATCTTGGGTAAGTTGTCTATTCTAGGCCTCAGTTTCCTCATCTGCAAAATGGGTGTGATGATAGTACCTCCCTCGTTGGGAGACCTAAATAGCTTCCCTGGTGGCGCAGTGGTTGAGAGTCCGCCTGCCGATGCAGGGGACACGGGTTGGTGCCCCAGTCCGGGAAGATCCCACATGCCGAGGAGCGGCTGGGCCCGTGAGCCATGGCCGCTGAGCCTGCGCGTCCGGAGCCTGTGCTCCGCAACGGGAGAGGCCACAACAGTGAGAGGCCCGGTTACCGGGAAAAAAAAAAAAAAAAACAAAAAAAACTAACACACCGTATCTCACATGAAAGAGCGTTCACACGGTGCCTGCACATAGCATCTCGGAGCCACGTGCATGGTGGGGCCTCCCGTGCTTGTTTGCTGAGTCGAGGTGACTCCGAGTTCAGCCTCCATGTGTGAGGCTCAGCAAGGAGGAGGCTCTATAATGGACAGGAGGCTCTGAAAGGCAGAACTCCGGGCAGCTGGCAGGCTGGGGTGGGGAGTGGGCACGCTGTTGGGCTGAGGCGGGGGGGGCATCTCAGCGAAGAGACGGGCTTGCAGGGCCAAAGTGCTGGTGGTTCGGGGCCGTAGAACAGAGTCTTGGTCCTAAGAAGTGCTCTGGGGACAGGTAGCCCTGAGTTCAACTCCTGGCTGCACCTGGCTCGCTACATGACCTTGGACGAGTTCCTTAGGCCCTCCCAGGCCTCAGTGTTCTCTCCTGTGACATGGAGACAGGCTTGTCCCCACCTCCTAAGGCGCTCAGCACAGCAAAGCCACTGCCCTTCTGGCGTGTGTTCTGCGGCCGCGGACGGTTCATCTCAGGCCTGGTCTTCACTGCCCTGCCTCCCTCACCCTACAGTCCCGCCAGTGACAGGGAGCAGAGCTCTGATAGAACACACATGCCTGGTTGGCATGGAGCCTGCCCTTGGTCCGGAGGGATTTAGATTCTTAGCAAATAAGTTCACCTGAGTCCTGCAGAGCATTGACCAGGAAAAGCCTTTGACTCCAACCTCCCATTAGCTGTCTCCTCTCATGCCGAGGCTTTTGCAGAAAATCATTGAATGTTTTCTCTGTGTTTAAAGAAAGCTCCGAGGGACCATCAGACTCAGGCTGGCTGGCTTGATCCGGAAACAAAGTGCCGTCCCCAGTGGAACATGCCAACCTCTGCTCTTAAGTAAATTCACGGGAGCGTTTCTGCACGCGGCCTGGCTGGCTATATTTAGGCCTTGCCAGGCCTTTGAGTTCCTCCCCCACTGCATTATTAAGGTTGCTGGGAGCCTGAGAGGGCTGAGGCCCGGAGACCAGCGGGAGAAGCCCTGCTCCAGTGAACGCAGCTGGAGTTTGCCCAGCAAGTTCTGGAATTCATACTTGGCTCTGACAGCTGTGTGTTTAGACGCAGGCTAGAGGGCCACAGGCCCCGAGGAAGCGGACAGCGGTCCATGAGAGGAGGCTCCTCCCACCAGCCTCAGGCCTCCTGTTTCCCTATCTCGCTCCCCACTGACTGACATCCACGCCCTCCTCTGTTGCATCCGCTCCCACCTTTCGTGACCGTATGGATGTTGGCAAGGGTATCCCAGGCAGAGAGGACCAAGTGAACAGACGGCTGAGTGTGTGCTGGCATTTGGGAGCCATCGGGTCTGGCTGGGGACAAGCGTACACATCTTGTGCGGAAGCTGCACAGGTAGGACACGAGAACAGCTCCACGCTACGTTCCTACTGTGCGTCAGGCCCTGGGCTAAGCACTTTACGTCTGTCTTGACCGTCAGTGATTCTCAGTCTTTCCTATGTCTTTGCATGTCACATTACCCTCACTCAGAAACCCTCAAGGGCTCCCCAGTGCCTGCAAGATAAAGCCCAACCTCCTCAGCCTGGCATTCAAGGCCTTCCATGATCTGGCCTCCACCTACCTTTTCATCCTCATCTGTAGCCGTAACCCCTTGAGAGAGAGCTCCACGGGGATGGGTCCTTTGTCTCTTTATTTACCACAATATGCCCAGTGCCATGGAGAGTGTCTAGAACATTGTAGGTGCTCAGTGAATATTTGCTGAATGAATGAATGAATCAGTCAATGACTAAACCAATGAATGAACGATGCAGTGATTTACAGTTTCCCACCCTCAGGTTTTTGCTCTGACAGCCATTTGCTGCCAGGCCAGCCCTCCCACCCTCTTTGGCCAACTGTGTTCTACCCCTTAAGGCCCAGATCAGGTCCTGCTTCCTCTGCCACCTCCCTGGTGGCCCAGCCCCAGTGATCCCTCTCGTTAACTTGGCACCTTTGTTGTCAGATACCCAGTGCCTGCCTTGTCATCTGGCTTTCCAGAGGCCGCGCCTGCTCTTACGCTTGGCTGTGCACCTGAGGTGCACCAGGACAGGGGAGCGTGCCTCTAACCCCTAACCTCCCAATACAGGCAGACCTCGGGGATATTGTGGGCTGGGTTCTGGACCACTGCAGCACAGCCAGTATCACAATAAACAGAGATTTTTTGGTTTCCCGGTACATATAAAAGTCATGTTTACACTATACTGTAGTCTGTTAAGTGTGCGATCGCATTATGTCTGAAAAAACTACGTATGCACCTTACACAAAGTAAGCAGGTGCTGTTGGAAAATGATGCCGATAGACTTGCTCGACACAGGGTTGCCACAAACCTTCAATTTGTAAAAAAATGCAGCGTTTGCGGAGCACAATAAATCGAAGCACAATAAAATGAGGTCTGCTTGTACCTTGGAGAGTCCTTCTGTGGCTTTTAGTGGATGTGGGAGGGCAGATTGGTCCGCTAGGATGGGACTCAGACTGTCCGGGAGGGCAGAACCACCCTTCCTGGGGGTGGAGGCTGGGGACAGAGATGCAGCCACAGGTAGGGAATGGGACCTGGTCCTTTCAGGGCAGAGCGTGATGTCCAGAGGAGCTGGCAGCCAAGGTCAGGTAGGGACCCAGGCCAACAGGACCGCCAGTGAGGTACAACATGGGGCAGTGGAATGGCCAGAAAGTGACAGAGCCCAGAGGGGGAATCCCAGAGGCAGGTAAGCTTCGGAGGTCCAAGGCAGCAGACAAAAGTGGGCCAGCACTGGGGGTTCTGTCGTTGGATTAACTGTCCTTAGAGGGAAGAGGCTATGAAGCGGTGCCTGAGACCAGCACTCAAGCCCAGAAAACGAGCAGGATCCCTTGCTGTACCCAGGGAACAAGGTCGAGGCTCCAGGCTGGCCAAGGGGGCTCTTGATGGTGGGACCACTCTCCTTGGCACGGGGTTGACTGGTTAAGTCCTTTCTGTCTCAGCTGGGGTGGGCCCCAGAGATCTGAAGGGCCTGCACCCATGGGAGGAATCCAGGGGTCTCAGGGGGAAGGGAGATGAGGCTGCTCTGGTTACACACAGTAGGTGTTTTGTAAATGGGGGCTTCAGCCACTACAGATAATGACTGTCCCCGTTGTGGTCACCATGCTAAGTCACACGTGAAATCTCCCCCATTGGAAAGCTTTGGAGGACACACGTGCACACACACACAGACACACACGTGCATGCGTATGCATACACAGGGATATTCACATACAGACACACACACACAGTTAAGTGACAGCAAAGGGACACCAGGCATGGAGCCTGGGGAGGGACCAGATGACCTCCTGATGACCCCTGGAGACCCCTTCCCTGAAGACTCAAGCCTGTTGATTCAGGAGGACAAATGAGAACAAAGGGAGTGGTGATTCTCTCTGGGCAAAGGGCAGGGAGGTGGGGACTCCAGGCCCCACCCTGCCCCAGATCTTGAAGCTCACTCTCTCCCTGGTTCTTCTGGGGCCACTTAGCTCTCAGAGGGAACGATTGCAGGAGCAATCCGCTACTTCTCTGTGTGATTCCTTATCCATTTCAAAGCCCTTTTGGGCAGCGTTTTCAATTTGATCCACCCTCTGTGAGATAGGCTGGGATCCTTATCTCTGCTTTATAGATAAGGAAATCGAGGCTCAGAGAAGGTGCCAGGCTTGTCCAGGCCCCCTTGGAGGGTGAGCTGTGGAGCGCGGGATTAGACCCAGGAGGTGTGACTTTGTGCCCTGTCCCATTCTCCTTCTCCCTCTGATGTGTGGTGTTTTTGGAGAGCAGCTTCCACTGGTCATGCTTCCTTGGTGTTTTCTGGTGTGTGTGTGTGTGTACATGTGTGTGTATGTGTGTTGGATGTGTGCATGTGTGTGCATGTGTCTGTGTGTTGTGTGTGTGCCTGCGGCCTGCGTGTGTCTGAGGGGTGCTGAAGCCAGAGGCTGGCCAAGTGCTGCTTCATGAATTCCATCTTCCTCCCTTCAGCCCTCCCTCAGGTTGGCTTTGGGCTTCCTGACAGGCAGCAGGAGCCACTCCCAATCCCTGCCTCCTCTCCCCTCCTCTGCCCACCTAGGGAGCCAGTGGGGCGAGGGGGCGGGGTGGAAAGAATGCCTAGAGATGGCCTTGTCAGTCCAGAAGGGTGGCAGCTGTTGGGGCTGGATTCAGAATTTGTACAGACAGAGGCAGCCTGGCTCTCTAGTACCCACTGAAGGGGTCTGGCCTGGGACCGGAAAGGACAAGTTTTAGGATAAGTTCAAAGAAGTGGTTCAGGGGAGTTTGGAGAGAGATGTGGGTTTATAGTCAGTTGCTCAGAAAGGCCAGGAGTTGATTCAGGGGACAAATGAAAACAAAAGGAGCGGTGATTCCACTTGGGCGAGGGTCAGAGAGGTGTGGAGGCTCGGAGCCCCTTGGCCGGACCCCAGACCCCAGACCCTGCCCCACTCCAGACCCTGAATCTCAAGCGCCTTCACCTTTTGAGGCTGACATCGTGGAGGTGGAGCAAAGGACCTTCCTCTTCCTCAAGTCCAAGGCAGACTCAGTGGCTGAAATATCATGGCGCTGACTCAGGAGGGCATTTTTGATGTTTCTTCTTCGTGTCCAGAAGTGCTGTTTGGACCATCATTGGCAGGGCTTAATTTTTAATCGATAGATTAGTAACTACTTCATCTCATTCCGTGAAAGTAATTTGAAGTTGTTTACAAGAATTATATAATAAGATAGTTAACTTATTGTTCAAAGAATTCAGGATGAAGAAAAGATATAAATTAGAAATATAATGTTTCCTAGGAGGAAAAAGAGAATGCTATGTTTAAGTCATGACGTCCATTACAGGTGCTATAATTGGCCTGAACTCCCTGGTGGCCAAAGGGAAAAGAGAAATACTACTAGTTATATACTTTTACCTTTGTGGAAAAAAAAAATCACCCTAGTATCTCTGGGACAAAAATTAAGCTTTTATTAACCTGTCATTTGAAAATCATTTTTTCATCTGGGGCTTTTTGAGGAAGATGCTGAGAAAGACAGCATCCTTCTAACAAATGGCAGTAGCAGATTTCCTAAGATGTGTCTGGTATCCTGTCTGTTTTTTCTGTCAGCTGAAGGCGTAATAACAGAACACGTAACGACAAAACCGAGCCAGGAGCCTAGGTGTGAGGTCCGAGTGCACAGCTTGATCAAGGATAAATCGGAGAATTAACTGGAGACATCAGTGGCCAGCCTGCTCTTCCGCCTGTTCTCCAAAATGCCATTTTTCTCCATCAGACTTTGGGTTAGTGTTGGGCGACTGACAGTTGAGGCGACCATCTCTGGCAAGACCTGACATCCAGGTGTTGAGTTGGATGGAGTCAGCTCCCACTTAAGTTCCAGCAGTGATCGCCAGGCTTCTTTGATTGACAATGATCGCCCATTAGTAACAAAATTTAGCATGCATCCCAATAAATGTGATTTATCCTCTACAGACTGTCTACAAGCACACCCAGGTCAGTGTGCTATGTACGTAATAAATCATACACGAAAATAGGTAATTAAAAAGGATGAGATGCAAATCAACGCAGGTGGGAGTTAATAATTTCCTCTTCTCCCCCGTGGGCTGTCTTGAGCACTCCTTAGCTGAGCGTATATCCCTTTAGATTCCTCCGCAAGCCCAGGCTGCTCGCTGAGAATACCTGCAGCTCCTGCTACAGAGGCGAGGACGAGGATGGATCCACCAGGATCCCAGCTTCCTCTCCCGGCAGTTGGGATAACTGCGGCAGGTTCCACGCTACCTCCCAGAGGTCCCCAGCAGCAGGCAGTGGCCAGATTGAGCTCCACCTGCCTACAGTGGCAATTTGCTTGGCGATGCACCCATTTATCATCTGCCTTCCTTTCCCTGGCTCCCTTTCCTCCCCCCTCCCACGTATCCTTAGATCACTTCCAAATAAACTACTAGCATTCAACTCTTTGTCTAGGGTTCTGTCCCCAGGGAAATGCAAATTCCCTCAAAGCCTTCTTTTGAGGGAATTGAAGACCCTATTGAAAATTTTCTTCTCACTTCAACATGGAGAAGGGCCCTGGGTTTTTTCTTCAAAACCAGTCCTGTGACTGTTCCTACAAAGGAACAGATGGACAGTTCTATTCCTGGTGTGATGATTCTGGTCTGGAAGGTTTTCTTATCGGCCAGCACAGGGCCCTCCAAGAGCGGAGAGAAATTCTCCAGTGTTCCCGAGGAGGGCCGGGGTAGAGCTTGCGGCTTCCTGCCTGGGGAGTCAGGTGCAGAACATCCCCCAAGTAACTAAGTTAAGCTCCCTGCTGTATAGACTTATTGAATATAAACTCGTTAAATTTAAGAGGACAACTGCCAAACACAAGTGATTTTTGCTTTAGAACAATTGATCTCAGACAGTTCTTTCTGACAATAGGCAGAGGAAGGACCACTTGTCTATCTCAGCCACTCCTGGTCTGTGACAATAAAATGAAGCCATTGGCTCATGGGAGCTCATCCTTCTGAGTACGATGGGCAGCACGGGTGGGGGACGTGGGACATCCATTCACAGCACCCAAAGGCATTTCAATTCTGTAAAGTGTGAATGAAAATTACTGGTTGGTGAGCCCAGGAATATCCTTGGATAGTTATTGACAGAAATTGAAGTAGGATGCTACTTAATGCATTTGACTCCCTAACCTCTGCAGCCAGGTACCACTGAGCCCAGTGCAATGCTTTGGTATGTATTACCAGTGGGTGTTTGTTACATGTGGATTTCAGAGATGGAAGACTCCCCACAGGCATTTTAACCCAAGAAAGGAATTGGGACCTAGGCCACTGTTTTCAAGACTCACCTTCTCTTCCACTCTGATTTCAGGTCCCTTTGAATGCTCACTTCTGGTGGGAAGCTCCCTGCCCAGGTGGCCATAGCGGGAAGGAGGCTGAGTTTGGACTCAGACAGATGTGGGGTAGCATCTGGACTCTGCACCTTGCTGCCTGGGTGACCTTTGTCAAGTCATTGCGTCTCTCTGGGCCTCAGTTTCCTTTTACATAAAATAGAGTTATTGCCTTGCAAGACAGATATATGCATTAAATGACCGGATCCACATAAATCACTTGGCGTGGTGCCTGGCACGTGGCTGTGTGACCTTGTGCAAGTTACCTTACTTCTCTGAACCCCATTTCCCCCATCTGTCAAATCGGGTTAATAGCACTTACCTCCTAGGGTTGTTGTGAAGATGAATTGATCGGATTTATGGGTGTGAGACATTTATCACAGGACCTGGCACATAGGAAGTGCTCAATAAAGTTGGCTGTTAGTACTGTAATTATTATTCCCTCATATATATGGGTGAAGTAATAAAAATAATACCTGTCTTGCCAACCTTAATGATAGGAGGGCCAAAAGAGCCAATGAGATGATGGATTTCTGAAGGTCATTCATTCAACAAGTATTTCTTGAGAGCCTACTGTGTGCCAGGCACTGTTCCAACAAGCGCTGGGGAGTGAGCAGAGTGTAAGACAGCAACAGTCCTTACCCTCAGAGAGCCTGCATTCTATTGGGACACTAACCACAGCGTCATAGTTAAAGGAAAATGTAGAGGGTGCTTGATAATACTGAGTTTTTAGGAGACAAGTAAGTAGGGTTGAGGAATAGCAGAGGGGAGGAGAGGTGATGTGAAATCATGGTCCGGTCCCCAGGGCCTCAGTGAGGAGGATGTTTGAACAAGTCCTGAAACAGCACTTTGAAGCTGGGATGTGTCACCCACATTCGAAGGGTGGCAGTTGGTCCCTGCGCTGCAGATGCCTTTTATGGTGAGTGAACTGAGTGTGCTGCCCCGAGGCCCAGCCAGAGGACCTGGCTGCACTGTGATGAGCCCTTGCTGCTGGGGGGAGAGCTGAAAAGTCTGGGCTGGGTGGAGCGGATTAGGTGACCATTCCTTAAGGCCCCTTTCCAGCTGCTGCAGCCTCTTTGGTTGAGACCGGGGAGATAGATTTAGACTTAGAGCCTCAGGGTGCTTCCCAGAAAGGACCTTTTCAGCAGGCAACCCTGAAGTTCAGATGTTGATGCTGAGCTCTCTACCTGCCCTGGTGCTCACCTGGCTCCCCACACCTACGCCTGACTTGCAGTTTCCTTCCTCCTGAGAAAGCAACATCCGGCCCTGGTCTGGAGAGATGATCTGCTCCTCCATCGGCCCCTGTAGCTGCCTCTCCCACCTCGGTGCACCTGGGTTGCTTCCCCAGGCTGTGCACCTCTGTCCCCGAACCTTGTGCTCTGATTCCTGGGTTGTCCTAACGTGCGTAACTGACTCACCTCCCCCTGCCCTTATGCATTCAAGCCCCCAGTCTTGGCCACCTGAGCCTTCCACTCTGATTCCCACGTCCCAGCAGGTCACCTGAGCTGCCCTCCCAGGTCTGATATCTGTGGGACGCTCATCCCTGTTCCTTCATTCCCACTCATACATAACCCCCCTTACTTTGGAAGTTCAGCAGAATTGAGCAGGGCAGGGTTAGAGGGGGTGTGATGGAACTGTAGGCCCTGCAGGTGGATGTCCAAGGACATAGCAGGAGCCTCAGAAGCCCCTTGGGCTTGAGCCACTGGGAAGGGCCCTTCAGTGGTTCTGGGGGCCCAAAGACTTGCCTTGCTTCCCTTACTGCCTTGAACTGAAATTCTGACTGCCATTCACAGGCTGGGAGAAGGGCTCCCTTCAACACTAGGGTGTTAGGGATCTGTGGGAGGAGTAACAGAGGTGGGTAAAGGGGGCTTCTCTGAGCTTCAAGCTCCTCTTCTGTAAAATGGAGTTGATCATGCCACATCACAGAGCCATCAGGAGGGCTGGGTGAGATGGTTCAAGTGAAGTGCTAAGGACAACACTTGGCGTATGGTGGGGAGTCCAGTAAATGCCGAGGTGAAGAAGATGCTCCTGGTACTTGCCCGTTAGTCGTCGGTTCATCCGTGAATGACCCTAACGGATACTTACTAAGTGTCTTCTGCGTGTAGGCCCTGGCCGATGCTGGAGATGCAGGGTACCCTAGACGTGCGGCTGGTTCCTGGGGAGGCCACAGTCTTACCGGGGAGTCTGTGTTAAGTTACAAGGCCCTGTGGTCAGGCCCTAACAAAAGTGAGATGGGGTGCCAGGGAGACCAGCAGTAGGGCACGGTCAGGGAAGCGTTCCTGTTTGAACTTGGAAGAAAAGAGTTTCAGGCCATTGAACTTGGAAGAAAAGAGTTTCAGGCCACTTTCCCAGCAGGAGGCAACATTTTGGCCCGGGCCTCCCATCCCCAAATCTAGATCAGGTTACTGACTGCTTGTTTTACTGGTGCCCTCTCATCAGAAACTGGGGCTTGAGGGAGTGGCACGGCCAGCTTTGGCCCTTATAAGATGGGCCCAGACCCCACTGCCCCCTCCCACTCATTCATTCAGCTATGTGTGCCAGGCATTCTATGCTCTGAATTTACACCAGGGAGCAAAACAGATCCTGGTCCCTGAATTAATAGAGCTTCAATTCTAGCTGGGGGGAGAGATGGCCAATAAAAAGGGGCCAGTCACCCCGAACTCCTCCCAGGCTGGGCGTGGCCACCCCTGGCCCCTTCTAGCCTGGATTTGGTCTTGTCCTTTCCAGGACTCAGGCTTGTCCACCTTGACCCCACCCAGGTTAGGTCTGGTCATTCCTGATCTTTCTTAGGACCCACGCTGGGCCTGACCCTCATGGCCCCTCCCAGGCTGGGCCTGACCACCCTTTATTTTCCCCAGAAGCAGCCTGAGAGGCAGGAGCTGGCAAGGGCTTTGGACTGAGTCCCTCTGCCCGGGGTTCCTTCACGGCTCCCGGTGTGGTTACAGCCGGCCCCTCCCTGTGTGTGGCATTGAGCTCCGGAATTACCATTCCTGATTTAACAACTGCAACTGTTTGCTGCAGCTTCACTGCCTTAAAAATGTTTTCTAATAATCCCCAGGTGTTTCTCTCGCATACAATAGCCTGGCTTGTTACAGCCCAATTAAATCCTTATTTGAGATGCTTAATTAAAACTCGGAACAGAACAAGCCATAAAGCTCTCTCCTTGCCAGCCTCATGCCAGAAGTGCCTGTCCCTTCCCCACCCACACGCCACTTTGCTGGGCCTGCCCTTGGCGTTTGCGGCTCCCGGTTTTGACTTGGTAGAGGTGGAAGTATCCAGTTTCCTGCCTGGGGGGTGGGGTGGGGCACAGACAGCTCAGTTTGGAGACACAGCTGGGGTGGGGTGGGTGGGGGCTCCTTGAACCCCTGGTTCCCAGGTCCCCATCCAGAATTAGCTTCTCCTGGCTCCCCCAGAGCAGGGGTCCTCAGCCTCTGCACTCTTGACATTCGTGCCAGATAAGTCTTTGCTGTGGGAGCTGTTCTGTGCATTGTAGGATGTTTAACAGCATCCACAGCCTCTGCCCACTGGACCCCCAAAAGCACCCTCCCCCCAAGTTGGGACAACCAAAAATGTCTCCAGGCATTGCCAGATGTCCCCCACCCCAGGGAGGGAGGCCAAACAACCCCCTGTTGAGAACCGCTGTCTCAGAGGGAGACCACCCAACACCATGTATTCAGAAGCCGGGACACAGTGGGGCAGCCCCCCTGGAAGCTAATTCTCGCCTCCTACCCACAGCTGAGTTCTGAGTGGGGAGCTACAGGCGACAGATGCCTCTGTTCCCCTCCAGGAGCGGGGATGCCCTGATACCAGGAAAGTGCCTGGTGGGGAAGCTAAGGGGAGGAGCCCTACCTTGACACACATCCCTGCCTGAAGAACCTTCTTTGCTTCACACCTTCTTGGTCTTCCCTTCTCATCCCACTCGCTCCTCAGCTTAGGACCAGATGGAGCCAGGTCCCTTTGAGTAGCCTCGTCCTCCAGGCAGATCCTCAAGGTAGAGTGACCAACTTGTCCCAGGTTGCAGGAACTTTTCCAGTTTTAGCATTGAAAATCCCACATGCTGGGAGATTCAGTCCGAGCAAACCAGGATGATGGGGAAGGCCTGCCCATTGCTCATCTCACCAAGTGGTCTCTGAAGCACCTGCCCTGGAATAATGAGCTGTTAGCGTTAAGTCGTGTGCCCTATGAGCATTATCTCACTTTATCCTGCGACCTGGTGAGTTTGGTGGGATTAGCTTCTTTTTGTGGGTGAAGAAACTGAGGCTCAGAGAGATTTGCCCATGGTGACCAGGTCAGCAAGTGGAGAGCCAGGATCCAAACCAGACCTGCCTCTCCCCATTCTGCTATCAGAGGCCTTTTCCACAAGATCCCGGAAAGGGAGGACTTGGACACTTGGGGTTCCCATCTCTCTGGCTCTGGCCTGGTAATGGAGGAAGTGGAGCTGCTCTCCTGGTGCTGACCGCAGGCCTATGCAGAGGCAGAGGTGGCGGTGACGGGGGAACCAGACCTCCAGACAGCAGCTCGGTGTATCCTTGGGCCTGCACATAGCCTCCAGTGAGTTCTTGACTTGCCTCTGGTGACAGTTCCAGCTCCCAGCACAAAGAGAACATGACCGGAGGAGCCACCTGGCACTTAATTCTGATCAACAAGAAGGTGGCTGAGGAAGGGGCATGGAGGTTCCAGCTCTGTGGGTGATGTCAGAGGAGGATGCAGCCCAAGCTTTAGCGAGTGATGTATTAAGGCTCAGAGGACATGTCATGAGCAGTGACCTGTGGCCTGAGACAGAGCTCAGAAATTTGGGGAAATTGCAGCCTTCTGTTTCCAAAGGTATAGTTGCAAATTGACCCCAGGAAATAGAAAGGTGTCGGGTGATTCCTAAGGAAACCTGCCTGGTGGCCTAGGGAGCTCTCTGGAGAGATTGGATTTATAGGGGTCGTGTTCCAAGGATGGAAAGAAGGGAGGTTAATCAAGAAGGCGCATCAGAGGGGTGTGATTCCTGGAGCCCATCATGCCCCAGATTCGAATGCTGAGACTTTACGGCAGTACATAGAATATGCCTAGAGAAAATAACCGTACATCATACAAATGGCTGTTGTTTACTGAGCGCCAGATATGGTGCTAAACATCCTTCTTATAACGGCAGGAATAATCCTCAGGGCAGCCCATGAGTTAGGAAATGTTGGTCACCGTGTTTTTTTCAGATGAGGAAACTGAAGCAGGTTATGACACTTGCCCGAAGTCATACAGGTGGTCAGTGCTGGAGGCAGGATTCAAGTTCAACAGACTAGGGTTCAAGGTCCAGTTTGGCCACTCTCTTCCTTGCTGTGCGGCCTTGGATCAGTTATCAACTTCTCTTTTCTTGGAAAGGAGGTTGTGAGAATTGAAGAATTCATGCATGCGCTATTTCCACAGTGATGGGTGTGTAGCCCTTGTCCAATACATAGGATTGCCCTTCAGAATGAGAGAAGGGTTTCACGTTGATGGGTGACGAGGGACACAGAGGTGACACTTCACACCCGTTTTGCTTTTACTGTTGAGGGGAAGCATCGTCAGCCTGAAGGGGCAGCCCAGGCCTCAGGGAGAGAAACAGCCCCAGGGTGGACTTTACCGAAGCCCCCCAGCCCGGACACTGGGAGAACTTGCCACTGAGATGATTGAACCACTGCCAGTGACTAGTGGAGCACAGAGGATGGGAGAGTCCTGGGAGACTGGGGACGGGCAGATTTCAAAAGGGAGAGTGGTTTCCAGAAACTACCGATCAGGGAGCTTGCTTGAAGCTGAGGTTGGTGAACATGGGTTCACCATAGACAAAAACCAGGTTTTCTTGAAGACCTGTCACATGTCACATGCTATATTAGGTGTGAGGCCAAGTTCTACCAGATGAAACTTTCTTGGAGGGGTCAGCCAACTTTAGACCAGGGGAATACCTATGTCTGAATTCAGCAAGGTGCTTGGAGAAGTTTCTCAAGCTCTCCTTGTGGACAGGATGGAGAAGAACAGATGTCAAGGTGGGTTAGTAACTGCGCACTGACGATGTTCTGTCCACACGGAAAGGGGTCTCTGCTGGAGTGCCACGGGGCTCTGCCCTCGGCTCATAGGCAGAGGATACGGGTTGCTAGAAGCAGACTCCCTCTGGTAATCTCAGGTAACGAGGGTTTATTGCCAGGGTACGTGGGTGTGGGACCCAGTGAAAGGACCAGGACTCCAGCAGAGCAGAGGCTGAAGAGAACTTGGGGTCCGGGATGTCCCTGGGGACCTCAGCCACAGGAGCGCCCCACAGACTGGACTCAGGTCCCCTGGTTTCCTCCCTGCCTGTTGCCTCCTCACCCTGTTCTCTGCCTTGGCGCCTGTGCTCGCACGTTGTTCCTGCCCCCTGTGCCTGTCACTTGCGTGTGGTCTGTCATGACCTCTCCACCCTCCTCCCTAACTTTGCGACCTTTCAGCTTCCGCTGCCCACCACTTCGTGCTCAGCCTGGCCTCGTTCAGATTCCCATGAGAAGGGAGCTGATGGGACCATCAGCTTTTCACCTGAGGCCACTCTCGTGGGCTTTGGCCAACCTGTGGATATGGGCTGCCAGCCTTAGTCAATCATTTGAAGCCCAAAGGGAGGAGGGTTGGACGGTCACAAGATACAAAACAGAGGTGCCCCAGGGCTGCGCTTTCGACAGATGTGGCGGATGGAACATGACCACGGTGAACAATAGTGATAATTGGCATTATTGATGGTGTGGCTGGTATAAGTATGCTTATTAATTCCACATGTGATGTGAAATGGTGGGAAATTGCAATTACATCGGAAGACAGCAGCAACATTTCTAAGGATCTTGACGGCTCTGTGGTCTTCGTGAAGCCGCTCCCTCCCCCTGGTGGACATCTGCCCAGGCCAGTCTTCAGCAGCCCCTACTCCATCCCCGCCACTCTGCGGAGGTCACCGGCAGTGTCTCTGTCTTATCCGCAAGCTCTCTCTGCTCTTCTGTTTGTGAAGGGCTTCCCCAGGCTGAACCAAAACGAAGAAGGTTAACTGTCGCAGGGATGGTGGTGCCTAACACACAGATTCGGAATCTGGCAAAAGTCAAAGAGCAAAGACAGGGCTTCCCTGGTGGCGCAGTGGTTGAGAGTCCGCCTGCCGATGCAGGGGACACGGGTTCGTGCCCCGGTCCGGGAGGATCCCACATGCCGCAGAGTGGCTGGGCCCGTGAGCCATGGCCGCTGAGCCTGCGCGTCCGGAGCCTGTGCTCCGCAACGGGAGAGGCCACAACAGTGAGAGGCCCGCGTACCGCAAAAAAAAAAAAAAAAAAAAAGCAAAGACATGCTATGAAAGTATGTGTGAAAGAGTTTTAGGGGTGGGTTTTCCCCCCAGGAATCTTAGAACGATGCTTGGTGTGGTGTGGCAACTAGTGGCTGAAAAGAATCATTCTCCCAAAATTCTGGGCAGCGTGATTAGAAGGAAAAGATCTAAATTGGGAGGTGATGGTGCCCCACTGCTCTGCCTGGGAGAGACCGGAGCCAATAGTACTGCGTTTAGCTCTTGGGACCAACTGATAAAAGAGTTCTGAAGAGAGCAGCCGACAACTATTGAAAACCTACTTCAGGTAAAACGCTATTCCCCAAGTGTTCTGTGGATTAACTACTCGATTTTATAATAACCCTATGGGACTGGTGCCATTTTTGTAGATAATAAAACTGAGGAACAGAGAGATTAAGTAACTTGCTTAAGGTTGCTCAGCTTAAAGTAACTTGAAGCCTAGACCTTTGTATAATTATTGGAGTAATTGTGAATGAGAAGACTTAACGGTCAAAAGGTCTGGGCCCGTGTTACACAACCAGGCAGCACGTGAAGATCGTAAGAAGTGTTTCCTAGTTTAATACAACACTTGTGTGAAGTGGGGGCTCCTATGCCCATCTGATGAAGAAGGAGACCAAGGCTCAGAGAGGTGAATTAACTTGTCCTAGGTCACAGAGCTAAGAAAAGGGGATAGCCCTGATTGGTGTGGATCACACATTGGTGTGGATGGTGTGTGGGTCCATCAGGGAGGTCGATGCAGCTCCCTTGGAGGGAGAACCAGATAATGGCCGCACTGTCCACCGATGGTCTGGGTGACACGTGGGCTTGGTGATCTTCTGGCCGGGTGTTTATTAGGGACTACTCTCGGGACCCACACCTGTGAAGGGAGGGAGGGGAAGCAGGGTTTGGCAGAGAGAAATGTTGCCGCAACGCAGTGGGACACGGGGCCTCTGCAAATCCCATAAGAAGCTCTGGAGCTGGGATGGCCCTTCTGAGCTGAACTGCACCGGGATGAGAGTGCCTGGCTGGTATACCCTGTGCTGATCCGCTGTTCTATATGGGGCACCCCTGGAAGGAGGCACGACCTTAGCTGAGGCAGTCCCTGAAGGGGGCTCTGGAGGAGGGCCGTTGTGGGCAGCAGGGGTAAAGGGGAATAACCTTTCTTCCTAAGGGGGATTTGGGCGGCGCGTCTCAGCGTCCACCACACCCCCTCCCCGTCTTCCAGGTGTCATCTCCGCAGAGCTTGCCCTGGCTCACATCACATAACCATTACCGTGAGGGTACTTACAAGTAGCCATCAGATTTCCTGTTAACAAAAGGCTTTTGAAAGTTCTGTCGCATTTTATCCTCCTAAATACCCTCTGCACAGAGTATTATTAACGTCCCCACTTGATAGAGAATGGGCTCACATGCTCAGAGTTAAGATATTGGTTCAAGGATGTCCATCCAGCAAGAGGCAGCACGGAGACGCACCAAACCCGGCTTCGTGACCCCAGCCCCCACGCTCTCCCACGGCGCATGTGCAGACGGCACCCTAGGTTTGCCACGCTCCATCACTCTCCCCGCCTCTTTCTCTGCAGCTGATCCATTGGATGTGCCCTCCATGACCCCACCCCCAAGGCTTCATCGACCACGTCGTGCTGATGCCTCCAGAACTTCCACTCCCCCTGAGATTCAGGCCGATGTCTTCTCCCTGTTAGCCCACCCACATGTCCTGGATCACCTTGAACTTGCCATGTCCAGCACTGACCTTCTTATCTGACCCCAGGGCTGCAGGGCAGTCAGGTGGCCTGAGCTCAGGCCTCAGGGTCAGACTAGGTTCTAATCCGAGCTCACCATTTCCTGTGGCCTTGGGAAGCAGCTTAGCCCTTTGTGCCTCAGCATTCTCATCTGTAAAATGGGGATAAAGATGGTGTGCCCACCTCCTGGAGTTTCTGCTGGGATCAACTGCGCTAATGCACATAAAGTGCTGACAACAGGGCCTGGCACGTAGTCAGAGCTCCAGAGACTTGAGCTGTTTTGACTACTGTTCATGGTGGTGCTTAAAAGTACCCCCAGCCGCCAAGCCCTGGGTAGGAACACGTGCTCCCTCACCCTCCTCATCTGATTGGCCTCTGCCTCCCCACGTCTTGGGCACTCATCCACCCCTGGCCTTCCCCATCACCACTGCCTCAGTCGTGGTCGGCTTCGTCTTCCACCAGGACCCACTATTTCCTAGGAGGTCCGCCCGATCCTTCCTCTGTTATTCAGCCACCAGAATTGGACTTTTCTAACATGAATATTCGATCATGGCCCTCTTCTGCTACCATTCCTTCTATGACTCCCTGTTGCTCTCAGGTTAAGGTCCAGCTTCCTGAGCTGGGTGTTCAAGGCCCCCTGCCAGCCCGCCCACGCCTCCCTCTCCCGCCCCAGCCACCCTGGGATCCTGCCTCACTCAACGCCATCTGTCTCCCTTGCTCATCCTGCCTTATATGACCTCTCTCACCTGGGCGACCTTCCTTCCTTGAAGTCAGCCTCCATTACTTCCCCAAACTCTGCAAAGGGCAGAAGACGGCATCTTGTTCCCCTCCGGGCCCCAGGGTCCACTCCTTACAGGTGTTTGGTGAACTTGGCCACGAGGAGAAGCAAACAGTGGGGAAGGTGCCAGCTCTGTTGCAGAGCAGGAGTAAGCTTTCTTTTGAGAGCCGTCCCTGTCAGCCCCCCATCTTCCTGCCAGACGTTGGCCTGCCCGGACTCCCAGGCGCCATCGCAGCCCAGTCTGCCCTCCCCACCAGTCCATGCACCACCTCCGCGGGGAGCAGCTGAGCCCTGGCCGCACCAGCTCTCCCCAGCATGGGGCCCCAAGCCAAGCCTCTCCCACCAGGTGTGCCTCTCAGCCCACAACAGGATGCGAGTTCCTCTGGACAGAGGCTTATACGCCCGTCCCAGGCCCTCCCCACCACCTGGCTGAGAACCTTCGCTGTTCCTGTCACTTTTTCCGGGGCTGGCCAAGGGCTGGATTTAGAAGCGGCAAACAACCTGAGGCCGCAGCCTTCAAGGATCTTAGCGTTCAGCTGGGGAAAGGCAGATTCCTGAGAAGAGCACCTTTTAGAGCCCGAGAGACCTAGATTCAGATCCCCGCCTCTTCCCTTGCTGGTGGTGTGGCCCACAGCCCTTCCCCTCCCCAGCCTGGTTTTTCCTCTGTGAAATGACGGCTGTTGCCGGGAAGCCCATAAAGCAGCCTCTTGTGCAGGTGAGCTGATGGGGGCAGCCGCGGTGCCTCGGGAAGGGACGGGACTAGGTTTGAGTCTGGCCTCTGTCACTGCCCTACTGTGTGCTTGGGGCTGCTCACTGCCTCTCCCTTGGCCTGTAAAGCTCAGGAGTTAAAGAAGTTGGTTTCTGTGGTCCCTTCGGGCTCTGACCTGTGATGGTCTAGGACTCCTGTGAAGGGGAGTCCAGGAGAAGTGGGAGAAGCTGTAAAAGATCTGACATTTACAAAGCACCTGTGATGTACAGCACCGTGCTGGTGCCTCCCCTGCGTGAGCTCACTGAATCCTCCAGGTGAAGTGAGGGCTTTTATTATAAGACAGGCTCAGAGAGGTGAAGTGACTTGCCTGAGGTCACACAGCAAGGACATGGTAGGGCTGACTCTGAAGCCTATGTGCTTTCCTCAGGCAGCTTAGGGTAATCTACAGCCCCACCCCACCCCAGCCCCCCACAGCCAAGGAGGGGGCAGCTGGGGAGCAGAGGGATAGACAGGTGGGTGGGGACCCAAGACCCAGTTTCCACAGGCACATGGCTATGGAGGCGAAATCACTGCCCTTTTCTGGGAGGCACATGGCCCCAGCAGAGCCTGGACTTGAATTTGCAGCTAAGCAATTCTCCTTCTTATCTGGTCCCAGTGGCCCCCCGGGGGCCGCTCTCCCCACTCCCAGGAACTCTGGCTACCACCAGCAGCCAGGGCGCTGGACTCAGTGGTTTGTAGCTGCCCATCAGGAAATCTGATGGCTCTTTGCTCCAGACCGCACACCAGTCCCTTGTGATGCCTCCATGCGCACACCCATGCTTACAAGCGAATGGCGTCATCCGTTCCTCTAAGGCATCCTGTAGATGCCTTCATTTGCTATTAGAGGAGATGAGTTTTGTTTTCCTCCTTTGTAAGTTGGGCACCAGCCCAGGCAGCTCTCTGGAACTCAAATATTAAAAACAGCAAATTAAAGGGAACTGGTCTGGGTGGAGCCCTCCAGCAGTCCAAACGCGGCTCTAGAACTTCTAGCCGGTCCTCCCAACAGCCTCAGAGGCTGCCCAGAGCCTGCTCCACCTGAATTCTCCCAGTCCTCAGGGATGGGGGGACATTGCTGGTCCCCACAATGCTGGAAAATGAAGCAGGAATCTTGTGATGGGGGACCCAGATGGTGTGGATGTGGCTGTGCAGGGGAAGCCTAGCCCAGCAGACACAGCAGGATGGAGTGAGGACAGGCGGTGCCCAGGCAGATAGGGCGTCATGACTGTCGGGGCTGGCTTGTATTTCAGAGACAGGACCCCAAGCCTGAGGTAGGCAGCTGGGAGGGCTGGGCAGGGGCTCAGGGCTCAGCCTGGCTGGTCTGAGCGCTGCGGTCAGGACAGAGACCTGGAGGGCAAGGTGGGAGCACCTTGTTACGGTGCAGTGGCGAAGGCGCTGTGCTCTGAAGCTGCGCTGCTGGAGTCTGAATGCCTGCGCCCCTGGTGTAAGGTCTTAGACGAGTTCCTTAACCTCCCTGTGTTAGTTCTCCCATCTGAAAATTGAGGATGAGGATAAGTCTTTACTTTGTGGGATGCCAGTGAGGCTCAAGGGGGAAGAGGCTTGGCATGGTGCCTGGGATGCAGTAATTGCTCAGCAAAGGGGGATGTGGTTGCCCTGCTGTGGGTACCAGGTGGGTGAGGCTGTGAGTTAGGACTACTTCAGGCTGAGGCCGAGGTTGGGACAAGCTCTGGCTCCGGCAGAACCTCCAGGAAGAGGACCCTGTGGACCCCCAATTGGGTGAGCATGAGGGGTAACCAAGCCCTTGACCTTAGGCAAGTCACTTCACCTCTCTGAGCCTGTCTTTTTTTTTTTTTCCCCTGGGCCAGGCGGGGACCTGGCCTGTGTCCACTGTGTGGGGGGCAAGGCTGGGCTGGGAAGCAGTGAGGACCGAGCTTGGTCTCCCCAGAAGGATCCCAGAGATTGGAGCATGTGATTCAAAGGGCCATTTTGCGGACAGCTCCCTCCGTCACACCAGACTCCAAGCAATTAACCAGCCAGGCCCCTGGGAGGAGCTCTCTGTGGCAATCAGAGGGTAACCTTGACCTCCTTTGCACAATGCCGCAGCTGCCTCCTACCTCCTGTCTCCAAGGTGTTCGTGCGCTGTTGAAGGGCAACTCCTCCCCGGCACAGGGAGCCTTGCTCCCCTGCCAGCCAGAGCCGTGAGCAAGGGCGCCTGGGCCTGGCTGCAAACACTGGCACCGGGTCTCCCACCTGGGACAGTTGACCTCATTTGGCCTTTACACACTGAGAAATTGTTCGTGTCCTGGGCACCTTTCTTGGAGATACACGATGTCCTCAGCCGTGTGTGTGTGTGTGTGTGTGCGCGCGCGTGCGCGCACGCGTATGTGCGCACATGCAGCGGGGAGAAGGGATTGGGGTGTGTGTGCTCATAGACGTGCAGGGGTGTTGACCCCTGTATGCCTGTGTGAGGGCAGAGGGCGTCGGTGCATGTGCTGGTGTAGGAAGATGGACCAAGGATGTGGGAGTGGGGAGGGAGTGGGGGGGTTTGTGGGGGGAGGGTTGGAGGGTGGGGCATGTGTTGAAGGAGATGGGGAGCTGTGCTTGGGGGGGGTGTTTGAGCATCAAGTGAGCAGGAGGCTGGGGAGCGGGAGATGGGGCGAGGGGTGTGTAGGGCTTCGACTTTAGGACGTAGTGACTGTACGCTCCCGCCACCCCCTCTCCACCAGCTCGGGGCTGTACGTTTCAAATACTTCATTGTCAGTCCTGGTGAAGCCTTTATTTATAAAGCACGGGTGTTTCATTCAGCGTAACTGAAAAGGCCTTTAAATCACCGCAGCTGGGAAGGGCTAATTGCAGTTAGAGTTGTCAAGGACTCTCTTGTCTGCTTTTGCCATCTGTGACATAGTGAATGCAAAGATCATTTTAAACATAGGCAGTTAATGTAGAGAATAATTTGAGAGCTTTAGATATTTATGGTAAATTATTTAACTTTATAGTTGAGTTTTATTGCCTCATTATTCCATGTGTGAAGAATCTTGGCGTTTTCTGTGACTCGGCACTTTGTGGAGTTGCATTCTGTAACGTTCAGGAGTAAAGTTACTCCGCACTTAACGGGAGCTCTGGATCCATCGCGAGTCCTCCCACGGAAGGGACTCTGATCGTTGCCTGTCTGGCTGACAGCCACGGCTTCTTCTCGCCCTGCCATCAGGGTCTCTGGGTGGACCTGGGTGCTTAGCAAAGCTTTCTGGTGCTTGTTACTGCCAAACCAACCCCGCCGCTTCCTGCTGCCCTGGAGGTGGGAGGCAAATCTGCCAACCACAGCACTGCGCTGCCACCGTCCCTGCCACTGACTGTGCAGCGATGCCCCAGGGCCGGGAGGACGGTGCCCAGGCATGGGTTTTTATTTGCATTAAAGCTCTTTGGAACCTCTGTCCTGGTACCTTTTGCACCCTACCTGAGCCCTATTAGGCAGGCACTTGTCATCTGGATGGCATCTATCTGTTTGAGTTGTCACTGACTGCTGTTCGGAGTTGAACCTTCCCAATTACTCAGGTTTCTTTCGAGCATCTGAAATGTAACACTTCCCTCGTAGAAGATAGCCTGTCTCCTTCTGCCGCGATCACAGGTGGTCCTGGCTTGGGCACTGCAGCAGAAGCTGTTAGTGCTGTGCCCCTGCCCCCTTGGCACACAACATTCCAGTCATGCTGGTAGGATTTTGCTGTAAGTACCTGAGACTCCTTCCCCAGGCCAAAGAGCTGGGGTGCTGATGCCCCAGGAGCAGCCCTCAGCCAATGGTGGGTAGAAATTGGAGGATAAGTACCCCAGATTCCCAGCTCCTCTGGAGGGATCATTCTGGGGCATCGTCTGCACCGTCTCACAGAATGACCGAGCGAGATTGAGCCCAAGTGGTCCTTGGCTGTAATGTACTCAGCAACACTCCATTTTTGGGCTTCCTTCCCTTCCCTGCCTCACATCCCCTTTCTTCATCAGTGTTTATTGGTATCGTGTCCCAAATAAACTACTTGAATGCAAGTCCTTGTCTACTAGGCAGAAGTGCAATTGAGTCACAGCACTGCCCACTGGCTGGACTAGGAGCGGTGACCCTCCAATTGTGCCTCAACCCCCTGGCTTGACTTTGACTTTGGACACGGCATGTCCACTGCTTGGGGCTCTGCTCTTGACGGTTCAGCTTTGATCAGGATTTCTGTGAGAGGCAAAGGGTCTGCTCAGCTAGTCAGAGCTGCGGCGTAGCCCCCTAAATGCACGTGCTGGGATTTCTGGGGGAAGATCATGGCCTTGGGAGGGGCTGGTGATTATTTTCCGTGAGGCTCCAATTCTTAGTTCGATGTCTAAAATGACTGCATCAAGTTTGAGCTCAGTGGCTGGGGAGGATTTAGTTTGAACCCCGAAGTTATTAGTTGGGGAGCTAAAACCGTCACAGGACACCTGAGAGATGTCAGGTTGAGCTCTCCCCCTCATCTCTGGCTGGGAGCCTGCCACTCATTCTTCAAGACTCAGCTGAATGGCATCTCCTGGACCAAGCCTTCCCCAGCCCCTCCAGGCTTTGGCCAATGTGTTTGCACAGCTCTTTGTTCGTAGCTTGGTAATTGCACTTATCACATTGTCTTGTCATGTATCTGTCTCCACATCTGGTCCTTGACCAGACTGGGAGCCCATCGAGGGCAGGGGCTGTGTTGATTCATCCTCTTTGTCCACAGAGCCCAGGGTCTGGCACAGCCATAGCTCAGGGAGCGTGACCTGAATTAATGGAGGGATAAGTAGACGGGTGGGTAGAGCATGGGTGGATGGATGGATGGATGAATGAGAGGTGGATGGATGGAAGGACTGATGTGGGGGAGGGAAGAATGGGCTAGTGGATGAGTGGGTGGATGGACGGATGGACGGATTGTTGAGTGGAGGCTGACGTAGCATGGTATTCTGTGTTCGAGCTTCGGAACCAGTAAACATCCACTTTTTCCAGTGACTCTGTATTCTTAAGCAGTTGGCCCCTTCGGATCCTCCCTGGAAGCTCAGAAAGGAGGAGATAGTGAGTCTGGGTCCCGGGGGTGTGGTGTGGGCTCCTCAAAGCTGAAGAGTGAGGTCCCTTCCTCTTGGGCTGGGTTAGGGATAGCTGGGGTGGGAGCTGCGGTCCAGGGAAACTTCCTTCCCACCCTTCTCCTGAAGCCAGCATCCTCCATTATCCCTGCTCCCACAGCTTTACCAAGACACCACAGCGAGGGAGGGGGAGGGAAATCAGCTGGGAGGGGCTGAGTTCCCCTCCCCGTGGGACCCTCTACTGCAGGTCCCACGTTGGGGGAGATCAGACAGAGAAGGGCCCCAAGCGTGACATGCCCAAGGCGGGGAGAAGGAGCCCACACACAACCGCAGCTCTGTGGCAGGAGGTCCGGCGGGTGGCAGAGACCAACAACAGCATAGAGGGTAGGAAGCAGGAGTGTCTTTGAGGTCTGATGACAACAGCTGGGGGCTTGGGGTGCAGCCTCTGCAGAGCCGCTGCCTGCCATTCGGGAGTTGCTGTTGTGTGGGAGGAAGGCTGATGCCCCAGAGCCTTTCCTCTGCCCTGAGATGCTGCAGTGGGAAAGGTCATCCCATTGCCACACCTGAGACTCATCCCGGCCACCCTGGGAATGGGCAACACCCACACCTTCTGCCCAGCAATGACAAAGGAGGCCAGAGAGGATCAGAGGCATGTGTGCCCATGTGCATGCCCAGTCTGCCCACACCTTTTCTGGGCAGGGCACCATGCACTGGGGTATGAAACTCACCCTGCCTACTCTTGCTGCCCCACCACAGACATCAAGGCGAGCTCCATGAAGGTTGTGCTCTAGGGTCCGAGTCCCAGAGTGATGGCCGCCCCTGGGGAGGCAGGTAGACATGATGGGCCGTGGCTGGCAGGGAGGGTGCACCAGGTTTTCAGGACTTCAGGCAGCTTTATTAGGGACAGACAGGGACACCCTGGCCTGCCTTGGAGTCTGAGGAGGGGGATGGGTAAAGCAAGAACAGCACCCCACCCGCTCCGCCTCCTTCTCCTCCCAGAGCTCAAAAGAAAGGCTCTACCTGCTGCCACCCTGGCCCTCTGCCTTTTCCCCATTCCCTCCTTGTTGGTCCCAGGCTTCTCTCTGAGCCCTCTGGCCTGCCTCCTGGTCTCCAGGGCTAGAAGTTACCCCTATCCCCCGCATCCTGAACATCCGCCATGGGGGTGACCCTGCTTGGGGGTGCTCTGAGTGTCAGTGCCCGGCAAGTTCTTTCTGCCCCTGCCCTCACTTCCTGGAGCCTGTAACCATCTCGCTGCTCCCTGCCCAACTCTAGCCGTGTCCCGGCCTCCTGTGCAGCCTGGTCCCGCCACCCCCTCCTCCGCCCATTCTGCATCCACCAGGCTCTGCCTGAAATGTCCCCGAGGCCTGGATCACCCTGATTCATCCCCGACCTGCTCTCAGTGTTCACTGCGGCCCCGCCGGCCTGAGCCCCGCGCCCTCGCCGCCCACATAGCCAGATGATTCTGGCATGGAGGTGCTGTCCCTTGAGCCGGGCTAGAGGAGGCCCTGGAAGGGAGGGGGTTTTGTCCTCACCCAAGGCCAGGCCCCCAACTGTCAGTCACTGCCTCCTTCTCCCTTTCCTCCTGGCTGCCAACGCCCCCTCTCTTTCATCCCCACACTCACCCTTCCCACCCTGAGAGCACCTCATTCCCCACACTGACCCCAGAGCCCCTAAGGTCCCAGAGTCTGGGCAAACAGGGAGTAGCCATTTAGAGACTTGCAGGCAGGATCTCTGGCTGTCTGGGAGCAGCACTCGTAGAATGAATGAGTGAAAGTTAGACAGTCCCAGAAATGTATCATTAACTGTGATCGACTTCAAGGAAAGCCCAGGGTACCCCAAGACCCTATGTCAGAGGAACTAATTTAAACTGGGGGGTCAAGGAGGGCCTCAGCTTTGAACGTTTCTTGCCGTGAGCATCGTAGGATGGAGCCGTGTAGAGTCCTGGTCAAGAGCTCCGATTTGAGGCCCAGCTCTGCTGCTTTTTAGCTTCTGACCTGAGCCAGTGCCTTGATCTCTGTGTGAAATGAAAATGATCATGGCTCCTACCTCCTAGGGTGGCAGTGAGGAATAAAGCCATGGAAAGCACTTAGGACAATGCCTGGCACACAGGAAGCTCTCGGTGAGTGTTCCCTGGAATTATTATTCCCACCACCCCAGCCCGGGTGCTGGAAGGGGTATACATGCATGTACCACGGGTACAGGGGGGTGTGAGTAGAAGTGCGCACATGGGAGAGTGTATGTGACAGAGCAGGTGTGGGGATGTGGGTCCACACATGCCAGTGTGTATGTTTGCGTGACTCGCGTGTGTGGGACAGAGCAACTATGATGTGGCTGGAGAGGAGGCTGTGCGCGTGCATGTGTGTGTGTGTGTGTGTGTGTGTCAGGCCCAGAGAGACGGCCATTCCCAGAGCCCTGGCAGCTCTCGCTGTCTGTGTGGGGAAGGAAACGTCTGCTGCTCGGTGCACTTAGCTGCAGGTGCACACCGATGTGCAAGACTGGAGGGAATGAGTGATGGAGTGGCTGGGAGAGAGCAGGCGTGTGTGTGTGTGTGTGTGTATGAGAGAGAGAGAGAGAGAGACAAGGAGAGAGAGGGCTGGAGCTAGAGCCGCTGCTGCAGCAGCAGGTGGGCCCAGGGCTGCCAGGGCCCACTCGAGACAGCCGGATTTTAATCGTCCATAGAGATGATGGGGCTCTGGGGAGTTGTCAACGGTGCTCTGAGAGCTGTAGTCGGCTCCTTGCCCTACTTGTTGGCCAACATCCTTCAGCTCGCCTGCCTGGCAGTGGCTGCCCCTCCCTCCTCCTCCTTTGTCCTCCTCCCCCACTTCCTGCTCACCTCCCTCACTCTCTTCCTGTCTCAGCCTCAGAGCTCCATGTCTGACCCCCTCACCTTCCTCCACTGCTTAAAGATGCTCCGGCCCCTGGGCTGCCTCTTCCATCCTCCCTGCCAGTGACTTGCCAGGACCCTCCCTTAAGCGGCTTGACTCCCTCCCTGCAGACCCACTGGAAACCGTCCTAAGGCAGTGCTTCTCCAACTTGAACAGAAGGATCATTCTTCTACAGATCTGATTCTGGGGGCCTGGGGTGGAGCCTGAGACTCTGCATTTCTAACAAGCCCCCCCAAGGTCTGGTCTGAGTACCACATTTTGAGTAGCAAGGACCCGAGGCCTTCAGGGGCCAACTGCGGACCAAGTGGCCTTTCTCAAGGACTCCGTGTCCTCCCCACCCGTCCTCTCCGGTGGTGGGCTGAGCCAGGCCGCCTCCCCTGTCGGCTGTAGAACTAGTAGCTGTACGTGAGACCCCAGCCCTGGACAGCCATAGCCACAGTGCACGGTGGCGCTTCTGGCCAGCCTGTCTGGGCACCCGATCGCCAGGGTCCTCTCCTGGGGAGCTGCCGCTCACCAGCACACCTCCACACTCCACCTGCCCCACCCAGTTCAGCTGGACACACTGGGATGTTGTCCTGAGAGTCTGCAGGAAACTTGCCTTCTGGGGCATCATCACCTGTGCTGGCTGAGCTGGCTGAGGGAGGGACAGCAAGAGTGGGATTCAGGAGCTGGGGGCGTGGGGTGGACTTGGCAGCAGGTCAAGGACCTTGGGGAGGACTCCTTCCCACTGCAGTGCCTCCTCCAGGTGCGCTTGCCGCATCTCATTCCTTTGCAGGCACGGCCCGGAGAGACTCAGACACACGGCTCCCTCGCACCTGGGCTGACCTGGGCTGGTGTCATTTGCTACTTGACGTTACAGCCTCATTCATTGGTTGTCTGACCCCCTCAATGAGACTCTAGGCTCCAGGATGGACTTTTTTCAATGTCACATCCCCACTGGCAGGAACAGTGCCTGGTATATAGTAGGTGCTCGAAAACATTTACTGCGTGGATGCCATAGACAGCTTGTATACCCTCCTGGAAAGGATAAATGGGAGTAATAAAGAAGCATGAGTCACCCCTCATCCCCATCCCTCCTGGAGGAATGACCAGGCTGGCTTCTGGGAAGTAAAATGGAGCAGATGACAAGCAGAGGCTGGTCAGACAGGCCTGGCTCTGCTCCCTGGTTTGGCCACTTACGAGCTGTGTGAGTCTCCTAGACTTCGTTTTCTCAACCGTGAAAGGGAAACAGTAATCCCCACCTCACTGTGGTGATAAGGAGTCTGAGAGCATCTTCTAAATGGAGCTCCAGTGATAGTTCCCTTTACCTTTCCTTTTGTCACCTCTGATCCTGGCGGGCTGCCTGGCCACCCCACCTCCCTGGTCACTAGGCAACCAACTAAGGGGGCGTGTTGATGCCTGACCCACTCCCCCACCTGGAGCCCCAGCTCAGAGCTCATGGTGAAGGCAGGTGAGCACCTGCTGGCCCCATCTTTCTTCACGTACCCCAGCCACTTGCTTCCATGGAGAAGCCCCAGATTAGCCTGAGTTAGCTGAGGCAGCTCAAGTTAGCGGAGCAGGCATTCGTTCTTGAGCAAAACTGCCTGGTTTTAAATCCACCACCACTTAGCAAGTGAGGGACGCTTACAGCCTCCCTGAGCCCCAGATTCTTCATCTGGTTAATGTATTGTAAGAATGAAATAAAATCACCTGTGTCAGATACAGAGCACAGTGCCTGGTGTATGTTCAGCACCTCAGTAGATTGCAGCTGTGGTCATTATCTTTGGATATAGCTCATTGTTCTTAGGGCCAAGCCAATGGGACAGAAATGGGGAGGAGGATGGACGGATGGTGGGAGCTTTCGTTTCCTCATCTATAAATAAAAGAGCAAGACGATCTTTCATATCATTTCCTGCTGCTATGGACCCTAAACTTAGTGTTCGTATCCTTTGCTATGTTCTATACTCTCTTCCTGGGAGTGGAGGATGGGGGAGAGAAGAGCCAGTCCCACTGAGGGAAGCCAGATCATTCCAGGACTGCGGTGGGCGGGGCTGACTCCAGGTGGGTGGAGCCTGGAGCTCCCCTGGTGCCTGTTATTAGCACCTGCGGATGTGGTGAGGCCAGTCCCTGAGTGTGCGTGGGAAGGGCTCGTCCTTGAGGATGTCCAGGCAGGTCTAGTGTCCAAACTGATCCCAGTAGCCAGGGGGGCATATGGCACCCCAGGAGGAGGGAGAGTGCCCCAGGTAGAAGGAACAGCAGGGGCAAAGACCCTGAGTGAAAAGAAGCAGGGCACATTCATGCCCGCATGGAACCCAGCTAGCAAGGGAGGAGAGTGTGGCAGGAGGTGGGCTGGAGGGCTGGCCAGAGGTGAGACCACATGGAGCTCTGTAAGCCTCAGGAGGATTTGCGGTTTATCTTAAGAACAATGGGAAGTGTCCAAGGGTTTTAAGCAGGGCTATGGCCAGAGCTGAATTTTTATTTTTTGATGTTTTTTTTTTTTTTGCGGTACGCGGGCCTCTCACTGTTGTGGCCTCTCCCGCTGCGGAGCACAGGCTCCAGACGCGTAGGCTCAGTGGCCATGGTTCACGGGCCCAGCCGCTCCGCAGCATGTGGGATCCTCCCGGATCAGGGCACGAACCCGTGTCCCCTGCATCGGCAGGCGGACTCTCAACCACTGCGCCACCAGGGAAGCCCCCCGAGTTGAATTTTTAAAATGTCCCTCTGACTACTGCATGGAGAACAGGTTGGGGGTCCATGGTTTGGTCCTGTTGGTTCTGCTACAACAACGTTGGATTCTTTCAAAGGGAGATTTACTAGGAAACTGAGAAGGACATGAGGAGACCCAGACACGCTGGAACTCATGAGTTTGTGGAGCGCTGTGGTCAGGTTTTTCAAGTTGCAAGGAAAAAAAGCCCACTTAGGAGGACTCACTGTCAAGAAGCACGTGGATTGGAACTGTAACTGGAAAGCCTTCGAAATCCAGGGGGCCCTGGAGAGTAGCCTCTCCCTATCTCAGTCCCCCCCCCTCTCCCTCCTCCTATCCCCCCCCATCTCAGGGGCAATGTGTTTTCAGGCCTGTGAAGTGTGAGACCCCCTGTTCTCCCTCCACCTCCACCCTCTGCACTCCATGGCTTCTCTGTCCCATCACTTGGTTTCCTCTCTGGCCTGATGGAAATCTCATCATCTTTCAGCTGTAGCTCCTGCCACTGACCAGCAGACCTTTTCTGTTTCTTAGTTCAGGTGCCCAGGAGAAGAAATCTGATTGGATCAACTCTTCTTTATGAGCTAGGTCATAGATTGTTTGTCTTTGGGTCAAGTGCCTGCCTTTTTGTCCCATCAGCTGTGTCTAAGGAGGATGTGATCCAAAGTATGGCTCCAAAGCAGGAATGGCTATGAATGGGGCAACTCCCCTTGGAGAGGGTGCACATAGGCAGGCACATAACCTGCTTATTCTGGACCTAAAGCATTCCTATGTCAGGCCATCTGGATCTGACTACTCAGTCGGTTGTGCTGGGAGACCAAACCCAGGCCTTTGAGCTCTAGGTGGACCAGAACTAGACATGATCTCCAGCTATAGGTAAGACCTAACTCTGACCTGTGAGCCTATGCCATTGGTTTCAACAAGGCAGTTTGAATGGTTCTTTGCAGGCCAACCCCACCATCAGAGCACATGTTGTACTGAGGGCTGGTGGATCTGGAGCCCCTTCTGTCTCAGTGACTGGCCTATTAGACTGGGGCTGGATACCACACTTAGAGACACAACTCAGTTTATAGAGGTCATCATAACCAATAGCAATTCATTTGTCCCTGACCCACCCAGCGGGCTCCAACATTATGAAGTGACATCTGAGCATGGCCAATGCCAGCCTCTCTTGATTTTCAAATATGTATAGTTCAACATCTCCAGTAGTAGGTTGATGGCAAATGGCTATAAGTTTTCATTCCTCCCTGTATCCATGATGTATGCAATATGACCGCAGCATCTCTCATCAAGAGGTGATATCTATTTCAGCCAATAGAATTTGCAGAAGGGACATTGTGCCAGTTCTAAGCCTGACTTCATGTCTCCTTGCCTGCAATACTGTACTGTTTTGAATACTGTAGCTCTGTAATATATTTTGAAAACAGGAAGAGTGAGGCCCCCAGGTTTGTTCTTTCTAGATGTTGTTTTTGCCTATTCAGAGTCCTCTGTGGTTCCATATGAATTGTAGAATTGTTTTTTCTATTTCTGTAAAAAAATTCCATTGTGATTTTGATAAGAATTGCATTTAATCTGTAGATCACCTTAAGTAGTAATTTTAACAATATAAAGTATTTCAGTTCATGAAAAACAACAAAAAAAAAGAGCTACAAAGGAAAAACAATAGTTAGAAAGCAAATAATGTATCGGGATCTCATGCGCAAAATCACTGTTATAATGTATTATTTTTGTACTTTTGCTGACCTTGATTGTTCCACACTTGGCAGGTGAAAAATCATCTCTGAGGATGATTGTTCATCCATGTACTATTTCAATGAATCTTGAATTTATGTGAACCTAAAGAGAATAGCCATAGGATGCAAAAGGTTATGCATAATGACCTACTATTCTTCACTGATGGGCTTTAACTTTGTAGAAAGCATTCCATTTGGATATTTTAAAGACCTTTAGGTTTGGTACTAAAGTTTATGAATAACCGAGTTAAGAAAATCCAATCTTTTAGGAATGAGTGACAAACAGAATAAAAGCATGTCAGAAATGAAAAAAAGACTCCTTGCCTGCTTTTACTGTCTCTCTCTCTCTCTCTCTCTCTCTCTCTCTCTCTCTCTCTGAATCCAGCTACTGCCATATGAACAAGCCTGGATGCCTACTGGGTGATGAGAGATGGGTGGCCAAGTCACCCCCATTGCCCCAGTTGATAGTCACCTGCTAGTCATTAAGTGAGATCATCCTAAATCAGCTAGCCCCTATAGACCACTGACACACTAGTGAGTTCTGCCTAGTCCTGCCTAGCCTGGCCCACATCAGTAGAGCCATTCAGTTGATCTGCAGACTCCTAAGCAGTAGCAAATGCTTATTGGTTTAAGCTGCTGAGTTTTGCTGTAGTTTGTTACACAGCAATAGCTAGCTGATATACCTCCATGCTGGGAGACCTCTAAGAAGTGTTAATATATGCTTTCCAGTTTAGTCCCTGAGCCTGGGAGGTCCACTCCTCGAAGGCAGGACTCAAAATGTGGTCAGTCTCAAGTTGCAGTGGTGACTCTGTATACTGATAGATGCCCTCTAATCTGGGTGCGGTGTGCGCCAGGCAGCTGCACTTCCTGCCACTTACAGAGAATTTGCTGTAATGCATTGTGATGCATTAGCATAATAATTGCTAAGCATTCGCAAATGAATAGCTCACTGACTGATGGATTTTGTACAGAATCTGTGAAGGTTACATCGAGGGTGAAAACATTTCACTGTGTCAATGAACATACTTAATTTTTCTGGAAGTGCTATTTAAATTGCGTCTTGTTATGACATTAGCATAACAAAGACATAATGCATTCGTTTATGCTGTAGTAGGGAACACTGCCTTAATCAGTGGACACAGTGGGGGGGGGGTTGTGGGGGAGAGGGGTGGGATCTGTAGAGAGTGGCCTGGGAGCTTAGGAGAGCAGCCCCATTGGGTCCCTGTGACCGTGCAGGGAAGATCCCAGCGCTGCAAGCCCCGCCCTCCACTTGGCTCCTAGGGCCCTGGGGGCTCTGGCAGTGGGTGGACTCTTTATTGGCTTGTTTTCCTTTCACTGATTTTCTCTGCTCACAGCACTGGCCACTGAATCCTGCTAATGGGTGGGTGGGTCTTGGCTGTCAGAAGAGAAATCCTCAGGAGAATTAGGAAGAATTCAAAGCTGGCAGGATTCACCCTCCCCCTCCAGCAGGGCAAGGCGGCCTTTTCAGAGTCAGCCTGCTCATCCCAGGAAGCAGTGCCTTGGGCCCTCGGTCTCTCCAGCCTCCCCCACGTAAGCGCTGACAGAGCTGTCACAGAGAGCATCGTGAGGAGGCTGGAGGATGGCTCTGTTACCTGAATTTTCTACATGTTCTGCATATCTGGCTCTTCAAAGGAGAAGCGTGTGGGGAAGAGAGAGGCTGCTAATAGTATGTATTGCCTGCCAGGCCCTGAGCTCCAAACTTCTCAGCCAGCTGTGCACAGATGCTGGGTTTTGTGGTCCAGCCCTGGGTGAAACAGAGTGAAACAGATTTCTTTTTTGTAGAACTTTTCAGAACCTCTAGTATCACAATGAATCCATGCGTCTCCAAGAGGGAGACATAAGGGTATCAAAGCTTTAGAACAGTGGAACCTGGTTTGGGAGAGGTGGGCATGATTTCATTTGTTATTAACCCTATTTTCAAGCTAAGGAAATGGAAGCTTCACAAAGGAGTAATTCGCACAGAGCTGGCAAATGGCCCAGGTGAGATTTCAATCCACCTGATTAAATTCTGACACCAGAGAGCTAATGTAAACTGGCTTCTTGGACTGTCAGCCAGCCTTTGGGGGGACAGACCAAGCTGAGACTGATTCACAATTGCTGCTGGTCACACCCGTTTGGACTCTTATGTGTGACCCTGATTGTCTGAGGGAGCCTCTTCTGGGGATGCTCAGCTGAGGTCAGGACTGAGAGGGGAATGACTCTCATCTGTCCTGTGGCCAGGGGCCCTTCTGGCAGGAAGCATGTAGCTTGGAAGTGTGAGTAACTGGGGAGGGGGTCGATCAGACCTCCCTGACCCCTGGGGTGTAGCTCACGGAGGAGGTCACTTGAGTGTCCTGGTGCTTTGGGGCTGGGCTGGTATGGAGAGAAGGAGGTGAAAGGCTGCTGGGACTCAGACCCATGTGGTGACTCAGAGCCCCGGGAAGGAGTGAAGAGCTGAGAGATCTAGGAACCATGGGGAGGGGGATGGGATCAGCACGCTACCATCCCCTCGACCACAGTGTACCCTTGAAATACAGTTGATTTCACATTCCCCAAGTCCCAGTTCTCAATCCCCCCACTCAAATTCTGGGGGACAATTTGAGTGGGGCCCACTGGCTTTTCCCCTGGAGCCAGGAACTTCGCACTCCTTGAGGGGACACAAATCCTTTTAGAATCTGATGAAAGTTATGGACCCTTTCCCCAGAAAAATGCGCATTCATGTAATAAGTTATGTACAATATGAAGGGTCACAGGTGCCCTAAAGACCAACCCCAGGTAGAACCGCCTGTCATGGGGAGAAAGAAGCTGAGACTTGAGACCCTGGCAAAAGGGAAGAGGTAGGGAGCCCTCCCATTGGCTTACCAGGATTCATCCAATTGCCCTAGGTTGGCATTCAAGGGCTCATTTGACCTTCCATCTTCCCCTCTAACCAGCCCAGTGCACAAAACTGCCCACTGCCCACGTGCCGTCCTCTGCTGCAGCCCAGCACGAGAGCTCACTGTCCCCAGAACATGCCACGGGTCTCTCTACTTTGGGTTCCTGCTTGGGATGCTCTTCTACTTCTGCTGCCAGAGCAAATGTTGTTCACTTTTGGAGTCTCTCCCCTTCCAGGAGGACTTCCTGATAACTTCTGATTCAATTCTGTTTAATTGAGCATGTATTTATTGAGTACTTTCCACATCCTATGTGCTGGGTTACAGAGAGGAACAGGAAAGATGAGTCACTGATCTCACATGACCTATAGGCCAGTGGGGAACCAGACAAGGAAATAAGCATTTACAGGTGTGATGAGTATTATAAAAGGGCAAACGTGGAGGGTGCTTTGGGAGTAGTGGGGATTTCATTTCATGTAGGGCGAGGTTTCCCAAATGAAGGTGCTGAAGCCAGGAAGGGCTGGGCCATTCCAGCAGGATCTGTCCACTTCTACTCCTTGGACCTAGAAAGAGTGGAGTCCTTGGGGGGAGCTTTAAGGCAGCCCCAGCCCCAGGGAGGTTCTGACAGGCAATTCCCAGGGCTCCCAGGCCCTGTGGATTCCCCTTCAGAAATAACGGCCTCATTGGGATGCTGAGCACGTGGCAGAGCCCACGCCAAAGACGGATGAGGATCCTCCACGTGTGGCCCGGCTGGGATGATTACAGCCACAAAGTGGATTGCCAGCGGCTCCTCAAGCCCCGTTCTGCTTGGCTCTGTGATTCATTTCCGTTCAGAGAAGTTTAATAATTAGCAAAGGGGATTTCTAACAACAGATAGTGCCTGGCCCTGGGGAGTGGTTCTGCTGCAGACGTACTTTGCAGAGAGGTAAGCTGGAGACGTTCTCCTGCTCCCTTCAAATGGGTGTCTCAGCGCTCTGTGACTACTGGGTCTATTTGCAGAATGTGGCCGCAAGACGAGCAGGAGGAAAGGAGGGTGTCATCTGGGGGCACATGGGTGTTCGTGGCTCTGCTGGAGAGAGGATGCCAGGCAGTGGTCTCCTTCACTCTGTTATTCATCTGGAGGTCTTCAAACATAGAAGGTCAGAGCAAGGCCATGAGAGAGCACTCAAGAGCCTGCCTGGGATTGGAGCAAGATAGCACAAATGGGCTAGGAGCCTCCAGGAACCTCTAAGAGGCTTCTGATGTCCAAGCAGAAACTTTTCCCCCAACCCCTTCTGAAAGCACAGCAATTTGCTCACCTCCCATCCCCTTCATGGTACAGAGGGACAAATTGGACATTGGTGTCTCTTGATTTTGGAAGCCCAACTCAAAGTAGCTTAAATAAAAGGGGAATTGGCAGGCCCTCCAAATTGGACAATTGAGGAATAGACTGGCTTCAGACATAGCTAGACCTGGAAGATCAGGTCATGCTATCCCTTGACTTTGCTTCTGTAAGGCCTAGATGTGACCTCATTCTCTTCTCAAGCATAGGCTTTCTTCCATGGGTGTGGGAAATGGAAGCTCCCCTGCTAGCTCTAGCATAAACCCTCCAGTGGGCCTGGACTTGGTCATGTGTCCATCCTAGAGTTGATCTCTGTGGCCATGAGAATGACTATGCTGATTGGCCAGCTGGAACACTTGCCCATCCCTGTGGCTGGGAGAGAGAGCACCATGATTGACAGCCCCACCAGAACCATAAGGAGTAGAGTGTTTTCCAAAGGAGGGGCTGCAGAAGAGCCAGACAGAGCGTGTCCCGGAGGTCCAGAGAGAAGTGGCCAGCCATGGTCACACAGCAGCAGGGCTGAGATTAGACCAGTTATGCTTTGCTTGGCTGGTACCTTCTCACGGCTTGGCGTGGCTCCCCAGTGAGAGCTTGTTATGATCACATTCACCTAGTGAGTTTCTACTGGGATTTGGCCAATGATCTAGGACTGTCTTGGAACAAAACACATGGTCTTTCGTCTTGTGGTAGTTGTAGGCTACTTGAAGAACAGATGTGAAAAATGAATTGCAAAACCAAGAGGAATTAAGAGATGTTGCAGGGTTGTTTGCAGAATTAAGGCATGATTCATTTCCCAGTGAGCACAGCAGATCCATTGCCAGGAATTAAGAGGAACAAGTAATCACCGTGCAATGGAGTGGGCTTGGGAGGGAGGGGTCCTGGAGGAGAAGTCTTATGAGTCAAATATTCAAGGATGAGCTGCATTTGGATAGGGTGTTCCAGGCAAGGCAAATGGCATGGTGGTAGGACCTATCCAACCATTAATCCAGCCACTCACCCATTTACTCATTCTACAAGATATTTATTGAGTACAATGTATATGTCAGGAATTGAACTTACAATGGTGATGCAAACAGTAGAGCATGTAGGGTGAATGGTGAGTAGAACAACCCAGCTTGGTTCGAGAGTATTGTGACAGAGAAGGCTGGAAATGTAGTCTGGGTCAGAGTATGGGGGCCTCAAATACCAGACTTAGGTATTTGAGGATTTTCCTGAGGGCAGCCAGGCCTGGCATGGTGAGATGACCCCACTCAACACCCATGGATGCCATGGGAACAGCCTCCTAGGTCAGATTAGGGGTTTCAGGAGCAGAGAGACCCTCCACTGCTCTAACCATAGAGTGGTCTTTTCCCAAATCATAGGAACTATTCAGTCAGTTGATAAGATTTTCTCAATCACCCCAACCCTAATGCATTTTTATTAAGCGTTTGGCGCCTGCTAACACTGGTCCCCAGGAGGTGGTAGCCGATGACATGACCAGTGACTGTTCCGTGTTCAGATAGCACACCTGACACCAAGCGTCCTTGCCAGCCTGTTGACCTTACCCTTCACACTGTCATTGGTGAGAAGACTTGTGTTACGTATCTTCTCCCTGCCAAGATGGGATTTCTTAACAGTACTTCATATTGTTCTGACACGATCCTAATTTCTGTTGGCTAGATTGTTCTTAGCTTACACGATAGAGTTCTATCCATCCACGTTTTCACAGCATTCCACAGAGAGCACTGTGATTTCTGGGTATGCCATACCCAGATGCATTTGAGAAGACTTGTGTTGCAGTCCAAAGCCAGGACTTTATTGAACTCTGTGGGCTCTATGTCTCCCCCTGATGAATTCCTACTCATCCTTCTAGTACCTATGCCAATGTTCCCTTGGATTTGAAGCCTTTTCTGATACCCTTTGAAAATAATGCCTCTTTCCCCACCACAGGCTCACGGAGCACTAGCTCTACCCTAGTACTAATTCCATTGTTAGAGTTTTCATTTCTGCACCTCCAAGGCCTGGGCACAGGCCTGGCACATGGCTGGTGCCAACACATGTTGAATGACTGAATGAATATATTAGTGATTGTGTGTGAGAAGGTTAATTTTCAAGATCCAAACTCTGTAAACTCTGTTCCAAAAAAGCCCTGATAGCACAAAACCCAACTCAGAAACGGGTCCCACCTTCCTTGTTAACCTCTGCCACTGACCTCACAAGGGACACATAGAGTGAGGATGACCAGACGTAGCCCCGGGTGACCTCCGTGAGTTGAATCCATTCCTTCCCCTTCTCCCTGGCAGGGATCTGTTCAGCCCCAAGGAGGCTTTTGGCAAGGGAGCCTCCAGGGCTGATTGAGGAGATGAGCTGGAGGATGGTTTTCTGGAAAGGTTTTTTTGTCTTGGAAGCCGGAGTAATTTGGGGGAAGAGAGCGCGGCCTTTGCAGTCGATTCCATTCACCTGGTCTCCTCGTGGGGAGCAGAGGGAGTGGAGAGTGGGGGCAGGTCCGCAGTGGGCACTCTGGTGGGGCCACTTAATTAGTTTGCTTCCCTTGAGAGAGGGTTGGAAAGGCTCTCTGCCTTGGTTTTGTCTCCAGGATGTCATTCTGTTTGTTCAAATTGTCGACCGTCAGGGCTTCCCTGGTGGCGCAGTGGTTGAGAGTCCGCCTGCCGATGCAGGGGACGCGGGTTCGTGCCCCGGTCCGGGAAGATCTCACATGCCGCGGAGCAGCTGGGCCCGTGAGCCATGGCCGCTGAGCCTGCGCGTCCGGAGCCTGTGCTCCGCAACGGGAGAGGCCACAGCGGTGAGAGACCCGCGTACCAGAAAAAAAAAAAAGAATTTGTTGACCGTCAAACCACAGTCGAGAGTGCGTTCTGGGTGGAGGGTCAGTGCTGTCCTGACAGGCGCAGCTATTCTGGAGACACCCGCTGTTGGGAATTGGAGGCCATGCTGCTACCAAGTTACTGGCCTCAATGTCTTGGCAAGGGCTCCGTGAGGGCCAAACTGGCCCCGTATGGGGCTGTGTCTGGGAGATGGGGAGGTAGGGGCTCCGGGCTGGGAGGGGAATGTAGCTACTGCGACTGTGTCCCAGTGTTGGTGGACGGGTGGGGTGTCTGTGTGTGTTTAAGGGAGGGGGTGTGGATTCATAAGTCAGGGGCCTTTGAAAAGGCAGGTGAAGACAGCATCTGAGCTGCCCAAGGCTTGATTGGAGACAGGTTAAAATGTTCCTTGCTCTTGGGGGAGTCTCAGTACCTGGGGAAAGGATACTTAACTCCCTTAACAAAGAGCTTCTGACTTGCCTTATGGAAACGTGTCAGTCTCAAGGGCCAGCAGTTACCTTTCCCTGCAGGACAGTGGTAATGATAGAGGGGGGCAGAGACAGAAAGAGACAGAGAGGGAGAAAAATAATGCTACAGAGACAGCATGATCGGAGGGAGACAAAATGAAGAGACACAGAGAAACAAAGACATACCAACAGGTGAAACTGTGGGGAAGTGAATAATAGGGGTCCCGTGGCCCATGGTGGAAGTTCCTACCTGCAAGAGACAGATATAGATGGGGGTGGGACGGAGCACTGAGGGTTCTGCTACCATCACAGAACGCCTGCACGCTGCTTTCAATGAGACAAAGAGCCTGGAGCTGAATCTGGGCCTCGGTTCCCAAGCGCCTGGGAGCCAGGTCTACGAACAGGCTCACATGTATGAATGACATATACTTGACAAGCCCATAATTACTCAACATAATTACTGTCACTGATTGAGTGGTTACTGTGGCTCATAGATCCATTATCTCAATTAGTTCTCACAACAAGGCTATATTTTTGCTATTATTAGCTCCATTATACAGATGAGGAAACTAAGCCTTCAAGAGTTGAAGTAACTTCCCTGTAAGTGGCAAAGTTGGGTTCTAACCCAGGCCTATCTGGCACCTAAGTGCATCTTCTTTGCACTTCTGTCTTTCACCTCACATCATATACCTTCTAAGGGCACTACCTAAAGACTCCTTCCTTTGCTCACACCGCTCTGTGTCTGTCCTGCTGGATTTCCGTCTTGGTTTTCCCTCCTGCTACCTCTTTACCTCCTGTCCTGTCACCTCCCACCTTCCCAGACCATAGGCTGTGGCTCTGCATCCTGGTATTGGCTTTTCTCAGCTAGCCACGGATGACCCAGGAGTCTCTGCTCCCTTAGATCCAATGTCAGTTCTTTCAAAGGTCCAGAGATGTATATACGGAGTGACCCCTAAGTGGTGAGCAGTCAACTCCTGCTGGACATGGAGGTGGGAGCAGAAAGCCAGGACAGGCTGGATGAAAACAACAGAGTCAGGAGCACTTCTCAGGGCTTTGTGGTGCCCAGTAGAACGGACCCAGGCCCGAGCACATGGCCTCTGGTTTCTCAGTTCTCAGTGGGGAAGGGAATACCAGGGGCTAGGAAAGAGAATTGAGGACCAGAAAAGCTCTCCTATACACTCACAGGCCCCTTCTACTCTTTATCACAACACAGATCAAACTATACCATCATTTTCTAGTGGTTAGGAGAGCAGGCCCTGGAGTCAGGATGCCTGGGTCCTATCCTAGCTCTTCCTCTTGCTAGCTGTGTGACCAGATAATAATGTCACCTACTTCATAGTGTTTCTTAAAAGATTAAATGAGATGCTGTCTATAGAGGGGCTCAACACAAGACTTGATACTTAGTAATATTCGACAGATATTAATGATAATTCTTATGAACTTATTTGTCCTTCTCACCTGTTAAGAAGGATTCCATACATTGGTTTTTTACAGTTGTGTTCCAAGAAATAAGCACGGTTGCCTGGCAAACAGTGGGTCTTTATATATGTTAAATGAATGAATGAGACTCACCACGCCTGGATCTATTGTTCTTTCTTTCCCTGAAGGTCAGAATCCTGAAGGTGAGAGTGCTGGAGTGGGGGAGCGTGGTGGGGTGGACTCTACCCTGGAAGAAAGTTCTGATAAGGAGGATGCTGGTAAAGAATTTGCCACTGAATCTATGAGGGATCCGTGGTACCCAGAGTGATCCATGCATGTCCAGAGATACCTAGCTTCTTAAGGAAGGAAGAGAGGGCTCTTGCATGGGTGAGGACTAACCTCTTCAAAAAGATTAGGACCTGCCTTCCGCATCCTGGCCTTTTCAGCTAGGGATTTTTCTCATCTGCTCTCCCCAAGTGGGGTTAACCTGAACTGTGGAAGTCAAAGGCTGTGGTCCTTCCCAGCCTTGGCCAAGCAGAGCCTTGTTCGGAGCTATCCGTGGTGCTGACCCTCCAGCCCCCATCTCTCTCCTGGCTAAGAGGCCCTGTCCAGACTGACCCAGCCCAAGCCGGCCTGCTCTGCTGAACCTCCCAAGGCCCCAGTTGCTTGGTAAAGTCTTTAGGCTCAGTCCAGGCCAAAGCCTGTCTCTCTGGCACTTGTCTGGTACCCTGTTTGGTCCCATTTCTTACTTGAGACATCCCAAATCTGCCACAAGCTGCCTCAACTCATGCACACTGGGCCTGTGGAGAAGGGATTGGGGTGATGAAAGGAACATGCACTGGTTTTCCTCTGTCTTCTATCCTCAGTACTTCACACTTCTGACACCAAACTCTTTTTCCCCCTACACCAAGCAATTCCCCACTTCTCTGCAGACACCGACAGGGTATCCTACAATTTAACTCAATTCTGACCTTATCTTTTTGGAGTTGGCATCAGACCTCACAGGTTAAGGTGCTCAATCCCAAAAGAGTGCCCCCACTTCAGATGCCAATCACAAGTAGCAGGTCACCAGGTTACCCACACTTCTGTTCGACTTGGTTATAAATTAGGGGTTCCCACAACCCCTTCCTCAGGTTTGATAGTTAGCTCTAACAGTTCACAGAACTCAAAGAAACACCTACTTATGTTTCCCAGTTTATTATAAATTAAAGGATATGAGAAAGGGTATAGATGAACAGCCAGAGGTACATAGGACAAGAGCTTCCGTCCCCATGGATTTGGGGTGTACCACCCTCCTGGCACATGGATGTGTTCACCATCCTGGAAGTTCTGTGAACCCCACACTCTAGGGATTTTTATGGAGGCTTCATCAC
Source organism: Leucopleurus acutus (assembly GCF_964270905.1). Lineage (NCBI taxonomy): Eukaryota > Metazoa > Chordata > Mammalia > Artiodactyla > Delphinidae > Leucopleurus > Leucopleurus acutus. The sequence goes on from NC_139143.1 coordinate 163,954,505, forward strand.
ATAGACACAATCAATTATTACTCAGCCTCTAGCATCTTTCCCCTCCCTGAAGGATAGGGGTTGAGGCTGAAAGCCCCAAGCTTCTGATCATGGCTTGGTCTTTCTGGTGACCAGCCCCCATCCAGCAGCCCACCAAAAGTCACCTCGTTAGAACAAAAGACATTTGTATCACCCAGGAAATTCCAAAGGATTTAGGAGCTCTGTGTAATATGCTCCTCTTACCCCATCACTGCGGAAACTACAAGGATGTTAGGAACCCTGTGTCAGGAACTGGGGTTAAAGATCAAATATTAGCAGGAACTGGGGGCAGAGACCAAATATAATATATCTTATGAAGTCAGAGGTGACCCCTCAGGACAAAAGATAGGGTGCATCGGTGCACAGATGGCTGGACCTGCACCCTTGGCTGGTGCCTCTGACTGGCCCAGCATTTCTTGGGATCATGGACCATATTTCCCTTCCAGAGCAAAACTCATGTTTCGGGTGTGGCTGAGAAGTGCCGTTTCAGCACGTTGCTTCCCCGGCTAATATAACAGTGTGAAGGCTCATCCCTGGAAAGGCAGATTAATCATTTCCGTCCCGAGTCACCATCCAGGCCAGATTTATGGTGGCGGGAGCATGGGAGCCCCCGACTTTATGGTCTTGTAAATTACAGAGCTGCTTGTGCAAGAGGCAGACTGGCCTGTAAATCATGTGTAAGTGCTTGTAAGTTGGCAAACAAATAGTATTTTTGCTTAAGTTGCCCTCTTTGCAATGTTTCTTAGGGAATTGAGGTTCCGTAGAGGACCTTTAACCTCCCTGGGACCAAAATTCCCACTGGGACTCAGTATAAACCATCTCAGAGTCTTTCAAAGCCACATCCCAGCTGGTCTGGAGACCTTAGGGTCAAATGGAGAAGAGTTGACTGTGGTTGTCATAAATTCCTCTTTTAGGCAGGCTTAATCCACATTTTCCTGGGACCTCCTCCCCTCCCAACCCCCACCCCGCCGGCTTTGTTTCCCATTAACCCCAAGGATCTCATCTGGCCCCCAGCTACAGCCAATCCTCTCCAAGGCTCTGGAAAGACAAGCTCACGTGAGCTGCGGAGAATCCAGTTTCATTCCTACTTATCCCCCATGCAAAGGCAGTGACTCACTGCGTTCCGGTAAGCGTGGCCTCTGTGTTAAGATGCCATTTGCTGGCTTTCTCTCATCTTTTCCCATTTCAATAAAATTACATTTATAATCTTTTTGCCTGCCTTGGTCAACTTTGAAGAGTCATTAAATTTGCTGATAGGCAGCCTAGTAAACTTTAATTGAATCATGAATCACGGCCTCCTAAAAGGTTCAGCCTTCAGGGGACCTTGGGGACCACATAATTCAACTGCTTCCTTTGACAGATGAAGAAATAGAAGCCTAGGATGGTTAAGTGACTTGCCCAACGTCATACTCTGAGTAAGGGCAGCTCTGGGATGAGAACTGAGCCTCCTTTGTCAAGTGCTGCGCGCCTTCCACTCCATAGTGCGAGGCCCCTTGGATTTAGCTGTCACTTGTGCAGCTCTTCAGCGTGATGAACCTTAACAGGATCAACAAGCCTTTGTCTGATTATTGAGAGAATTAGTAGCATTTCAAACCTTCCCTAGGAAACTGGGCTGTGATGGTAGCCCTTGGTTGCTGTGGGACCTTCCTTATGGGCTCCAGCACATGATTTTCGTCAGATGCCTTCCAGACTCCACTTTTCAAAGTGACACTTGAGGTTTGAATTTGAGGCTGTTGGTTACGGCTGCTCTGATCACATCATGTGGGATAGTCGCTGGGAGGAGAGTGGAAAGGACATGAATAATCTTGGATCCAGGGGCTTCCCTGGTGGCACAGTGGTTGAGAGTCCACCTGACGATGAAGGGGACACGGGTTCGTGCCCCGGTTCAGGAGGATCCCACGTGCCACGGAGTGGCTGGGCCCGTGAGCCATGGCCGCTGAGCCTGCGCGTCCAGAGCCTGTGCTCCACAACGAGAGAGGCCACAGCAGTGAGAGGCCCGCGTACTGCAAAAACAGACAAACAAACAAAAACAAAAAACAAAATAATCTTGGATCCAGGCTGTGCTACTCTCTTGGCCAGGTCTCCTCCCTGAGCCTCAGTTTTCCCATCCATCAAATGGGCATCCGGAGCTCTCCCTTGCAGGGTTACTATGAAGACTATAAAAGATACAGCATGAGAAAGCATCTAGGTCAGGGCCTGGCACGTGGAGAACCCTCATCCATGCTGGTTGTATCCGAAGGGCAGAGATGTGGGGATTTTGGTTTTAACTGACCTGAACTTGTCTAAGGAGGCTCTATGCGTAAGAAGAGGGGCAGGGATACGTGTGTGGAGGGCATCCCTGGTCACATGGAGCCTGGGGTCTGACTTCCTGTCTTTGGGATCCTCGTCAGCCCTGCTAGCCAAGGCTGCCGGGCCAGAGCTCGTGGACACCCTCCACAGGGAGGTCACCAGAGCTCGGACCAATCCTGAACCTTCAGCCGGTACCTCTCTGGGCAAAATAAGGGGGTGGGGAATACTGTCTAGCGAAGGACTTCAGGGCTGTCCAGGGGGCTGAGGTATAGCAGCCTGAGCCACCTTGGTAGGTGAGGAGCGCCCACAGGGGACAGCACCCTCCCACTCCTCCTTATCCATCCCAAGAAATAGAAATGAAAAGCAGAGGTTCAAATCCCGGCTCCACCACTTCCCAGCTGTGGCACTTTGGGCGAGCTCCTGAACCTCTCTGAGCCTCAGATGTTCAGAGAGTGAGTGCCGATACACAGCGCAGAGAGTGGCTGTGAGGGCTCACCGAGATAACGCGTAGAAGAAGCTTAAGATGGGGCTGCCACACAGAAGTCATGCTTCGACACTGTGCTTATTCATGGAACTTCCAAGCCTCCTTCCGGACAGGCAGGAAACCATCGGGAAGCGTGACGGGTGTGACTTTCATGTTCACCCTGGCGTCCTGAGTGTCCTGGTCTCAGGAGGCCAAGCAGGAGGATTGTTTATTCCTGAAGCTGTTTTCTCCACTGCCCGCCTCCCCCAGACATACTTAAGGAGCCAAGCGGGCAGGAGGCGCGAGGGAGACCTGCCAGCCTGATGGAGTGGAAGACTGCGAACAGCTCCTGTGGACAGACAGATGGAGCAGAGGACACTGGGCATGCGGCCCCCCTGCCTGGCGCGCTGACCCCAGGCTTGGCCTGGCCTGGATCGAGACCCTCCTCCTCTCTCCCCTTCCTGCATCTTTCTCCTCCCCGACCCTGACCTCCGTCTCTTTCCCTTCCTGTCCTTGCCATTGCTTCCCCTCACCTCCACCCACCCCAGATAACTAACTGTTGGTTGTTCATCTGCCTCTCTAGCTTTTTCTCTTTCCTTCCTTCCTTTCTTCTCCCTTTGTACAGTCTTTCTCTGTCTGGTTTTATCCCCCTCTCTGCCTCTCCATCTCTCTCTGATCTTCTTTTTTCACTGCTGTCTCTCTGTGTCTTAGCCTCTCCGTTTCTGTGTGTGTCTCTCTCACTCATCAGTTGTCTGGCTCATTCTTTTTCTCTCTCTTCTCTTTCTCTAATTTGTTTGGATTTCATCCTTCCTTCCCCCAACCCGCCCCTCTGCACGAACTCCCTCTCCAACCCCCGACCTGCTCCCCTCAGGGTTGATCAGCCTGCACCGGGGTCGTGCCGGCTCTGCTCAGGTCTCCCACGTCTCCTCCTACACCTGCCGGGCTGCTGGGCTCTCTTTCTTCTTCTGCCCCTTCCCCCAGAAGCCAGAGGCATCACTTCGATTCTTTCCTAAAAATGGGTTCCGGGCTGGAGTTGACCTCCTGCAGCAGGTACCTGGGGGAGACTGTGAATCCTTTGGAGCAGAAAAGGCCGAGAGCTGACCCTAGGACCCTCCACCTGAGGCCCTTTTCTGAGCATGGACAGAGCTTCCATTCAGTGAAGATATATGGAGCCCGCTGTGTGCCCAGGGCTGTGGGAGGCAGAAGAGAAATGGGAGAGTGCCCACTCGCAAGGACCTTTCTACCTAGTTGTGGCCAAGCAGCTGACACATACCTGTGAACTTGCTCGGAGGCAGGTACTGGACAGTTAGGGAGAAGAGCCATCCCCCAGGGGGTCTGGAGTTGTCAGGGCCGGGCCGATGCTCCCACGACCACCTGGCCAGCCCAGCCCCTCCCCGCGTCCTTCCCTAGGTCTCCCTTCCTTTCGTGTCTTCCCCGACAACCCGGGTCTGGTGTCCTCCATCGGCATTCCCAGGGCACCTATACTCGGGTGTTGAAATCACCTGGCTGGATTTCTCTGTCCTCCCCCATCAGACTGGGAGCTCCCCAAGAGCGAGGACAGTTGGCTTTTCTGATCCCTCAGAGTCCCCCGTGCTTAGCACAGTGCCTGGTGCAGGGAAGGGGCCCATTCTGAGCTCGTCATGAGAGAGGCTGGGGGAACGAGGAGGTATGACTTGAATTACAGCAGGACAACCTTGATGCAAGGGTCTTGGCATCCTTCAGCAAAATGGTTTTGTCTAGCACATCCCAGCTCTGCCATTTCAAGGCATTAGTGTTGGAACCGGCAGGACCTTGACCGCACTTTGTCCAGCCCTCCCAGTTTACAGACAGGATGCCTGAATCCCGCACTGGCCCTGGTGTAGTGAGTGGGAGTGGGGGAGGGAGGGGCTCCCCCCGGCGCTCTGCCTGGGGCCAGCATCCCCGCTCCCTCTTTTGGGTGGCTGCCCCCTCTTGAGGAGCCTGTTGCTGTCTCTCTGTCTGCCACTGTCCTCGTCCTCTCCTGCTTTTGTTGTGTTTTTTTCCCCTCTGATGGGATAATTATGCTAATCAGTCTGTCAGAACAAAGGTAATTTGCCATGGGCTATTGCAGACTTTGGAATTCAGGCTGAGGCCCTTTCCTGCTTGCCTCTGCATGCCCCTTGACCCCGGCTCCGGGCTTGAGCCAGGCAGGTCCGTTGAGGGAGGGGTGGTACGCGCTCGGGGGGCAGATGGCTGGATAAGGGTGTGCGTGAGTGCGTCGGTGTGCACACGCATTGTACAGGGCTCACCTCTGTACAGGCACATGCCGCGTGAGATGCCTGCAGAAACCAGCAGGATGTGGAGAGGATAATCAGAGCCGCTGTCCCTAGGATATGAGAGCTGAGGGCAGGTCATCTCTGTGCGTCCGGCTCCCCCTCTGGGGTGACCAGCCCCAAAGCTGTGATAGTACTGACATGCGCGTGGTGGTTCCCTGATACAGACCAAATAAGCACCCTTTCTTCTCTGGGGCCTTGGACCCCCTCCCCCACCGCAGCCAGTCCTGGCCTAGAAGGGGCCTTGGCGTGTTCGGTCATGACTGCGTGGGGAAATGGGGCTGGTATGCCAGGCAGCAGGGCCAGAGGGGGCAGTTCTGTATCCCAGGAGCCTCCAGGGTGGAAGAGACTGATTCGTGAGGATCCAGGCTTAGGAGCGGGCGTCCTGGAAGTGCTGAAGGGGCGAGCCCAGGGGCTGGACGTTGCCTGCTGGGCCACCTTGCCTGTTCCTGCTTTTCTGAGATTCTGAAGTGCGCCAGGGGAGCATGGGCTTCACCCAGGAGTGGAGCCAGAGCCCCAGAGGCCACTGCTCAGCCCTCCAGGCCCCCTTCACACGCCACATGCTTGCCCTCAGGGTCCCCCTCCTTCTCCAGGGGCCTCCAGTCCCCTCACCCGCCTCTCACGTTCATTCACTCGATGGTATTTATCGAACATCTGGCAGGTGCCAAGGACTGTGTGAAGCCCTGGAGTTACGGAGGGTGCCTTCCTCATGAAGCACGCAGGCCCTCAGGAGCTTCTCAGAGCCGCCACCACTCTCCGCCCTGCTCCCTGCAGCGTAAACGTCTCCTCTCTCTCTTAGGAAGGGTGCAGGCCCCCGAGCAGCCTTACTCAGGGGCCTGTTCGTCAGAGCCTCGGTTTCTGCACTGTCGCGTGGGCATCCTGCTCCCTGCCTCCCAGGAATGTACATGAGACGGTGGAGGGATGGTGCTCAAAGCATGGTGGTCCCCACCACCCTCCCCTCTGCCACCAGCAAGCTTCCCTCACCCCCAACACACACATCCTGCCCTCTGCCCTGTCCTGGCATTTGGCTCTTATAAAAGACCTGTCCAGCAAGTCACCTTTAAGCCTAGCCTCCCCTATACCAGCTCACCCCCTGCCCGCTGCAGCCCCTCCCTCTTCTCAGCCTGCCAAACCGCATCCAGGTTCCAAAGGGCCAACCCATGCTTACCCCTCTGGCTGGAATGCTGCCCCGTCCCCTCACTCTCCAGGCGTCTTCCCATTCGTCGCTGCAGCCTGAGGCCTCCGGCTGTGACCCACTCCAGTTGTAGCAGGTGGAGGGGGGGGTCTAGCTTCTCGTACCCCCATGGGGGCTCAGCCTCACCCAGAGTGACGCAGATGAATCCACTGACCGTGAGCGCTCTCAGGGCAGGGCCTCCAAGAAAGTGATGGGTTGAATGACTGCGTGATCCCGTGACTTACTGATGGATGAGTGTTACCTCTAAGAGAGGGGATCCAGAGCTTAAAAACAAACAAACAAACACACCCTTTTAGTATAGAAAATTTCAAAATATGCCAAAGAAGAGACTGGACCAGCGAGCCCTCATGTGCTCATTGCCCATGACCCTCAATTGTCAGCTCACAGCCGGTCCTGTCTCAGATTCCCCGCCTACCTCCGAGTGACAGGAGAACTTGCAGCAGCGTTTGCTCTGTGCTCCCTGTCCCTTCCCAAGGATGCTGGCGCTCCGAGTCGGGCTCATTTTAGGAATCTTCCAAGACTGTGTAAGGATTGGCAATGCAGTGCCCTGGCCGAGAGCGGGGTGGTGGACGTGACCCTGGCGGCCCTTTTCCCAAAGACGGAAGCCTGTCAGCCCCACGCCGGAGTGGAGGGAGTTGGTGGCAGTCCTCTCTCTGATGTGCAGTTGGAATGCTGCCGTCCTGGTGAATTGTGACGGTTTTGCAATCGAGGTTTTGCGTCATTTAAATGGGGCCGTTGGTGAGATGCCGCACTGACTCATTTCATCTTCTCAAGTAACCTTCCTCTCGCGCTTGTGCTTGTGCAGCAGGGCGGCCGGTATCCAGGCAAGGTGGCTGCCAGACCCCACCGCTCTCGCAGGCCGCCACCTCCAACCCTCTTCTTCCCGGGCTTCCTCCCCCTCTGCTGCCCTGGCTCAGCCCCACGCTGGCTTATCTGGAAAGGGAAGAGGTTGGTGTTCAAAAGGTGGGTATCAGAGCTCCTCAGGCCCTGCTTCCCAGGTTGAGGGCTGAGACGGATGAGCAGGGCTCCAGGACTCCTGCCCAGAGGCCCTCCACGTGTCCCACTGGCTGCCGAGCGAGGCGGGCGGCCTGGGAGAGGAGGTGGCACGCAGACTCTGTGTCTGGGCACTGTCCTCACCAGTCCCGAGAAGCCCGTCCAGACACCAGGCCTTTGCTGTGGAGGCCTTGGCCGTATCAGCCCCTCAGGGGTGAGTAGCGGGAACGCCAGGCCCTGGCAATGAGGGGCCCCTCGTGCTGAAGGCCCACAGACACTCTGTGGTTGTGTGTGTGCGTGTGCTCAGTGTTTGCACGTGCGTGTCTCTGGTCCTAAGTGCCTTGGTGAGTTTGACGTACCCATGTCTATACAGCACGTACCAGGGTGTTTTGAGTCTTCTGCTTTGCGTCCACATATACGTGTGCTTCGCGTGTGTGTTTCTTGTGTGCTCTGGGTATATCTCGGTATGTTTGAGCGTGCGCTTGTGTGCTCTGTGAGACTGCTGTGTGTGAGTCTATGTTTGTGTGTGGTTGTGTGCGTGTGCCCTGAGTTTCCATGTATCTGGGCAATGTGTGTGGTGTGTGCCTATGTGTATGTGTGTGCGATCTGGGGTGTGTCTGTTGCGAGTCTGTGTACCATGTGCCTCTGCCACTGTGCTTGGGGGACATGAGGGTCTGTGATGACTCAGCACTTGTGTTTCTCTATGTGTCGCGTGTATTCACGCCTGTCGGCCTCTCTGTGTCTGTCCATGTGTTTGAATGCTTGCCCACGTGTACACGTGTGACGCATGCTTCTTGGGGTGAGGGGGCTTGGGGAAGCGCAGTCAGGGCAGAGACTGGTCAGGCCCGGCCCTGACATCCCACGTGTGCCCCCTTCCCATCCTGCCGGCAGGTTGAGGCCAGCCCGGCCAGGCCCTGCCATTGGCCAGGCAGGCTGTCACTTAACTACGGCCGCTATTTTAGGAGGGGAAGCAGCTGGCTGGCGGGTTGACATGTTCACCGGAGCCTCAGCGAATCGGTGAGCTCAAGGCACATTCTGGGCAACCCCCTCACTCTGCTGAGGGCTGTTGAGGGCTGCCCAGGGCTGGGGGCCCACGTGGGTGAAGCCTCTGTCTACACTGCCTGAAACACCACCATCCAGTGCAGAGTCAGCTTGGGCTTTGCCCAGGGCTTCTAGGGGCCCGAGTCTGTGTGTGTGTGTGTGTATGTGTGTGTGTGAGTTTGTGTGTGTGCACATTCAGATACATGTAGGAGTGTGTCCCTCTGTGCACACCTGCAGGCCATTGTCCATTCTACTTGTGTGTTAAAGTGCCTTTGTGTGACCTGCACTTGTGTGTCCCTGCGTGTCTGCCTCGTTTTAGCCGCGATATGTATGTGCATGTGTGTGTTCACCTATGTATGCAAGTGGGTCACGTGTGTGCATGGATCTGTGTATGTGGGGGGCTGTGTGACTGTGTGTACACTCTTTCCCCAGCCTCCTTACACTAATCAGGTTAAACCCTGGGGACCTGTCTTTGGGAACAGACGCGTCTTCCTCCCTGTTTTCCTGCCTCCAGCCTCAGCCCCTCTCCCCACCCCCAAACATCCTGGAGCCCCCCCTCAAAATCCTCTCGTGGCTCCCCACTGCTTCCTCATTAAAGACCACCTGCCTTCCAGGCGAGGTCTGTTCCAGGCTTCCGTGTCACTGCCCCTCGGATGAGCTCTCGGGCCTCTGCCTTTGCTGTGGCTTCCTCCCCTGAAGGGCATCCACGAACCTTTCTCCAGCAAATTCTCGGATGTGTGCTGGGCCCTGTGAGATGCAGGCAGGCCAGGGCCAGGGCCTCCCAGCAGGAGTGCCCGCCCTCTATCTCGGCCTGGAGGAGCCCCCTCTGTCTTTGAGGATTCCTCCCACAGCCCCATTTCGGGGAATTCTCTTCCGATGCCCCAACGGAAGATCCGCCCTTCACCCTCCTTGTTCCTTCACGGCAGCATCAGACGTCGTGCTCCTGGGGGATCCCTTTCCCCCTGGGACAGGTTTCCTGCGTGAGGGCTGCACCCAGCAGGCAGCACAGAGGAGGGAGGCCAAGGGCAGTCTGACTGCAGAAGCAGCACCCTGGGCACAGAGGGGCCCAGCTGTGGCTCCCGGTGTCCTCAGTGCTGTCCTGGGGGGCGCTGCCTCTGGCTGTGGTTTCCTGCAGTTTTCCTTATTCAAGCTATTGACTCTCAGGGTCCCTCTTTGTACTGTCCTCCAGGGAGCTCTTCCAGGGCCACACGTTGATTATTGTTGAGCTAACAAAGCCCTTATGAGTATTTCTTCTGAGCTCCAGACCCTAGTCTCCCGTATCTCTCTCCACGTCTCCATGTGGAGACCCCAGATGTACCCAACCCCCAGCAAATGGCATCTTCAGGTGTCCAGTTCCACAGGTTGGGAAGCCACAGTTTCACTGCTGACTCCTTCCTGTCCGTATCCCCTTCCCCCACCCTGCCCCACACTGTCTTGGAGGTTTTGCCTTTTAAGGGTGCCCAGGTCAGTTTTCCCCTCTCCGTCCTCTCTACCACTGCCTGCCCTGGGCCACTGTGATCAGCACCTCCGCTGCTCTCCTGCATCTGCTCTGGCCCCACCCGTCCATCTCTTCCACACGTGGTATCTAGATTCCATCATGGAGACCCCCTGCTTAAAGCCATCAATGACTCCCCATCACTCTTAGGATAAGACCCAAGCCCTGTGCTCTGCCCACCAGCCCCTTCAGCCCATTAATTTCTCTCCATCCTGCAGATCTCAGCTCAGCATCACGTCCTCAGGGAGGCCTCCTCTGACCTTCCTCTCCTTCTTCCCAACTTGTGCCAGGCCAGGTCCTCCTGCCACCTGCTCTGATCACACTGAACGCCTCTTAGCACTTGCCAGAGCCAGGGTAAGGTGCTTATTGGGGATCATTTATTTCACTGGCTTCCGACACCTCTTCCGACTGAGGGCTGTGAGGCCAGGGCTGTGTCAGGGTTTGCCTAATGCCAGCAGGGAGGTTTGCAGTCTATAGACTGGGAGCTTGGCTGACATGTTCTGACGAATGGGTGAGTGGAAGGGAGGACGAGTGGAGTGAGGACCATCTCTTCCTCCTCTTTCTCCTCCAAGCAGTCCTGGGTCAGCCTGCAGAGCCCTTCAGAGGACAGTGTGGACACCTGGATGGTGGTACTGATGCTTCTTGTCACCTGCCTTGTACAGTTGTACGTGCTGTTTCTCTACCTGGAGAGCTTTCCCTCGTCACATGGCTGGGCCCCTTCTCATCCTTCAGATCTTGGCTGTAAACGTTCCCTCCTCGGGGAGGCCTTCCCTGACCACCACACGTGAATTTAGACCCCTCCCCCCACTCTCTATCGTGTCACCTTGGCTTGTTCTTTCCAAGCTCTTATGCAATTGAATTTCATTCATTCGCATACATTTTAATTGTCTGCCCCACCAAACCACAAACTCCATGAGGATACGGACCGCTGCTTACCCAGAGCCTATCACAGAGCTTGCTTGGCACACAGTAGGTGCTCAATGAGTGCACAGATGAATGAATGAGGGGTTGTGTTATGTAACTTATTTTTCAACTCTGCAAGGGATCCATTTTAGAGATGAAAAAACTGAGGTTCGGAGGGGCTGAGAAACTCACCAGTTGTCCAGAGCTCATGAGAGGTGGAGGGGGGATTCAAACCCAGATTTGTCTCACCCGAAAGCCTAATTCCATTCATTCATTCATTCATTCATTCATTTATTCACTCATTCATTCAGTGCCTGCTCTGTGCCGGGAACTGGGGCACAGAGTTGAATCATCAGAGTTGCTGTCTGGGAGATGTCTCAGGCTGGCAGGGGATATGACCCAGAGGATGGTCATTGGGAAGGACTGGAGGAGGTCGTGGTGTCCGTGCTGAGACTTGCTTTAGGATGCGCTCTTTGAGTGGGGTTTTGAGGGATGAGTAGGCTTTTGTCACTGCGTGGTGCATATTGGGCAGCAGAAAGAGCACCAGATGGGGAGTCAGGCGGCCTGGGCTGCACTCATCGACCACTTGCCCCACCCATGGCTCTGGGAAAGTCACTTTCTTCGCCGAACTGCTTCCACGTCTCTAAAGCAGGGTGGTTGGTCCTCTCTGCCAGTGCATGGGCCAAAGTGGCTGATGGGCAGGACATTCGTTTTCCTTCGGTTTGGTGGAGTGGGAGAACCCTGGGGCAGCCTCTCACTTCCTGCCCATCTGCGCCCTGCCTCCTGCCCCCCACTGCCCTCTCCTCCCTCCCTCCCCCCTGCTTCCCTGTTTCTACTCCCTCCTCCCCTTCCTCATGCCCCTCCTCCCCTCCTCCCTCCCGCTTTCCATCCACTCCTTCCTTCATCCTCCTCTTCCTCCCCTCTTGGCCTCCTCCCTTTCCTCTCCTCCTGCCCTGCCCTAGGGGGAGAGCACGAAGGGTAGTCAGAGTTAATTGAGGCTCAAGTACCTGTTCACCTAGAAACAAGGCCAGTCCCCCAGCTCAGGGCGTCAGCCGTGGCCTCATTAATCTGCGCGACACTGGCCTTGGCGGTGCCGATGTAAGTAGGGCAGAAGCCAGGCTGCTGTGGAGAAGGGACCTTGGGCTCTGGCCGCTTGGCCCCCAGCAGTCACATGGCCAAGCCCCGGTGTGCAGTGGGAGGAAGACAAAGGAAAAGGAAGGAGAAGTAAAGACCCCAGGGTGTCTGCTGTCCCTTCCTCTCTGTGTCCTTGCTGCTGGCCGGAGGACCCCCGGGCTCCTGCTGTCCCTTCCTTGCATGTGCCTGTGACCACGGTCCTCTCTTCCTCACCCTGAATGCAGGGCTCTGTTGGCCCCCCGCTTCAGAGGATGCTGTGGAGCTCAGAGTCACCAGTCCCTGCCGCCGCTCACATGCACAGACCCTCAGAGGACTCCTGTGTCCAGCCTCGCGGCTGCGAGCTTCTGCCACCGGAGTGCTGGGTGACCCGGAGCAGCTTGGCCTCCCGGCCCAGCTGGCTCCCTCCACAAAGTCACCTCCCCCCAGTTGCATGCTCCAGACCTTTCCTCTCCTGGGCGCTGCTCTGGGACACTTTCCGTTTGGGGCTGAGTACATATCCTCTGTCCTGCCTTGGCTAATATTTAGGAAAACCTCTGAGCCCAGCCTGCAGCTGAGGCTCTGCCATGCCCCACCTCAGGCCTCACCTGCCCTGCTCATGATAGCATCACAGGCCCCGGCATCCCAGGGGATTAAGTGTGTAATTGGTAGGTGAGAGCACACGATCATTCATGACATCAGCTTCTGCAGGCTGTGACCCCCAAAGCCCCAGTTCAGTTCTGCACTGAGGGAAACATCACATTTTCATCCAGACAGTCCCTGAGGATAAACAGACAATGTCCTGAAGGCTCTTGCCTTTCCCAGAGCAAACTGTGCAGCGGGCTGATGGCTACCAGCTGGGCCATCGTCTCCATCACGCGTGCCTCTGCCCTGCACAGCTCGCCAGCCTCACAGCCTGCCTGGCACAGCCCAGCCCAGAAGCAGGTTGCTGAGTCTGTTCTAGCTTTGCTTCTGGAAATCTGATCCATTCGGAGTGCAGGAAGTTGGGCGAAAACACTGGCTACAACCTGACTGCCCAACTGTTGGGATTTGTCAAGGGAATTACAGAGCACCCCCATTTTTTATAGAAAAATATTTTATTTAATGGAAAAATATTACTTTATAAATGGAGAAAAGACTGGAAGGACCTGCACCACAGTACAGACAGTGATTTTTCTGGGTGGTGCAATTCTAAGTGTTGTTACTTTTTTGCTTCATATTATTCAGTGGATGTGGATTTTGTAAGCTGGAATGAGTGTATTTAAAAGTCTCAGTTTGAATGCCAAGTTGATCGAGCCTCAGCTGTGCTGTCTTTGGCCAGCCAGCTCTCCTTTCAGAATTCCAGTTTCTACACCTCTAGGAATGCGTAATAAAAATCATTTCATAGCATTGTTCTGAGAAACAAAATGAGATTGTGTGTGTGTGTGTGTGTGTGTGTGTGTGTGTGTGTGTGTGTGTGTGTGTACACGTACTGAAGCGGGAGCTGGCACACGTTTAGAGCAATTCCAGTATGATGGGCACATACAGATGGACTGGATTCAATCCTGATGCTGATACTTACCAGCTGTGTGACTTTGGGAAAGTTGTTTAACCACTCTGTGCCACTGTTTCTTGTCTGTAAAATGGGGTTGTTATAAGGCATAAGGGGATTAATATATGCAAAGCACTTAATATGGTACACAACAGGTGCTCAATAAGGGCTAGCTGTTATTCTTATTATTTTTTTTTACATCTTTATTAGAGTATAATTGCTTTACAATGGTGTGTTAGTTTCTGCTCCAAAACAAAGTGAATCAGTTATACATATACATATGTTCCCACCTCTCTTCCCTCTTGCGTCTCCCTCCCTCCCACCCTTCCTATCCCACCCCTCCAGGCGGTCACGAAGCACTGAGCTGATCTCCCTGTGCTTTGTGGCTGCTTCCCACTAGCTATCTACCTTACGTCTGGTAGTGTATATATGTCCATGCCTCTCTCTCTCGCTTTGTCACAGCTTACCCTTCCCCTTCCCATATCCTCAAGTCCATTCTCTAGTAGGTCTGTGTCTTTATTCCTGTCTTACCTCTAGGTTCTGTTCTTATTATTTTATTGTTGAATATGTGTCCTTTCACTTTCTTTCCAGGCTGTTAGGATTCAGAGCCCAGAGGGGCCACAGGCTCACCTTTCTCAGAGAGGGTTCTTACCACCCGTCTGTTTCAGAGTCGAGGAGACAGGGGTCCTCTGGGAGCTTTAGTCAAGGGGCTCGAGGCCACCAGGAAAATTGGGGTTCAGTGTAATAGCTGGGGTCAGAGGTCAGACTGGGGTGACAGTCAAGGTTCAGTCTGGGCTCAGGGTCAGGACTAATTTGAGGGAGGAAGCCGGTCTCTGACTGGGGTTTGGGCCCAGGTCTGTCTCTTGCTCTCCAGTGGAACCAGGCAGCGTCTGGGGTCTGCTCCATGCTGCCGGCTGCGCATCCAGAAAGGGCCTTTCCCTGGGTCCCAGCCTTACCCCTTGGGTGAATCCATCCTTGAACCTGTTTCAGCCTCCCCACAGGCCACATGGTACTTTCCTTCCCAGGCAGTCTGAAGCCGCCAGCAGTGCCCTTGACCCATCGTCCCCAGGGAGTCCCCAGGAGCTGCCCTCTGTGTGCCGGTCCCTGAGCACCCTCCAGCTCAAGGGGCGGCCAGCTCAGCTCAGGCAGGAGCACGCCCACTGCACCTGTGCCCAACCTCAGCTGTAGTTTTAGAGTCGCTCCTGCCTGTCCGCCTGGTGGGCAGTGGGCTGGAGGTATGGAGGCAGGGCGCCCCTTCCCCCAGGCAATGACAAGTGGATGGAAGGCCCAGATGCTCCCCAGAGCCGAGCTGGGCTCGTGCGCTGGGCCTCAGTGGTGATGAGTGGGCACGGAGCTGTGTGCACAGATGGCCCTACGTGTGCTCATAATTTGCCAGAATAATTATTGATCTCCCCTGTGCTTTCCTTCCCCTTCCTCTCCCATTATCTGCACATCCCAGGCTGATCGTGAGGCACTTGAAGGCGGGTCCTGACTTGTACTTTTCTTGCTGCCCCGGTGCCTGATTCAGGACACAGTACGTGCGCTCTCAGCATGAAGCCAGGCACGCAGTTGCCCGTCCCGCATCCCTCCATCATAGGAGCTCATCCAGACAAGATCTATACAGAGTCCGGTTTCGGCCAACTCATGCTGGCACACAGTAGATGCTTTCTCAGCACGGAGCCTGGCACAGCGTAGGGCCTCTCCCAGTGCAGGACCTGGCCCCCAGTAGAAATTCATCCAGCATGGCATTAGCCACATCGTAGGGCCTCAGCCAACCCAGAGTTTGGCTGGGAGTGGGTAAGTTTCAGACAAATGTTCGCTGAATCAAGTTTTCATCCTCTCTGCTATGCTCACTCAAGGAATACTGAGTCCCTAGTATGTGCCCAATTTGGTACCATGCACTGTGAGGGGAGCAGGGTAGGTAAGACACAGACCTTTCATTCTTATTTAAGGAGGCTACAGACGAATGACGAGGTACTAGCCCTGTACAAACCCCACATCACAAGGCGGACTGAGTTGGGTGTAAGATGGGGGAGGAGGAGGTACTGGAGATGGGTCAAGTTTCCCATTTTATCTAAAGAGAAAAGGCGAGTGATGGAGAGTGGGCGGGGCCGGTTAGGACGGCTGTGAAGTGTCACTGGTCGCTGTAGCAAAGAGTACAAACTGTGGGGTGGCAGGGTGGCCGTTCATTTATTCAATAAGTGTCAAGTGCCTATGATGTGCTGGCAGTGCCCTGAGCCCTGATGACATGGCTCAGAATAAAACCATCCCTGCTCTCATGGGCACAGGGGATGGAAAATCCAGTGTATTAGATGTCAGCTGTTGATTGTGTTTGAGGAAACATAAAGGAGGGAAAGGGGATGGAAGATTGGAGGGGGTGAGCTCTTTTGCAAGGTTTGACATGATGTGATATGACGACATTTGAGCTGGAACCTGAATCCAGTGAGGGAAAGAGCATGAGGTTAACAGGGGGAGGAGCTGGCAGATGGAGGGGAGGGGGGGCAGGGAGGGGGGCAGATTTAGAAGGGCCGTGAACGCCAGGGTGAGGAATTTGGACTTGATTCTATAGGCAGCGGCCAGCCTTTGACAGCCTTTGAGCAGAGGAAGGACATGGTCAGAGCCTTAGGAAGGAGAACCCGCAGAACTGGAGGCTGAGGCCGGGGCAGGGGGTGGGTGGCAGCGGTGGCACCCCCTGGGAGATGATGGGCCTGGTGGGGGGAGGGGGGAAGAGAGGGCCAGATGCCATAGGTCTTTAATGGTGGAATTGGTTCTGTGAGGTTGAGGGAAGGGGAAAAAACAGAAAGGCTGTGAGAGTGAACTGGGGCCTAGATGAGAAACGGAAACACCAGGCCGCGGAGTGGGCTGGGGGAGCAGATGGTCGGTCCCTCTGAAACTGCTGTTTCCTCCTCCTCCCCTTCCTGAGCTGCTGTCCTCTCCTTCCCCATCCTTTCTTTTTCTCCTGCTCCCTCTCCTCCTCCTCCATCTCCTTCTGCTCCTCCTCCTCCTCCCTCTCCTCCTCTTCCTCCTCCCTCTCCTCCTCCTCCTCCTCCTCTTTCTTCTCCTCCTCTTCCTCCTCCTCTTCCTCCTCCTCCTCCTCCCTCTCTTCCTCTTCCTCCTCCTCTTCCTCCTCCCTCTCCTCCTCCCCCTCCTCTTCCTCCTCCTCCTCCTCCTCCCTCTCCTCCTCTTCCTCCTCCGCCTCCTCCTCCTCTTCCTCCTCCTCGCTCTCCTTCTTCTCATCCTTCTCCTCCAGCACCTCCCCTACAGCCTAGAAACTCCACAATCCAGGTCCTGAGTACCTTGCCTCCTCCTCTTTCATCTTACAGTGTCCCTTTTTCCTTCTCCTCTGTCCTTCAAACCCCTTCTGAGCCAGCCTTCTTGGAGGAATATTAAAAATCAAATTGTTAAGGTCTTCGTGGGGCCCCTGGCAGCCTGATGGGGCGAGGACCACATCAGAAGTAGTTAAGTGCCCTGGTTTCTGTGTCGGACAGAATAGGGTTTGAATCCCAGCTCCGCTGCTGACAAGCAGCACGCTGCTGATTGAGTTAATATCTCTGAACCACGGCTTCCTCAGCTGTAAAATGAGAAGATGCATGTGCAAGCACAGGGCCCGGCACAAAATCTGAGTTCCGTGAGTGTGGCTGTTGCTATCGTTATTTTATTTATTCACCAACTGTGAGGCTGTTCCCCTAGCTGGATCCTTCAGATACCAGAGCCACCTTCAGGGAGCTACGTGTGATCGGGCCCATCTGCCCAAGTCACTCCTGATGCCGGGCACACCCACGTGTCCAGAATATCCACTCCGAACAGGCTGCCCAGTAGCAACTCAGGGTGGCCTTCCGTCAGCTCCCAGTAGATACCAGACCCTCAGTCTCTCTGCAGAAGGCCCAGCAGACATTGCAGACCCTTTGCCGCCGGCTGGAGCTGCACACTCTGGGTTGCCCCGAGGCCAGGACCTCAGCCTGCACTGTGGTGCCCCGGGACCCGTGTCCCCTCAGGCAAAGGACAGGTGTCCCCTCTGTCCTCTCGGGGTGCAGCCCTGCCTCTCAGCCCTATGCCCCAGTCCTCAGGGCTTCCACGGAGGCTCTGGGTGCACAGCTCATTTCTGGCCTGGCCTGGGCTGGGCTGGGCCCTGGGCCGCAGCTTTAATGGTGGAACGTCTGGCACCTGTGCTCTCCACTGACCACAGGCCCAAGAATCGCTGACCCTTTACCTTTACCACCAGACTGGAACTTCTGGGGACCCGGAATTTGTCACCCTGGAGAAACCAGGGTACCCTAGAAGGTGAGACTCTTTGAGGCACAACAAGGCTTTGTCCATGGGGACCCAGAGGAATGAGAGAAGCATCCCCATCTAGCATGGGGTGGGAAGAGCAGAACACCCAGTGCTACCACGCATCAGCTGTGTGACCTTGGGCAAGCCATCTAACCTCTCTGAAATTTTGTTTCCTCATCTCTGAAGTAAGACTAATAATTCCATCATTTCAGGGCCAGTGTACTGATGAAGTGAGATTATAAACACCAAAAGCACCTTGAAAGCTGTAGCATGCTGGGGAATATTGGCTATGGAGCAATACGTGGGTCAGGAGGCCCAGGCTCTGCCTCTGCCTTGATGGGCCACTTTGGACTATCAGCACTCACTCTCGAGTCCCCAGAGTCCTCCTATCTGTTGTATGAAGGATCAGTTTAAATGATGTTGCAGGATGAGTCTTAATCAGGTCACAAGTCCCTGCCAGCTCTGAACGTCGGTGATGGACACTTGGATGTTTCCATCCACCGTGGAAACCCTGAGCCCTGGGAGCCCATCCCCGCCCAGACCTGGTCCTCAACACTGACTCAGGCCCCCCTCTAGCTGCCCAGTCTCATCCCGCTCCCCCCAGCTTCCCTACGCTCCTCTGCCCCTTTTCCCCTAAACAGATGCGTTGTCCAGAAAACGGATTGCTGTGACCCCAGTGTTTATTTGGAGACAATACAAGCCGATTGAAACTGCCGCATCAGGAGAAATGTGTTCCACTTAGATCTTTAAATTAGCTCAGCACTGGCCTTTGATGAGGCCGGTCTGGGAGAGGCACCCGCCGTCGTGCTCCACCGGTCATTGGCCATTGCAGGCCATTTGCTTAATGAACAGTGTGGCCAGCGGCCAGTGGGCGGGACCATCTGGGCACACCTGCTGCCCAGAGGCTGGAGTGGCTGGAGTCACCTCACCGTCCCATTGGACCTCTGCTTGGCAGCCTGCCCTCCTGATAGGAGAGGACGCTGAGGTCAGCTGTCACTGCTAATGGCCATAATGCAAAGATGGTGCCAGCCTCCCATTGCTAGGCGCTTCCTACATCCTCTGCCAAGTGGGCTGAGCTCTCTGCAGATATTACCTCACTGAAAATTAGAGCAGCCTTGAGAGGTCGGGGCTGTTGTGGACCCATTTTGCAGATGAGGAGACTGACTTAGAAGCTCGTGGAGGTCATGGGGAGAGGACGGGAGGAAGGGGCTGCAGTGGAGCATGAGGAGACACGTGCTTCCTGCCAGAAATGCACGGTCACAGGAACCATTACCCCGATGTCTCCAAGGCCCTGTTCCCCTTCCCGCGGGTTGTGTGGCCTCAGCCCTGGGAGCAGGCTCTCCGCAGCCTCTCCTCATCGCCTTCCTGCTCTGCCTTCCTCTTTTCTTCCCCCGCCTTCCGTCCCTCCCCTCAATTTCCCGCCCCATCACCCCATACCCCTAAAGTTGGGGACTACAGAAGCCAATGGGAAGCCTGCAGCCCTTTCTACCTGAAGGGCCTTCCAGCAAAGATGCCCCTTTGCTATCTCTCATATCGATTTCCAGGGAACGACATTCTCCGAAGTTCGGAATTCACAGTACCTCCCAGCTGTTCTGTTTACTAGCAGCGCTAGCCCTGGGACAGTTGCTCTTGTCACTTCTTTATTTCCTCCTGTGGTTATTCCAGGCCCTCCTCCTGGGGGATGGGGAGTGAGATTTATACATCAGGGCTGCAGCCCTTTGAAGAGCTCCCGGTCTGGGCCAGCTGTGTACAGCCCAAGTGGAAGGGCCAGCTGTGTACAGCCCAAGTGGAAGGGGGTGGGTTATAAGCCCCGGGACTCGGTTCTGTGGATTCTTCCGATGCCCGATGAGATGCGGGTCCTGAGCTGGCTTACAGCCTGACGAGAAGACGCTGAGGGGCAGAGCTCTCGCCTCCCCCAGAACTGCTGCGTCTGTAGGCCAGGCCGAGGTCTCTGTCTGGGAGTCAAGCCTGGCAGGTACCTGCAGGTCCCTCAAACAGGGTGGGGCCAATGCCTGAACAAGCCCAGCCCCCATATGGGTGGCACAAGGCCAAGACAACATCCCCGGCTTGGCAGGGCTCCCTACTAGACTGTAAGCGCCTCCAAGGCAGGGCGCATGCCTCCTCCTCCTAGACTCCTTGCCTGCTGTCCTGCAGGGGGGTGTAGCAGTAGACCAAGAATGAATGAACGGTAGCTGAGTATCATTCATTCAGCCGCTATTGCTTCATTTTCTTTAATTCACTTGCTCACTCATTGTCTACTCTTGCCAGGAATTTTCTGGTCCAGATTTTTAACGTGTAATTACCTCCAGGGCCAGATTAGGGAGAGTCTAATGAGATGCCTCAGGCACAAAATTTAAGGAGACACTCGCTCTAAGGGTCATGCCAGTGCCTGATTATTTTGGTTCCGAAAATAACCTTGCTGGTAGGTATTGTCATTTCCATTTTATAAACGAGGAAATGACGTCACACAAAGGCTAATTACTTCCCATCGTCACCTGGCTGGTAAATATTTGTTCCCAGATCTGTGTGACTCCAGTGCCTTTGTTTTCTCCCTCCGACTGGTCCTCAGTTTCCCTGCCCTGCCTGACGGCTGAGCAGGATCCCCAGCACTGGGGAGGGAGGATGAGTTGCAGCACTTCCTTCTACGAGTTATGCTCTCCTCCACCCCGTCTCCTGGACCCTGAGCACAGATTGGCTACCTAAGGTCTGGTCCCATCTCCTCTGCTAAGGGACGACCTTGGGCAAGTTACTTGAACTCTCTGTGCTTCAGTGTCCTTCTCTGTAAAAGGGGATGGAAGAGCAGCCCCCATTTCATGGGTTGCAGTGAGGATTCACGTGAGTAGGGATGTAGACTGTATACAGCACTTAGGATACTACTTACCACCTAGTACCCTTCGTGGATGTGTTAGCTGTTATTTTCAATAGCTGGGGGACCTGTTATCACCTGAAGGTGGGTAGAGAGTGCAATGAGCCCCAAACCCTCAACACACTGAGCCCTCGGGGTTCAGTCCTCGCCTCCCCAGGGTCAACGGCTCCCAGGGTGTCACCTCAAGTCTCCTGCGATGACAGTGCCCGAGAGTCCCTGGGAGGTGGAACGATGGGGGTGAGGTTTGACACCCCAGTTCCTCTCCAGCTCCAGGAAAGGGAGCAGCCTCCCTGGCTCCTTCCAGCCTGAGCTCTCCTGGAATTCACAGAAGGTTTGGAGAGAATTCACACTTCGCTGAAGACGTGTTTCGAACAATTAGCAGGTCTTTACCAGAGGAGCCTTTGAAGTAGAAGAGCAGACCCGCTGCTGTGAAGGATTTCTCCAGGACTGACAGGCCAGCAGATAGTGCCACCAGCTCCGTCCTTCCCGGGGTGCCAGGGGCTCCTGCGAGTCCCGCTGTGTGGCAGCTCCAGCGTCCGTCTCCAGCACAGAAGGCTGCTGTCACCATGGGTAGTACAATGGAGCTGGGCTCCCGCTCGGGTCCTGGGTTAAGTCCACGGGATTTTTCTGCTCTCCAGATCTTTCAACCCATAGGCTAGGGCAGCTGAAGCTTTTGACTATGAACTTGGACCTCCTGCATCCTTAAACAGTGCCTAAAACTGTGTGTAATTATTAGTCGAATAAATGTGTGGATTCCTCCAGTGATTGGCCCCGTGGCCTGGAGCTAGCCTCCATCTCCCCATCTGCAAACTAGAGACGGGTGGGGTGGGAAGGGAATGGGCTAACTGATCTCTAGGGCTTGGAGCTAAACCTCACTGTCCTGGGAAGGGCTCATATTGCAGTGGAATGAAGGTTGGGTCCTAATTCTTCTCCCCTTTTAGCTGCATGACCTTGAGCAAGTAAGTGAATGCACCTCAGTTTCTCCCTCTATGGAAGGGGTAAAATAGTCTCTATCTTGCAGAGCCATCGTGAAGATTAAACCAGGTAATGCCTGGAAAGTGCCTGGTACAGTAAGTGCTCGGATTTCTTGAACACAGCTATGCTTCTTATAGTGACTCTTCTGATCTCTTCCTACAGAGCCACAGTGAACGGTTAGCTACGGTGGGAGGGGCCCTTTATGCAGCATCCCTACCCCACAAAACTGGGAGGGAGGGGGCAGAGAGGGCCAGCGAAATGGGAGCTGAAAGGGCCTGTCCCCACCCTCCCGGCCCATGAAGCTGTCTGCCCCCTGGCCTGGGGCTCTAGGTTGCTGTTTGATTCCCTCTCCCTGACATTCCATCCATCATCATAATTGCTTCTCCTGAAAAATGAATTTGTAGTTGATTTCTTCAAAAGAGGGAATCAGACAACAGATAAAAAGGTTGTTTTATTTAATTTGCATGAAGAGGCTGCCTGCTGCTGCCCAGCTGTGCCGGCTGGGTTGGGGGGAGGGCTGCTGGTGGCATGCAGTGGGCGTGCACAGGTAGGCACAGCCGTTCCCTGGCTCAGGGCCTGCCTCCCAGGTTGTTGGGTTCCTGGTCCCAGAGGTCTGATCCTGGTGGGCACGCTGAGCTGAAATCATTCTATTTTAGGAGACCCCTACCCGCCCCACATCTGTCGTTCTGGGACAGGTCAGGGATTCTAGTCCAGGAGGTTGAGCCAGACAATCATGGGGGCAAAACACAGGAGATCAAGGGCTCTGTAAGGTCAGGGGCCCCACATACAGGACAAACATCAGTAAGTGTTCTCAGGAGGAAGGGGTATTTAAGTTGCATGTGTGTTCAGGCCAAACTGGGAACCCTGGGCTCCTCTTTTAGACGTATTTCACCTAAGGGTGTTGTGTTTCCTCTCCAAGTCAGCAGACACTGGTTGATTTTCACTTGTGCCCAGGGCATGGCTGGTTCTCTCCAGAAGCTCCTAATGCAGTGAACGTGAGCCCCGTCTTCAGCAGAAATCCTTGGCAGGGGGTGGGAGTTAATGGCCAAGGTAAAGCCACCAGGGGATAGAAGTGGGATCAGGCAGGGAGGGCCATCTGAAGAGATGCCTTCCCCTCTGCCAGGCCCCTCAAGGGCTGAGCAGTGATCAGGGAGGTGGGCCCCAAGGTTTGCTGGGGCAGAATGTGGTAGGATTCCTTGTGCTGTCCAACATCTGGAGAAGATGTGAAACATTCATTCTGGCATCAAGATGCTCCAGGGATACAGAGTACCTAAGTACTTTATGGATGGGGGGACATATAATTTATACAGAGTACCTAAGTACTTTATGGATGGGGGGCATATAATTTATACAGAGTACCTAAGTACTTTATGGATGGGGGGCATATAATTTATACAGAGTACCTAAGTACTTTATGGATGGGGGGCATATAATTTATACAGAGTACCTAAGTACTTTATGGATGGGGGGGCATATAATTTATTGTCTAAACCTGGACAATTTTGCAAGTGGAAATGGGTTCTGTTAATTACTCCAGGACAACAAGTGTAAACGAGAACTGTCCCTGGTGAAGCAGACCTATGATTACCCTAACCAGGTACCAGGTGTGATGTGGACTTAGGCCAAAAGGGCATCCTCCCAGGAGTTGCCAAAAAGAGCATTGTATATTTCTGGATAGAGCCACAGGACATCTTTGGGGGCTACCAGGGCCACAGACTGGAGGTGGAGAAGCAGCTGGGGTAGAGCAGTCAGGGGTTGGGTTCCATCTCCTGGGGCTGCTGCTTAGAGCAAGTCATTTACCCTCTCTGGGCCTCCATCTCCTCTCCATGAGATGCTGAGTGTCCAGGTATCGTATATTGATTACATCCTGTAATTGTCTTGTACCTTTATTTGTTTACTTGTTTGTGTCCCCACCTGCCATGTAAATCTCTGAGGACAGAGGCCTTGTCTGTCTTGTTTACTGACGTGTACCCAACTCCTAGAATGAGTAGACACTCAACAAGTGGGACGCAGACTTGAGGAAACTCTGAGGGGTCTCATCTGCACATTTTCAGCTTCAGGAAGATGATGATGTCAGGGTAGTCCAGGGCAGCTTTGGCAAAGGCGGGTGGTAGACCAGTTGTCTTCTGGGAGCTCCTTCCTGCTCTCTGCTGCTGCTTCCTTGTCCCTCTCTCTGATTCACATGGAATTCCTCCACCCCCAATGCGTAACATTCTGGATACAGAATCTGGGTTGCAATTATTAAGGCAGGTTTGTGGGTGGGATGGAGCAGAGGGGTCCCTGACTTAAAACTTTGTGAAAATGACAATAGGATTATTGACAATGACAAAATACTATTTATCATTTTCTACCAGTTAACTTGAAAAGCATTATGAACAGCAGCTGTAGCTCACCCTGGTGGGCTTCTAATATTCATTTCCACTTCTTCTTTTCTTCTTCCTCGATTGCTTGGTGAGAACCCCTGCCTGAGATCTGCATTGTAATCTGAATTGCTCCTCTACCGGAGTCATCCCCTGCCGCCCCCCCCACCCCCGCAGTGAGGACTCTCTTTGTTCTCTGTGTGGGCCAAGTCCCACCGCTCTGCGCTGGGATGTGCAGCCTTGTGTCAGCATGGCCCTCTTAACTGTTTGCAGAAGGGGTTGGTCCTCCACTTACATATGTACCAATCCAAGTGCAGGGTCTTTCTCTGTTGTTCTGTTTGGGAGAGTTTCTTCCTCTGCAGCAACCTGCCAGGAGAAAGCCTGCTGTTCTGACTGTGTCATCCCCACTCGGGTTGTGTTATCCCTCGGGGATGGGGCCTCTCCCACCAGCTCCCTCTGTGGGGGCACCATCAGCTTTCCGTGTTCCACTTCTACGCGCCGTGTGTTAGAGGGACATTAGGCCTTGATTACGAGTGGTGGAAACCTCATATCAAGTGGCTGACATGTCAGTAGAGGTATTTATTGGCCCATACAGCCAAATCCAGGGGGGCAGGGCAGGGGGGCCTAACTGTAGGCACAGCCAGAGCCAGGGGCAAGTCAGTCCCTCTCTCTCACCCTCTGCCTCTCTCTCTCTCCCCCTGTCTCTCTCTGTCTCTCCCTCTCTCTTTGTCTCTCTGTTTCTGTCTCCCTCTGTCTCTGTCTCTCCCTCTGTTTCTCTCTGTCTCCCTCTGTCACTCCCTCTGTGTCTCCCTCTCTCTGTGTCTCCCTCTGTCTTTGTGTCTCCCTCTCTCTCCCTCTGTCTCTGTCTCTCCCTCTCTCCCTCTGTCTCTGTTTCTCCCTCTCTCTCCCTCTGTCTCTCTCTCTCCCTCTCTCTCCCTCTGTCTCTGTCTCTCCCTCTGTCTCTGTCTCTCCCTCTGTCTCTGTCTCTCCCTCTGTCTCTCCCTCTATCTCTGTCTCTGTCTCTCCCTCTCTCTCCCCCTCTCTATCCCTCTGTCTCTCTCTCTCCCTCTGTCTCTCCCTCTGTCTCTCTCCCTCTCTCTCCCTCTGTCTCTCTCTCTCCCTCTCTCTCCCTCTGTCTCTCTCCCTCTCTATCCCTCTGTCTCTCTCTCTCCCTCTGTCTCTCTCTCTCCCTCTCTCTCCCTCTGTCTCTGTCTCTCCCTCTGTCTCTGTCTCTCCCTCTCTCTCCCTCTGTCTCTGTCTCTCCCTCTGTCTCTGTCTCTCTCTGTCTCTCACACTCTCTCTCTCCCCATTTTCCTCTGGCTCACGTGTCCTGCTTTTCCCTGTGAGTCAGCTTCACTTTGTCTAGCTGGCTTCTCCGTGGGGCCCAAATCACAGCCTCCAGGAACTCCAGGCTTTTCCTGGTTATAGTCTTATGCAGAAATAAAATGTCTTTTCTCTCCCACCTCCTGTTAGAAAGACCCCAGGAAAGGACTCAGGTGGCTCACCTTGGGTCAGCTGCTGACCCCACAGCCAATGACTGTGCTCAGGGAGTCGGCTCAGGTAAGAGGATACGCGTCCGCCTCGGGAACGCAGGCCAGGAGTGGGAGGCAGGGACTCTGCTGCCTAAGAAGATGGTGGAGTGTGGGATGATGCAGACGTTGCTGCCGGGGGGATGGGGTGAGCCGGGCAAAACCACGCCGGTTTTTGACTGACACATAAGGGGCGTTTCATCTCCTGGCTTCTCAGCAGGAAGAACTTGGAGAGTCAGTCCAGGCTGAAAACATTTCTCCAGTGAACAGAAATGCAGGCACCATGGAATTCCTGACTGACACCATCGATTCCTTCCCTGGCAGCAGCAAGGCGAGCCTTCACTGTTTAATCAAGGCGAACCCCTTTAATCAAGGCGAATCACATACGTGGTCAGTGATTCAACTCTGGGCTCCGGGGGCCTGCCTTGAGCAGAAACACCCCGTGCCCTTTCTGGGAAGGGAAGTCAGGTCTGTATCCCCTCGTCTGGCTCAGAGTGGGGTCTGTCTCCGCATCCTCTCCCTTGGCCTGGGCTGGGTGAGAGCCAGCGGCAGTGGACCCAGGAGGCGGTGCCCATCCGTTTCTACTTTAGAGAGGCCACCCTCTGCTTGTGCCCTGCCCACCAGACACAGCCTGTGCCCTCAGTCTCTCTGCCGCCTTGCCTGTGGTTACAGACTGTCTCGAAATTGTGCGTGTTTTTCTCTCCTGCTGGTCCATGAGTGCCTGAAGGGCACAGACTAGGTCTTGTTTGTTGGTTTGTCCAACACGTGACATAGGGTAAGGCACCCAGAATGTCCTCAAGGGGGTGCTTATTTATTATTTATTAATAAAAGAACGTGTATGCGCTCGGAAGGCGCGCAGGCAGATCGGGTTGGCAGAGGGCGAGGTGTTCGGCAGACAGCACTCGGTGCAGCCGGCTAGCATTTACCTGAGGGCCTCCAGACTGACTGCAAAGTGCATTGCCCTCCAGCTGGGTTGGTTCGTGGCTGTCGTGGCCGTTGGATTGTCATGAGTAGGTGTGGAACTTGACTGTTCATTATAAACCTAAAGCGATCACAGTTGGAAAGGCTGTATTTAAGAGCTAGTTTTTCCCTCCCTCTATCCCTCCCTCCCTTTCTTCTTCTCTCTTTCTCTTCCTTCCTTCCTTGGAGTCTGCCACGTCTCCTCAGCTGGACTGTCGATTCCACAAGGCAGGAACTGGGCCTTAACCGTCCCTGCTCCCCACTTCCATCCCCTACTCTAATCGTATAGGGATGTAAGGGGGCAGGGCATGACTCTGGGGTCATTTTTCTCAACCGAGATTTCTCTTTCACTGAATCACAATAAACTCAGGCTGACTTTATTTATCTGGGAGGTCTGAGCTAGTCATCCCATGATGAGGAACAGCGCACAAGGCCTGATAATATCTCTGTCTTCCAGCATCGAGTTTTGGACCTCAAAACGGAGTCTAATTCTATCCATGCATTCAGAGTGAAGCAAGATCTCACCCTCCTCCTCCTCTTAGATTCCCTGCTGATCTCTGTAGCTTTCTTGGAAGCCGATTCACCCTGGGCTGGTTGATCACTGAAGCGGGGGGTCACTAAGCTACGTCTCCCCATCCTGCGCTGTGGTCCGAGGATGGGTTTCAGTGTACTCCTGGGAGAGCTCATCTTGCAGAGCTGATCCGTTGTTCCTGCTTGCCAAGATTCTTCCATCCTGATTCCCAGCGCCATCCCTCTGGCTTTGTGACATGCCCCTCATTTGGTGACAAGTTGGGGGAGAAACAGAAAGCCCATCTTAGGTCTCTTAGCTTAAGTTATTTTTTCCAATGCAACACTTCCAGGGAAAATACAGAAAGAGGAAGGACTGGGAGTATCTGGGACACCGGTGCAGTAAGCAGTACCTCCTCTCCTGTTCGATTCATGTGCTTGTACCGTCCCTTGGTCAGGAGTCCCAGGCACCCCCAAACCCAAGGCCCCTTCAGCCCCATCACCCCGTCTGTAGATTCTGGCTCCTCCCCGCCCCCCAGGCCTGCGCACCTCTCTCTTACAAGCACACAGTGTGGCGAGGAAGCAAAGCTCTTTCACCCTGGGCTTCCTGAGCAGGAGTTTGTATCCAGCCTGTACAAGTACTCCTGCACTCCCCTCCCTGGGGATGCCCTGGGTTTGGGAGAGCCTTCCTTTCCTGAGATGCAACCCAGACAGATGTCCAAGAGGCCTCTCTACCCACCCTGACTCAGAGCCTCTGCTCTACTGCTTGCCAAGGCCCATGATCTCACTCTCTTTTCCTGGTCACCTGAAAACCTCTCTGAATCTCACCTTCTTCCTGATCCTAACCCCATCGTTTTTCCAGCCCTATAGCCACGATGACTCTGTGTCAGCTCCTAAACAAGCCGGGCTCTTCCCGTCTCAGAGATTTCAAAATGCTGTTCCCTCTGATGGAATGCTCTTCCAGCCATCCATCTCAGCTAACTCTTATGTCTCAGCTCAAATGTCACGTCTTCAGATAAACCTTCTGCCACCTCCCACTCCTTGTTCTTTTCCTTCAGAGAATTTGCAACAAACTGTAATGATATATGAATGCTGCAAAGGTAACAGATCTCCCCCAGTGCCATGCTGATTCAGCCTCACCTGTGAGCCACTGTCCTGGCTCCCCGTCCTGGTGCCTGCGCCTCCTTTTCTTCTCTGTATTTGGTACCTTCCCTTTCAGGTCTTGATTTCCTACTGTATTTGGAGTAATTTGATCTTCTCTTGGTTCTTAAATCCCATCCTCCTCCCCATTGCCCACCAGCCAAACAAAAAGTGTAAAGGGAGCAAGAGAGTATCTAATAGATGGATTTGTATTGAATTACGTACACGTAGGTGTATTTGTTTGATGACATCCCACTACTATATTGTAAGTTCCATGACACTTTCATGGCTTCATGGATGCTTTCTCACCACTGCATACCCAGTGCCTAACATGGTGCCTGGCACGTAGTAGGGGGGTCGATAAATATTGACAGAATGAAAGAATATCGTGTTTCTCTATTGAAACTCATTATCGATCTCAACGTGAATGTTGGGAGCCCCTGGATATCTAATCCTGGGTACCCATATACCCAGTTAGAATGTCTCTGTGGTATAAGAAGAAAGATACGTGGTCTTTGAGCCCAGTTCCTGACACAGAGCTTCTAAAACATCTTGGAATTTCCAGAGTGGTAAGGGTGATAGGAGCATCTTTTGTTCTAACGAGGTGATTCTTGGTGGGCCCCTTGGTAGCTTAGGATGAGGGGTGGTTGCCAGAAAGACCAAACCTTGATTTGAAGCTTGGAAGTTTCTGTCCCACCAACCTCCTGGGAAGGGAGAGGGGCTAGAGGTTGAGTTCAATCACCAATGGCCAATGCTTTAATCAACCATGCCTACATAATGAAACCTTCATAAAACCTCTGAACAATGAGGTCTAAACAAATTCCAGGTTGCTGAATACAAGGAGGTGCTGGGAGAGTGGCACAGCTGGAGAGGGCTTGGAAGCTCCTTGCCCCTCCACCATATCTCGCCCTATGCATCTCTTCCATTTAGCTATTCCTGAGTTGTATCCTTTATAGTAAACCAGTGACAGTAAGTAAAGCGTATTCCTGAGTTCTGTAGCTGTTCTATACCTCAGGGGATCATCGGAGCCCCTCACGTATAGCGAGTGTGTTAGAAGTCCAGGTAGTCCAGGACTTGCAACTCTCATCTGAAGTGGGGACGGTCTTGTGGGAACCCTTAACCCATGGGGTCTGCACTAACTCTGAGTAGTTAGTGTCACAATTGCATTGAATTGTTGGACACCCAGTTGGTATTGGAGAATCAGAGAATTGGTTGGGTAGAGGGAAAAACCCTTCAGGGTTACCATAGACTGCGCACATTTCTGGCCCTTTTAATCTCCTGGTACAGGCATTAGCACCCAGAGCTCCCAACCACGTTTGGATCACACTCATCCCATGTAGGTAAGGGGTCCTCTGCATCTGGGATAATGGGAAAAACCATCTCCTCTCCTCCTCCCCTCCCCTATCATCTCTCCCCTGCCCTGCCCTGCCCTGCCTCCCAGTAAAGATAAAGAGAATGACTGAACAAGCATGAAAGTTATGGAAACTTCCCTCCTGAATGATCCAGCTAATGGTAAATTGATGGGATTGAATACATTTGAGTCGGAAATGATCCAACTATATGCTAATGAGGCTGAATATGCATTATTTAGACTAAAACAAACTAACTGTGAGTCAGGAAATAAAGTAGGTGAATTATTAGTTTGGCGACTCAGAGAATCGGAAAACTCAAGCACCGTTCCAGAGACAGGCAGAGGCAGGCAGGAGAATGTGGTTAATGAATTCTAAACCACTTAACCGCAAATTGATGGCTCACTGGAAGACTCACCACCCCCAGCTCTACTCCCTCAGATTACTTTCTGCAAATTTAGAAGGGAAACACTGTTGCCATGTACTTTTCTTGTTTTCACTTCCTAAATGGGCTCCCCTGGAAACTTGAGTGAAACCAAAAAAAAGAGGAAAGGAAGAAAACTACAGATTCCAGATTCCTGTATTTTGGCTACAGGGGGAGATAAATAACGCAAGGAGGAACTTCTCAATTCTTCTTCGTCAAAGATAAACATCTTCAGACTGAAGAGAGGAAAGCAAGCCTTGCTAGGAGAGAGCTAAAGCCTGAGACAGGTGAAGAAAATGCAAGAACACGCCTTGCTCGTCCAGACTAGAACAACTTGACTGTCCTGGCTGAATTCCAGCCTGAGGCACATAAGATACAGTTTAAGTCCTGGTGAGACTGTGAGGCTGAGGAAGTCACTAGGAAAGGGTTAGAACACAGGAGGTGGCAAAGATGGAGCCCATAAATTCCAAGTCATTGGATGACGATCATAGAAAAATCTCAGGTTCAATTCTTTAAAAGATGTAAGTTGTGAGAACTTAGGAAAGTGAGCAGTGATTACTTGGAGCCAGCATGGGTTCACCATGTACTAGATCTTTGCTGAAAGGGCACCTTTGTTGATGAAGGCTCTCCTGATCTCTATAGAAAGTAGCCCTGCTCACGAACCCTACCCCTCATCATTTCCATCCCCCATTGACTGCTTTCTTTTTCTCTATAGCAGTTCATGTCATCCAACACACATATACAGTCGTCCCTTGGTGTCCTTGGGGGATTGGTTCCAGGACCTGCTGCAGATACCAAAATCAAAGTATGCACAAGTCCCATGGTCAGATCTTTGTATCTGCGGTCCCACATCCAGGGATTCAATCCGCTGCAGGCCGTGTCATACTACATGTTTTTATTGGAAAAAAATCCATGTATGAGTGGTCCCGCAGAGTTCATCCCCTGTTGTTCAAGGGTCAACTGTATTTACTTGTTTATTTTCTTCTCCTCCCATAGGACTGTAAGCTCCATGAGGACCAGGACGTTGCCTGGCACATGGTAGGGGCTCAGTAAATATCTGTTGAATGAGTGAGACTTCCCCCTCATTTCACGTTCACCCAGTATGGCCAGGCCCTCAAGGCAGACCTGTCCTCACCCACCCACCCACTCACAGACAGAAACACTGGAATAGAGCTGGAGGGCAGCCCCAGTGCCCCTACTCCTCAGGTCTTGACCTCTAAAGCACATATCCTGTCCACTTGGTAATGTGGCCCAGTGGACTCTGAATACTCAGATTGACCATCCTCATCCCACGGGGGGCATAAGGAGGAAGCAGAGGAGGGCAAGAAGCTCCTGGGGAAGTTCCTCCTTCCTCTGGGAAGAAGCAGAAGCACGAGGAGAGGGGCAGGGATTCTCTGCTTCCCCGTACCTGATCTAGGAACTCAAGGAAATGAAGGAGAAGGCATAGCTAGTGAGTTCTGACTGGCAGCCTTGTGCCCCTTCTACTGTACTCTGCAGCCCCTGAACTTGGAAGTAATATTGGAGCAAAGTGTGTAAGATACACGAAGGACTTCTGCTGCTGTAAGCCAGCCAAAGCAACTGGATATATTCTACCTTTGATTAGGAGAGAGTCACTCAGTTATCTGTGGGTAGATTAACTGGCTTGCAGGTAAACCAAGGAAAACACATAATAGTAAGGAAAATAATGGGTCAGGGGAAGATGTGAAAAAAAGTCAAATTGATTCCCAATCAGTAACAATATCCATCTTTCAGAAGATGCCAACTGTATGCAACCACATACTTACATTGAGGTCCACACTGTGCCCTTGGCAATGTGGAAACTTCCCCCTCCATCAGCAATTCATTTGGGCAGCACATGGATGGAAGTAGAACAGTGAGGACTCCATGAGTGACTCTCTGTGACATGCGTGGACTGAGGTCTGACACCTTGAGCCAAGTGGGGTCAGCTGGCAAGGAGGTGGGGGATAGCATAGGTTGGGGGGTAGGGGCTGCTCACTAAACCAAGACCCCCAAGCTGCTGGGCTTTGGCCCAGGCAGGCTGCCAGACTGTTTAGAAAGCAAAGAGCTCAGCCTGCTCGGTGACAGACAGTGTTAGTATAAGCTTTGTTCTCAATTCTCACACAAAAAAGATAGCCCAGATAGAAACAGACAGTGTAACAGACCGCAGAATGAATGGTAAATGTGTTTCTACGTATTGGATGTGATTGTAACAGAATCAGCTGACACCACGTGTGTCCTTTGGCATGTTTTGGATTTTAGTGTTAACAGTGATTTGGGGTTCTCCACGACTTTTTCCCCTCCATTATCCCAGGACATTCATTCAAAATAGACGTATGTGCCAGGTGCTGGGCTAAAGATGCAACAGTGAGCAAACAGACGTGCTACCTGGCCTCGGGGTGTTTACAGGCAAGAGCTGACTATAGATGCACCCGGGAGAGTGACCAGGTGTGACTGCCTCTCTACTCTTCTTCAGAATGAAAGGAAATGGTAGAGTTCATTTAGGAAGGGGAGTGGATGGATGTGAAGTGACAGTTTGGAAAACAGTGTGGATCTTATTCTAGCCAGGAAGCTTCTCAGTGGAGGAGGTACCACTGGCTGTGAAGTGGTCATCATAGTGGCTGAGCATCTGTTGGAGAATATTGCCTCCATATCCTCCAACTTCAGAGCCCAGAAGGGAAAGTATGCAGAACTCCAAGTGTCTGTGGTAGCAATGGACAAAGAAAGGCCAGGAAGGCCTTGGAGGCGCTCAGGTGTCTCCTGAATGCCCCTCTCTGGTGGAAGAGGGAACTGTGCCACATCTAAGTCCCAAGGGCCAGAGCAGACTGTAGGCATCACTTGCTGGGAGTGGCATTCACTGAGTTTCTAGAGATTGGGCGCAAACCAAAACCCTGGGTTGGCTTTCTATGCCTGGGAGGTCTATAGCATGATAAAAATTAAAATGAGAATTAGATTATGTAGAAACTAACATCAGTCAGTTAGAGTTAAGGTCAATCAGCAGGAAATTGCCAGCGTCAGAATTCAAGTCCAAGGGTCCCTCATCTTTGCCTTGGAAAGGGAAGGAGGACCAAGCTGAGAGGCCAATAGTTATGTGGGATGCTGGCTCCCAGAGAAGCCCCGAGCATAAAACGGGGTCACCCAGGAAGGGGAGAGAGGAATGAATGCAGGCTGTCCTAGCAAGCGTCGAGGTCCAAAGTGGCTCTTGTCTCAGAGGGCTGGACAGGATGGAGAGTGAGAAGTAGGCTGGCAAAAGGGTTGATGCAAAGCCTCTGAAAGATCCAACCAGAACCAGACAGGAGGAAGAAGAAATGGGCAGCCCACTCCTGAGAAATGGGGGCTGACAAGAGTGGGGTCAGCAAGTCAGCCCAGCCAGCCATCTGAAGCGCAGGCAGCGCTCCTCGCCAGATGCCAGAGACACAGCATCTGAAACCCACACAGAAGGGGACGTGCACGCCTCTCTGTGGGAGTGTGTTGGAGAAGCTGATGGTCCTGATGCCAAATTAAGAAGATGGACTCTCTTCCAGATGTCTCTACTCTCGGGCATATGGCAAAGGAAAACCCTCTTCTACCAAGGCAAGAACAATCATTTATAGAGTGCCAGCATTGTGCTGGGCACTGGGGACAGAGTGGGGAATCAAACAGTCACTGTGCACATCCTCATGAAACTTGCAGTCTTATAAGGGAGATAGGCAATAAACAAGCAAACAAACATGGATAAGTACAGAATGTATTAGGTGCTATGAAGGAAACAAACAGGATTCAGAACGAGGAATAATAGGGTGAGGAAACCTTTAAAATGTGATCAGAGAAGGCTCTTTGAGGAGGGTGAGGTTTAAGCTGAGGGCTGCAGAATGATGAGGACCCACTCATGCCTCTCTTTAGGGGAGACTGGGGCTGAGAAGGAGCTTATTTCAGCAGTATGGGCAAGGGAGGTGTTTCTATTTCTATTCAGTCTTGCTCCTCATTGAATTCCCCTGCTTATCTTGATGCTATTGTCATCTTGGGTTTACTATAATAATTTGACAGATTTACTTTACAGAGAAAGAACATGCTTATGGAAACCTGTGGCAGATACTTTGAGTCCCAACGGCTGAGTGCAGAGGAGACCCTGCTAAAACTGACTCCACCAGCCGTTTGTGACAGTGACCAGAAAGGCAACCTCTGTGTCTAGAAGGAAATAGTCCCTGGGAGTGTGGCGTACAAATTCCAGCTATGCCAGAGACACAGGGTCAGCAGGCATCTAGGGTGTACACAGCTGTCCCGCCTATAGGGGCAACTGGTTCTACTGCTCTACAGGTGGCTGAGCTCATGTTTGGAGAGGAGAGTGGGTCTCAAATTCAGCTTTTGAGGAGAAAGCTCCTAGTTCCTATTGTTCCCTAGGGTGGTGGTGGCGGTCACTCAGAGAAGTGAGACGAATATGAATCAGGCTACCAGGAGCCCATCCCATAATATTTCTCTCCTGCCCCACTTCCACTCCACTAAGTAAGAACTCTACTTCCACCATCCCTGGCTTAGAGCCCACCATACCCTTGACCCAGTGTAGTCAGGTCTGCAGAAAGTTCAAGGCTTTGGGTAGGGATGTGACGTACCCCTGGAATTTCAGGCCAGTGGATTTACATTCACATCTTGTCAGGCATGTGTGATGGAGAAGGAACACAAAAACTGCAAGTCATGGCTTGTCACTAACCTTTTCTGTGACCCTGGACAATTTCTTTGCTTTTACTGGCCTCGGCTTCCTCATCTGAGGAAACCTGAAATAAGAGTTTGGACCAGATGGCTTCCAGCTCTGACACTTAGGATTTATGATTCCATAAGGTCAAGAGTTTTAGGAGGTCAAGAGAGGCAGCTAAAGAGAACAGTGTAAAAACCAAGTAGTCACTGGGCATGGCTGTGATAGTTCAAACTAGAAGTATGTGTAAACCTGCAGGTCTAAAGAGAGGAGACACACACTCATCACCAAGTTCCAGAAGCTTGCACCAGAAGGCCATCTGGATAGCCAGCCTCTGAGAAGGTCCCAGAGTGATCCTTGCCTCCTAGTATTCATAATCTTATGTATTCCTTTCCCACGTTGTATCAAGGTTGCCCTGTGTGACCACTAAAAAGTGGTGGGCTCAATAGTTTGTCTATAACCTAGCGCTAGGTCATAAAAGACATTGCCACTTCCACCTTGCTTTCTTGCATCACTTATTCTTGGGAAGCCATGTCATGAGGACACTTGAGCAACTCTATGAAGGGTCCATATGGTGAAGAATGGAGACCTCCTGCCAGCAGCTAGCACCAACTTGCCGACCACGTGAGTGCACCATCTTGGAAGTGGATCCTAAGCCCTGGTCAGGCTTTCAGATAACTGCAGCCTAGACTCATCCTGACTACAACTCACGTAAAACCCCTAGCCAGAGTCATCCAACTAAGTTACTTCCGAATTCCTGACTTATAGAAAATGTGTGTGATTGTATTTATTGTTGTATTAAGTTGTCACGCTTTGAGATAATTTGTTACGTGGCGGTCAATGACTAATACACCCACCATTCCAAAAATGGTGACTCCAAGATGGTGCTTCCCATCTTGCTGGGGCTCTGGTCCCAGGAGATGCTCACCAGCCGAAAGAGCTTAAGAAGTACTGAAATGAAGAAGCCTGTTTGGTTTTGTTTAACCCAGAGTTCTCTAAGCTCACATGACTATGGACACCCTTTTGTGCCTACCGTTTCAAGGAATTCATGCCCCATGTCATATGTTTTGGGAGCTACTGTTCTAGGACAAATACGAGGTATGATTTTTACTAATGCACTGTAATCGTACATCCTTTTTACCCCCAGGTCTGTTTGGGTTCAAAATACATCTACATTCATTCATCCATCCACTCAGCCACATTCACAGATGCCTCATCTCCGCAGGAACCCATGCTGGGTACCAGGAGTACAGAAATGAATCATATAGTCCCTATCTTCAAAGGCTCACAGTCCAGTGGGGTTTAGCAGAGTGGTTGTGATGAGGGCTCAGATGTCATAATGCCTGATTCTGAAGCCGAGTTCTGTCCCTCACAAGCTGTGTGAACTGAGGCAAGTTTCTTCACCTCTCTGATTCAGTTCTCTCATCTGTAAGTTGGCACTAATAATCGTGGTATCTATCCCACAGGGAAGGTTTTAGGATTCAGTGAAATAACGGAGGTAAAGCACTGATTATGTGCCTGGCACATAGTAAGTGTTGAATAAACATGAGCTGTTCTCATTATGTTTGTTGTCCTTTCTGCAGAGTTCAACAAAGGTGCCGTGTCCTCCAGGAATTGTTCTCTGGCATCGTGCCCCCAAGCTGATTAAGGTGCCCCTATTCTCTCCTTCCTTGAGAATATCATGACCTTACCTCCATCAAGAGCATTTTCCTGCTGCATAACTGGGAACAGTGAGGGGCCTGCTATGACCAAAGCAGAGAGTGTAAGAGGATGAATGAAGAGGTAGGGTTGGGGCCTTTTTTTTTTTTGCCAGGCTGAAGTCTAGGCTAGATACCCTGGGAGATGGGAAGCCAGGGAGGTTTACAAGGAAGGGTGTGGCCAGCTGGCCCTACACCCCCAGGCCTGGCTCAGCCTGCCATCACAATGATGTCCCACGTGGCGGTCCTTACCCCCTCATGAGCAGAATCCTGTTCTAAGCCCTGTGTTGGCAGCCAGTGGTTTTGCATGGCAGGGTGTGACATCGTTGCTCCCACCACCCCATGGCACGGCCACTTTTGTTCAGACATATCCAGCATACCAGGTAATACCCTCCTTTGTTCACCTGGGCAGCCACAGTGAAAGGTTTGAGTGGTGGTGTGGAAACCCCTTCAGTCCCTGGGGCCTGCATCCCTGGGGTGGAGGGAGCTGGGGACTGAACCGTGGCTGTAGGAGTCCCTTGTCTTGTTGCAGCTGCAGTGCATACTCAGAGGGGTTTCGCAGAGAACAGCTGGTAAATTCACTTCGGTATCTGCCTCCCCCAGCCCTTTCCAGCGCCCTGAGTGGGTGGTCTCTCGATCAACACACAGCTCTGAAGGAGCCTCCAGATGACTCCAAGGCCCTCCCAGCTCCCCAGAGGCAGCTCCCAACCAGCAGGCCTGGCTCCGAAGCTCCTTAACCTCCCTCCCAGCCCACTCTCTCTGAGCAGAAGTGGCCACGTGCCAGCAGCTCCGGGGGTATCCAGGCGAGGCCGGATGCCTCCACCTCTTCCCTCTTTCCCTCTCACACACAATTCTGCAGGCGGAATTCTAGACAGTCTCTTTTTCTTCAATCTGTGAAATCAGGAACCAGAGGGCAAACTAGGGCTCTGAGTCTCCAATTATCTCTCTCCCTCTGCCTCTCGGGGAGCCTCACGCTCTCCCACTCAACAGCAAGCAGTCAACCAGCCTCTCGGAACCTGTTGAAATCTATTACCGACCTTTGGTCTCATCACCACAAAGGGGTTTTCTGCAGCGTGGAGACGGATTAAACAGAAATGAATTGGCCAGCGGAGGCTTTGCGACCCTCTCGGTTCTTGCCTTCCTTTTTCCCCTTCTCTCCGTCTTTATCACTTTTATTTTTTTATAGAAAGCCAGCTGGGCAGAGCTGAGATAAGGCAATGTGACCCACGTGGACTGAGGTCACAGATACCTGAATGAAATTCACTTTGTTCATTTTGCAAACTAGGATACTGGCAGTTCCACGGCATGGGGGCTGTTGGTGCTAAATTCATCGCGTCTGGCAAAAAAGAAAATAAAACAAAATGAAAACCCCATAAAGTTGAACTGTTAAATATTTAGGCCTCGTGATGAACAGCAAGTCGTAATATTTGTTGGATTGCATTTGCTATTCAATGCATCTTTTTCCACTTACGGCCCCAGTTTGGGGAGGTAGATGGAGGAAAACTAGATGGACTGGGTTGCGTCAGAAATGAAACGTGGGCTTTAATTTAACCTCAAAAGACAAATCTCTCTGTCTGCACATCCTGGGCTGCATGGCTGTTAGCGCTCTTGAACGGGGGTCTTCACCTCCCCTGGAGCCTGTCTCTTCATGTTCACACAGCTCCGTGTGTAATTAAGCAGATGCTCTTCGACGTTCGGCTTAAATTATCTAATGTCAGGACATGACACTTTATTTGTGTATGTTTTCCTTGCTCAGCAATTCAGGCAGTACCTGGGGAAGGGAGATGTCTCTGATCAGCTCTAGGAAGGAGCCTCTCCTTGTCGCCCTGTGTCTGAAATTCTACTCTTAGAGGTTCACTTCTTTGGCTTATTAACTCTTCAGGCAAATTCCCCATGCAGACTCAGTTACTTACCTGGTCAGAGGGGCGGGTTAATAAGATCTTTTCTTGAGAGCAAAAAATGAGAGTGAATATAAGAACTTGGGGAATTTAAGAGGTTGCGGGGTGGGGGGGGGGGTGGCGGTGGGGGGTGGTGCTGGCCTTGGCTCAGAGACAATAGTAGATTCCTTTTCAACAGGCCTGGGAGGTCCTGCTGAAAAAGCGGGGGAGGTGGCAGGAGAGAAGAAGGAGAGAGAGGGAAGAAGGGAGGAGCCTCAAGTGTGTTGTAACTTGTATGTAAATTACCAAGTTCACCTGAAGCACATTCCACCCCTCCCCCACCCCTGCTCTTTGGTACTAACCATCTAGTCAGGAAGTTTGACTGCTCAGGGCTTGCCTTTTTGTCAGGATCCCAAAGGGCCAAGGCAGAGGACAGAGACAGGCCTTCCTCAAGTAGAAGTGCGGCCCCTGGAATGCTTGGCATTGGCCCTAGGAATCACTGTGATCTCAGGGGTCAGCCAGAAATGGTCTTAAGGATCTCCTTCCAGTGACTACCTAAATCATCATGCAGTGACCTTGGGAGTCAGTGAGTAATGACCTTGAAAATTACTGAGAAGTTGGTCTAAAGCATCAACCTTTAATGACCTTGAGAACCAGCAAATGGTGACCTTGGAAATCAGTGACTAGAGATCTGGTGAGTCAGTGAGTGAAGATTCCCAGGGGAGGGCGCTCAGAGAGGCCTGGAGGCAGTGGGTCAGGCCAGGTGCCCAAGTGGGCAAGATCAGTGGGGGCTGAGATGTGGGTGATGCTTAGGGTTCCCTAGCTAGACTCCTACCACACCAGCAGTGAAACCCCCTCTGTCCCCTGGGCTGCTGGGACCCAAGTAGCCTTTTGCTGCGCTGACCAGGACTCTGGAGAACTCTGGGCACCAGAGCTGAGCCCTCCCCCTCTGCTGCCAGGCTCTTGTGCCAGGCTTGACTTGTGGTGGGGGTCACGCTGGCTGCACCCTCAGCAGAGCCCCGGCCTCCGGGAGGGCCACTGGGCAGGCCCTGGCTGGAGCTGAGCTCCCAATCTCAGCAGGCCTGTTTGTTTCCATACGACATCTGGGGCTTACCGCCACCATCTGGACTTGCTTGCCGTCAAAGCCTGCTCTCTCCTGCTGTCGACATCAGCCAGGTAGCCTGACCAGAGCCTGGGGAGGTTTCAGGAAAAGTGCTCCCAGGGCGTGGACTGGCTCCCTGGGGCAGTGTGTCCAGGGCCCTGGGGGTACTGCGGCAGAGGGTACATGGGCTGGGAGGGAAGTGCTTGTGCCGTGCATGTGTGTGTGTGTGTGTGTGTGTGTGCCCAAGTATGTTTCTGTGAATGAGCATGTGTGCAAGTCCGGGTTTCTCTCTATGTGCTTGTTTGCCCACGTCAGTGTGTGTGTCTGAGTGTACATGTGTGGGTGGGCGGGTGTGTGACAGTGTAGTGAATGGTAAGGACACTAGCTGTGGAGTCATGTGAGCCTCAGTTTTATCATGTGAAAAATGGGGGAGTTGTCAGGAGAGCTGGACTAGATGATGCATATTAATCGTTTGGAAATAATGCCCACAGGAAGCGCTCAGTATATAGGGCACATGGGTTTGTGTGTGCATCTGTTTGTGTATAGACAGTATGTGTGCCTCTGGGTCCCTGTGTGTGTCTGGGGAGTAAGTCCGCGTGGATGTTTGTATCTGTGTGTTGGCCCGTGCGAGTAGGTGTGTGCACGTGTGCTCGAGAGCCAGGCGCGTGCTAAGTGTTTGTTTTGCTGGGCCCTGGGGAGCGCAGCTGGCAGAGCTTCCAGCGCTGCGTGCCATGTTTCTGACAGCTCGAGCGCGGCCTCCGGAAGTGTGAACTTTCTTAGGGTAAACAGCTAATGATACTGTGATGCTAGCGCTGACCCCCTCTAGGGCCTCCTCGCAGGCTGGGAGTCATTAGGAGGCTCCTGGCTGGTGCCTCCTTCTCGCTCCCCCAGCGTGGCACCTACAGCCAGAAGTATGTGAGATGGGACAGTGGGGCTCAGTACTCAACCCACACCCCTGCCACTCCCCACCCCGCCTGAAGCTGTCAGGCTAGCAGTGGAAGAGAATAACATCTCTTGGCCAATCTCTCCCTGCCCTCAGCCAATCAGCACCATGGAGAGCTCCTGGCCCATGTTGTGGGTAAGTAAGTGCAGCGCGGTAAAGCATCAACCCCTGCTTTTAGTCCAGCTGCAGCCAGGACTGGGGCTGTGGGACTCCAGCTGCTCCAGGTCTCTGGATCAAGGGAAGCCCTAGTAAGGATGTGATTACTCGTTAATTTATGCAAAACCTCACTGCTGTCTGAATTGGGTCACAGCCTCTGGGAGCTCCTGAAACCCTAGCAAGGTTTCTATTTCGTTGATGAGAAAAGTAGCCCTTGATCCTCTGGCCCAGCAGCGCCCTCCCTGCACCTCACCCCACTGCTGTCTCTGAAATGTGCCCGATACCCTCCTGCCCGTGCACGACCAGGACAGGGCTCCCCTTTTATGCAGCTGTGTGTGCATTCACGTGGGAGCTGAGTCTGTGTGTGTGTCTGTGTGTGTGAGGCTTGCTTGTATGTGTGGGTCTCTGGATGCAGACGCATGCCTGTGTGGGTCAGCCAGGGCATATATGTGTACATGTAGGTACACACATGTGCATGTAACCAGCAACATAGACACAGGAGCGCCCTTTTGTGCTTGTGTGTCACAACAGGGGTTTCCCAATAGTCACACAAGGGCAAGGGGTGTCTGGATACACTCCGGATGGGGCTCAGTTCCCACTAGGTTATCTGTTAAGAGTAAGGACAAGGTAACACTGACATTTATCCTAGAAGCCTATGATGTGGGAGAAGCAAGAATTGGGAGAAGAGTGTTGAGGATTGTTTCATTCTCTTCCCCAGTTTACAGATGAGAAAACTGAGGCCCTGCCAGGAAGTTGGCTTGTGTAAAGTCTGCAAGGGCAGAGCCGAAGCCACACCTGTGATCCTGCTTCCTGCACGGTGTCCCCTCCCCCCAACCCCCAGCACCACCCCACCTCATGACTGGCCCACTGCTTCTGCCTTGAGCCCCCTCCAAGGCTCCAGAAAGTCAGGGTCAAAGACTCCAGATTTCTCAGGTCTCCAGTAAGGCCCAACGAAGCCTCCTTAGGTTTCTCTTCCCCACCTTGCCCCATGCCAAGCAGTTGAGGTCCCTTTAACAGATGGGTCAGGCCTCCCACCCCTACCCCCTGCCGCTGTTGCTGAAGAGAGAGAACCTTTCCAGACAGCCCCTGTCTGTGTTTCATTACAAAGACGCAGCCATATTCCATTAATTCCTCATTAGCTATGGGCTAAGCACTGATACGTACATTTTTACCTGGGGTGTTTTTTAATCAGTTAATTTAACCAGAAGCATTAATAATGTATTTCTTTGCCACTCAACTGCCCATCTGTTGAACAACTTACCTGTTGGAGAGCAGTGTCACCTCCTGTGACTCAGAGGCCTCCGCTGCCCAGGAACAAGATGAGATTCTGCATATCTAATGGCTTTGCAGACCAAGGGTGAGAGCTGAGGGTACTGCTCCCTGCTCGGCATGGGTCCCAGGCTGCAGCTGGCAGCACGGCCTGCCTTTTCCCTGGGCTCCAGACAGACACGACCTCCCCGCCTTTGATCATGCTCTGTGGGCGGATTCTGGGTTGCAGGAGAGGTTGGATCCCTGCTTAAGGTTAAGGAGTGGAGGGCGCTGTGTGAGCCAAGAGATGCCGGCAGACAGATCCGTGCTGAGCGCACCCTAGCCTCTCCCTGGGCGAGCAGCTGCACTCCAAGCCTCAGTTTCATCCTCCATCTCTTGATTCGTGGGAAGGACTCAGTGGGAAAGTCTGTGTGAAGTCCAGGCACAGGGCCAGGCACAGAGTGGGTGCCCCAGATAGAAAGGTTTCCTTCCTTGAGGCTCAATAAGCTCATGGCCCCATATAGTCGGGACTGATTCCAAGGAAGCAAGCGGAAAGTCGGAATTACCTTGGGGGAGTCAGGGGTGATATTCTGTATAAGTAACTACCAGCCTGGGAGGCGAGGGGCAGCAGCCGGGGGCCAGGCATTAACTGTTTAGTTTCTGGATTATGGGAAATTCAGCGGGGGGGAGCCCAGGGAGGGGGTTGAAGCAGTTGAGGCAGCAGCAGAACTTTCAGAGGCTTGGGGATGCTGCGTTGCTTGGGGAGGTCGCGGGTGCCAGCCATAGGACAGAAGCCGCGACCTGACCTCCCTTAGATCTCGCCTTTCCTCGCTTCTCAGCTTTGTACCCCTTCCATAGAAACCATGGAGCAGCCAGAGCTATCCCACTTCAGAACCTTCCCCTCCGGGACTGACACTTAGCTCAGGTCTGTGTCCTGTTTTCCCACAGCCCTGGGGTCCCTGGAGAGTGGCAAAGAAACTGTGCTCCCACCTAGTGGCACAGTGAGGACGGGATCCCAGTGCACACCCACCACCTGGCCATCCAGCTCTCGCCCACCCTCACCTCTTCAGGGCCCTCATGAGCAACATAAAAGCAGAACAGATGCCCCTCTGAATAAGGACTCCAAACGTCCCTGTGGAAGGACATCGACCTCACTCCCAGAGGAAATAGCAGGCAGATGTCATGGAGGGGCAGGAGAAGTGTGGGTCGGGAGGTGCCAGGTGACCAGGACTTGTTCTGGGGGGCCAGGGGCAGGGGTCAGGGCATGTGGGATACCCTCAGGATACAGCAGGACCAGGTCCTCAGTGAGAACTCTCCTTCTTGCCTTGGTCTGCTTTGATTTCATAAATACTGAAACACCACTGACTGTAAGATACATAATTTGATGTACTTCCCTAAGAAAGAAAAAAATGCCCCCACTTAAACTATGACATAGTGCTTTCTTATCATCTATTGCAAGACCCATCTCCATTTCAGGGATGTTAAAATGTTGACAAAAGAAGTGTGATTTGGAATCAATGGAAATACGGTCATAAAAACAACACTCACTGCAGTTTATCAAGAGTTCTCTGCTGAGGGCTATACGTGCAGCATCTCACTCAATCCTCCCAAACTCTGTGAGTCGAGATATAGTTCAGAGAGGTTAAGCAATGCTACAAGGTCACACAGACGATCTTAATAATACTTAAATAGTGTTTGACTAAACTCAAATACTAGCAAGATCACTCCACAAATCTATAGTTATGGCCTTTGAGACACACAGAGCTTGACAAGCTTGTCTGAGGTCATGCAGCCTGTAGATGGTGGACGAGTTGGTGTTGGCTGACCTCTCCACTGTCCTGTTATCAGCTAGCAGGGGCAGAGCTGGGCCTCAAACCCTGCCTCATGGAAGTCCAGGCTGTGCTCCTAACCACCAGGCATCATTGCCTCTTTTCAAGAGAAAA
Organism: Leucopleurus acutus; assembly: GCF_964270905.1. Classification (NCBI taxonomy): domain Eukaryota; kingdom Metazoa; phylum Chordata; class Mammalia; order Artiodactyla; family Delphinidae; genus Leucopleurus; species Leucopleurus acutus. The sequence goes on from NC_139143.1 coordinate 163,997,848, forward strand.
GGGCACCAAAGCAGGTTGTCCTGCATAGGTGTCTACCTACAGGACTCAGCCTCTCTCTGGCCCTCCCAGTCCCCTGGAGGCTGCTCCCCACTGCCCACCTCCCACCTCTGGACGGGCATTTGCTTTCCCTCCTGGCTGGCCGGTAGAGGGTGATTCCCACCTCTCTGGCCTCCTTCAGAATCCTAACAGCCAGTAGAACGAAAGGGAGCAGCAGGCAGGCAGAGATGAGGCAGAAACGGCGAGCGAGGGCTGCCTTCGAAAACTCACAAATTGGTCCCAGAGAGAAATGGAGCCTCTTTTTTGCCCATCAGCTCACTCCCCCAACCATTACCAGGCAAGCAGAGTGAAGGCCTTGGCTGGAGCAAAACCCAGGCATGGGTATGGGGAATGGCATTAGGGCAGCCGTGGCTCCCTCTCAGAGGGGCAGGGAGACCCCGGGAGCCAGCCTGGACCCAGCCTCCTCGGAGGAGAGCTGAACAGGAACACAGAGCTGGTGCCTGGGGGAGACTTGACCCAGCTAACTTCAGGTGGATGGGAGAGGCCAGGACCCACCTGAAGTGGGGAGAAGGGGCAGGTGCTGGATAGGCAGACCCACGGGGCTGGGGGACCCAACATCTACCCCAACAGCAGATAGTGGCTCCTGGGGATGAGGCATGGGCAAGAGGTGGGACTGGAATTGTAGATTCAGGAGTCACCCTTATCCCAAGCTGCAGACAGAGAGCAGCGGGGCAGGGGGAGGGGGAGAATCAGAGGAGCACCCACTCTGTGCCGAGCACTGGACCAAGAGCTTGGGGTGCATCATCTCCTCTAACCCACCCAGCAGCACTGAGAGGAGAAATTCCCAATTCACAGATGTGAAACCTGACATTCAGAGGGGGTGAGTAACGGCTGGTTGGTGGCTGAACCTGGATGCGAACTTCCCCAAAGCAGTCTGACTCCAGACCACTGTGCTGTGGTGCTTCTGCGGAAATGAGGCATTAGACGAGCGAGCCAGGCAGGGCAAGATGAGCTCCCAGAGCCAGACACACAGTCAGCACAGACGAGCTTCAGGGGCTAGTATGCTGCGGCTCCTGAATTCCCTCCCAGCCCTGCTCAGCTGTGGTCCTCAGTCCTTAGTCTGTGGCAGGGCTGAGTCGGGGGTGGGACATAAGTCTTGCTTCTGAGAACTGGAAGCCAAGCAGCAGCCACTAGATATCCGCAGCTGCAGCCTGCGTGCTTCTGCTGACAGCCAGGGTGAAGCTGGCTGTCCAGCTAGGAGGGGTGTTCCCTCCTTTCCCCTGCACCACGTGCCTCTCTTCTGAAGATGAGGATGCTTGCCAGTAGCAGGCGGGGCCTGGGAGGCCCTGGGCACTGTGCTTTCCCACAAGACTCTCCAGTCCTCCACTGCCAGCCTCACTGGCAGCCCCAGTGCCTGCTGGGAGATGCTATGGAGATGCAGTCACAGTGTGCTGGCTGTGAGCAGAGCACAGCAGCGCTGGAGAAAGGAGCAGCACTTCCTAGAGGCAACAAGTCTTTCTGAGTCAGGGACTGAGAAAACTGATACCTGAGATGAGATGGCCTGGCAGGTGGGGCCATGACCACACCTGGCCCCTGCCTGCTTGCTGAAATCACTAGGCTCTTTCATGCTTCACTCCTGCTGTTCCTCTGCCCATTCAGCCCTTTTACTATGCTGCTTGATCAGCTTCTACTCACTCTTCAGGGCCTTGCTTAAATATCACCTCCTCTAAGAAGCCTTCTGGGATTTCTCCTGGCAACTTTCATTCCCTAAAACACTTTACATTAATCACAACAGGACAGTCATCACCCTTATTGTTAATTATTTCTTTGACTTTTTCCCCCTTCAATCTGTGAGCAACTCGCATCCAATTTTCTATTCCCCTGCACTGAGAAGGTACCAATGAATGTTTGTTGCCTTGAACTTCCCTTGGGAGAGTGATAAAAAAGCAGTCCCCCATAGACACTCACTATCATCTCGTCTGTTTTTTCCTTTCATAGCTTTTATAACAAGAAGGTTGGCACCTAAGAGGCAGGGAGCTTGTTTGCTTAAATCAACAATATCTCCCCAATTCTGGAAACAGTCCTTTAACACAGAGTAGGTATTCAATGAATATTTGTTGAGTTAATGCATGAATTAGAAAAAGGCTGCTCTAAGTGTTCAGACACACAGGGCCCAAGATGTGGGTTTTATTCTCACCTGCTCAGTTGCTGGGCACTGTGCTGGGCACAGGGTGACACATCCCTTGAGGGCCCTGCAGTCTAGTTGGGCGACCGACATGGAAACAGTGACAGGTAAATATCAAACCAAAGATTGAGCCAATCACTACAGTGTATGGGGAGGACATACCTGGACACACCTGGGATCCAGGTGTGAATGGAGAAGTTACTATACTCTGTCTAAACTTCAGTTTCCTCGTACATAATAGAGTGAGAATATAATATTTAGGGATATTGTAAAGATTAAACAAGATGACGCTTATGAAGCATTTGGCACGGTACCTAATTAACGCATGAGAAGGTATCAGATACTTCGTCACCATTAATAAGGACATAATGTCATGAGCAAAGGCATAAAAATGTGGCAGTTAATGGAGTAGTTGAGAAACTGATGGGGAGACATGTACACAGAGAGGTTCAGTGAGAGATAAGGCAGAAAGGTCGATGCAGGCCAGATTTATGAAGACGTTGAAAACCAGAAAGAACACCGGGGCCTGATCCTCTGGGCAGGAGGAAGTAAGGTAGGCTGTGAGGCTGAGCGCCGGCACCAATGAATTTGAGCTTTGGGAGTCCCTGGGGCTGATGCCTGGAGGCGGGGCTGGTAAATGAGAGGGCGGAGGGATGAAAGCATGAAGGGGCTGGTGCCACGGTGCAGGGCATGGGCTGGAGGGTGACGATAGCAACGGGAAAGACAGATCGCAGAGTCATCTGGGGGCAAAGAGTGATGCAGGAGATGGGGCTGGGAGGTGAAGATGATACCAAGTTTTCCAGCCTGGACCACTGAAGGGCGTTGGTGCCCTTCCCTAAGATGGGAAGCCCAGGTAAAAAGTGGGGCTGGGAGGTGAAGATGATACCAAGTTTTCCACCCTGGACCACTGAAGGGCATTGGTGCCCTTCCCTAAGACGAGAAGCCCAGGTAAAAAGTAGGTTTGGGGAGAAGATGCTGTATTTGATTTCAGAAATGTTGGGTTGTAGATATCATGGAGGACTTGAAGGTAGATCAGAAGACAGATTCTTACCCAGACAAAAGCCCTTTCCTTATCCACAGCCTGGATGCTGCCAACCTCTCTTCAAAGGCCACATGGAGGTAGGAATGGTGCAGAACACCCCTCTCCTGGGCGAGGGTGACAGGCAGCCCACCCAGGCATGACCAGGCCCATTCTGGAAGGGGGCATTGACTTAGTCTGTTTTTGTGGAAAACAAGATTTCACCTGTTTTATTCTCGTGGCCTAATTCCCTCTACTTGGAGATACCTAAAGGTTTTTGTTGTTGTTAATGATAACCTTTTAAGGCAATGGAAGGATTAGTTGGAAATGACTGAACCCATACATAGAAAGAAAACTACACACCATGGACTAAATGGGTAAACATAAATCTAGCAACACTAATTTATGAATAACCTACAGATTTGAGGACTCTCTGGGCGCTGGTGTAAACGACCAGGTGAGATCCTTTCCCAGATGAGGCTTAGGAAGGAGATCCCTTCTTGGTTCTGGGCTAGACGCTCATTACCAGTATGCTATTTACAATCTTAGTATGTGTTAGTATGTCTTCTTTGGAAAACCAAAGCAGAGCATGACTCCTGGATCTGCAGAAGCTGTGCAATTTTGGACAAATCACTAACTTCTCTGAGCTTCCATTTCCTCCTCTGAAATAATGAGGATAATAGTAGAATCCCCCTCATCGAGTTGCTGTGAGAATTAAATGAGCTAATGCGTAGAGAAGGCTTAGAACACAGACTCAGTAGGTATTAGTGATTCTTGTTACTGTTATTATGACTTCTGCACTGCTTTTGGTTCCCCTGCTAATTCACACCGGATGGTTATGCAGAAAATTCTGTCTTTGTGTTTGTTCAAAGTACAAAGTTCTCCTTGGGATGAGAACTCACGATTTACTCTCTTAAGAGCTTTCATAGATATCATACAGCAGCATTAATTATATTTATCATGTTGTACATTACATCCCTACTACTTATTTATCTTATAACTGGAAGTTTGTACCTTTTGACCACCTTCCTCCAGTTCTACCTCCTCCACCCACCCCACACCCACCCCTGGTAACCATGTATCTGATCTCTTTTTCTTTCTTTCTTTCTTTTTAAATTAAAGTATAGCTGGTCTACAATATTGCATTAGTTTCAGGTGTACAGCACAGTGATCCAGTTATTTTTTCAGATTATTTTCCATTAGAGGTTATTACAAGATACTGAATATTGTTCCCTGTGCTAGACAGTAAATCCTTGTTGCTTATCTATTTTATGTATAGTGGTTTGTATCTGTTAATCCCATACTCGTAATTTATCCCTCCCCCACTCCCTCTCCCCTTTGAGAACCATAAGTTTGTTTTCCATCTGTGAGTCTATTTCTGTTTTGTTTTTCTCTGTCTTACATCACTTAGTATGATATTCTCTAGGTCCATCTATTTGCTGCTAATAGCAATATTTCATTCTTTTTATGGCTGAGTAATATTCCATTATGTAAACATACCACCTCTTCTTAAACTAATTGTCTGTTGGGCACTTGGGTTGCTTCCATGTCTTGGCTATAGTAAATAGTGCTGCTATGAACATTGAGATGTATGTATCTTTTTTTTTTAATTTAATTAATTAATTTTACACAGCAGGTTCTTATTAATCCATTTTATACATATTAGTGTATATATGTGAATCCCAATTTCCCAATTCATCCCACCACCCCTGAGAGATGTATCTTTATTTTTTAAATCATTTTCCTCATTTTATTATTTTATTTTTTTTAACATCTTTATTGGAGTATAATTGCTTTACAGTGTTGTGTTAGTTTCTGCTGTATAACAAAGTGAATCAGCTATAGGTATACATATATCCCCATATCCCCTCACTCTTGCGTCTCCCTCCCACCCTCCCTATCCCACCCCTCTAGGTGGTCACAAAGCCCCAAGCTCATCTCCATGTGCTATGTGGCTGCTTCCCACTAGCTATCTATTTTACATTTGGTAGTGTATTTATGTCAGTGCCACTCTCTCACTTCGTCCCAGCTTACCCTTCCCCCTCCCCATGTCCTCAAGTCCATTCTCTACATCTACATCTGTATTCCTGTCCTGCCCCTAGGTTCTTCAGAACCTTTTTTTTTTTTTTAGATTCCATATATATGTGTTAGCATACGGTATTTGTTTTTCTCTTTCTGACTTACTTCACTCTGTATGACAGACTCTGGGTCCATCCACCTCACTACAGATAACTCAATTTCATTTCTTTTTATGGCTGAGTAATAATATTCCATTGTATATATGTGCCACATCTTCTTTATCCATTCATCTGTTGATGGACACTTAGGTTGCTTCCATGTCCTGGCTATTGTAAATAGTGCTGCAGTGAGCATTGTGGTACATGACTGTTTTTAAATTATGGTTTTCTCAGGGTATATGCCCAGTAGTGGAATTGCTGGATCACATGGTAGTTTATTTTTTAAAGAAGCTCCGTACTGTTTTCCATAGTGGCTGCACCAATCTACATTCCCACCAACAGTGTAGGAGGGTTCCCTTTTCTCCAGCATTTATTATTTATAGACTTTTTGATGATAGACATTCTGACTGGTGTGAGGTGATACCTCATTGTGGTTTTGATGTTCACTTCTCTAATAATTAGCAAAGTTGAGCATCTTTCATGTGTCTGTTGGTCATCTGTATGTCTTCTTTTGAGAAATGTCTGTTTAGGTCTTCTGCCCATCTTTTGATTGGTCTGTTTGTTTTTTCTATATTGAGTTTTATGAGCTGTTAGTATATTTTAGATATTAACCCCTTGTTGGTAGCATCATTTGCAAATATTTTCTCCCATTCCATAGGTTGCCTTTTCATTTTGATGATGGTTTCCTTTGCCATGCAAAGGCTTTTAAGTGTGATTAGGTCCCATTTGTTCATTTTTTCTTTTATTTCCTTTGCCTTGGGAAACTGATCTAAGAAAATATTGCTATGATTTATGTCAGAGAATTTTTTTGCCTATGTTCTCTTTTAGGATTTTTATGGTGTCATGTCTTATATTTAGGTCTTTAAACCATTTTGCGTTTATTTTTGTATTTGGTGTGAGGGAGTGTTCTTATTTTATTGATTTACAGGTAGCTTTCCAGCTTTCCCAACACCACTTGTTGAAGAGATTGCCTTTTCTTCATTGCATATCCTTTTCTCCTTTGCTATAGATTAATTGACCATAGCTGTGTGGGTTTATTTATGGGCTCTTTATTCTGTTCCATTGATCTATAATTTTGTTTTTGTGCCAATACCATGCTGTTTTGATTACTGTAGCTTTGTAGTATTGTCTGAAGTCTGGGAGGGTTATGCCTCCAGCTTTGTTCTTTTTACCCAGGATTGCTTTGGCAATTCTGGGTCATTTGTGGTTCCATCTAAATTCTAGTATTATTTGATCTAGTTCTGTGAAAAATGTCATGAAATTTTGATAGGGATCAGATTAAGTCTGTAGATTGCTTTGGGTAGTTTGACCATTTAAACAGTATTAATTCTTCTAATCCAAGAGCATGGGATATCTTTCTATTCCTTTGAATCATCTTCAGTTTCCTTTATCAATGTTTCATAGTTTTCAGTGTATAATCTTGAAACCCCTTTGGTTAAGTTTATTCCTAGGTATTTTTTTTGGACCCAATTTTAAATGGCTTTTTTTTTTTTACTTTCTCTTTTCTGATATTTCATTATTAGTGTAAAAAATGCAACAGATTTCTGTATGTTAATCTTGTATCCTGCTGCCTTGCTGAATTCATTTGTTAGTTCTAATAGTTTTTGTGTGGAGTCCTTAGGGTTCTCTACATAGAGTATCAGTGTCATCTGCAACTGATCTCTTTTTCTACAAGTCTGTTTATTTTTGAAGTATAACTGACCTACAGTTAGGTTGGTTCCTGATGCACAACATAGTGATTCAATATTTCTATACATTACAAAATGATCACCATGATAAGTCTAGCTACCATTTGTCACCATAATAAAGATATTAGAGAATTATTGACTATATTTCCCATGCTGTACATTTCATCCCTGTGACTTTTGTAACTGGAAGTTTGTACCTCTTAATTTCCTTCACCTATTTCACTCATCTCCCCACCCCTCTCTCTCCCCTCTGGAAACCACCTATTTGTTCTGTGTCTATGACTCTGTTTCTCTTTTGTTCTGTTTGTTCATTTGATTTGTTTTTTAGATTCCACATATAAGTGAAATCATCCAGTATTTCTTTTTCTCTGTCTGACTTATTTTGCTTAGCATAATACCCTCTAGCTCTATCCATGTTGTCACAAAGGGCAAGATTTCATTCTTTTTAATGGCTAATATTCCATTGTATATATATATATGTGTGTGTGTGTGTGTGTGTATATATGTATATATATATACACACACACACACACACACACACACGTATATATATATATACACACACACACAAATTCTTTATCCATTCACCTATCAGTGGACGCATAGATTGCTTCTATATCTTGGCTATTGTGAATAATGCTACAGTGAACAGTGGGGGTGCATATATCTTTTTGAATTAGTGCTTTTGTTTTCTTCGGAAAAATACCCAGAAGTGGAATTGCTGGACAATATGATAGTTCTATTTTTAATGTTTTGAGGAACTTCCATACTGTTTTCCACAGTGGCTGCACCAATTTACATTCCCACCAACAGTGCACAAGGGTTCCCTTTTCTCCACATTCTTGCCACACTTATTTGTTGTCTTTTTGATAACAGCCATTCTGACAAGTGTGAAGTGATATCTCACTGAGGTTCTGATTTGCATTTCCCTGATGATAAGTGATATTGAACTTCTTCTCATATGCCCGTTGGCCCATTTTTTAATCGGTTGTTTGTTTGTTTGGTGTTGAGTTGCATGAGTTCTTTGTATATTTTGGATATTAATCCTGCAGATATCTTCTCCCATTCAGTAGGCTGCATTTTCCTTTTGTTGATTGTTTCCTACACTGTGCAAAGGCTTTTTAGTTTAGTGTAGTCCCATTCGTTTATTTTTGCTTTTGTTTCCTTTGCCTGAGGACACATATCCAGAAAAGTATTCCTAAGACCAAAGTCAAAGAGTGTACTGCCTATGTTTTCTTCTAAGAGTTTTATGGTTTCAGGTCTTACATTCGAGTCTTTAATCCATTTTGAGTTTATTTTTGTACATGGTCTGAGAAAGTAGTCCAGTTTTATTCTTTTGCAGGTGGCTATCCAGTTTTCCCAGCACCACTTATTAAAGAGGCTATCTTTTCCCATATTGTATATTCTTGCCTCCTTTGTTGTAGATTAATTGACCATATAATTGTTGGTTTACTTCTGGGCTCTCCGTTCTGTTCCAATGATCTATATGTCTGTTTTTTGTCAGTACCATACTGTTTTGATTACTGTAGCTTTGTAGTATAGTTTGAAACCAGGGAGCATGATACTTCCAGCTTTGTTCTTCTTTCTCAAGATTGTTTCAGATATTCAGGTCTTTTGTGTTTCCATACAAATCTTTGAATTATTTGTTATAATTCTGTGAAAAGAATGCCATTGGTATTTTGATAGGAATTACATTTAAAATGTAAATTGCCTTCATTAGTGTGATTATTTTAACAATATTAACTCTTCCATTCCGTGAGAACAGTATATCTTTCCATCTGTTTGTGTTATCTTCAGTTTCTTTCATCAGCATTTTATAGTTAACCTCCTTCACAGGCCTTTTGCCTCCTTAGTTAGATTTACCCCCAGGTATTTTATTCTTTTTTATAAAATTGTAAGTGGGATTATTTTCTTAATTTCTCTTTCTGATACTTTGTTGTTAGTGTTTAGAAATGCAACAGTTTTCTGTATATTAATTTTATATTCTGCAACTTAACTGAATTCATTTTTTAGTTCTAATAGTTTTTTCAGTAGCATCTTTATGATTTTTTATATATAGTGTCGTGTCATCTGCAGTGACCGTTTCACTTCTTCCTTTGCAATCTGAATTCCTTTTTTCTTTTTCTTGTCTGATTTCTGTGACTAAGACTTCCAATACTATGTTGAATAAAAGTGGTAAGAGTAGGCACCCTTGTCTTGTTCCTGATCTTAGAGGAAATGTTTTCAGCTTTTCACCATTGAGTATGATATTTCTGTACGTTTGTCAGATATGGCCTTTATTATGTTGAGGTATGTTCCCTCTATACCCACTTTGTTGAGAGTTTTTATCATAAGTGGATGTTGAATTGTGTCAAAAGTTTTTTCTGCATCTATTGAGATGATCATATGATTTTTATTCTTCAATTTGTTAATGTGGTGTAGCACATTTACTGATTTGTGGTGATATTGAAGCATCCTTGCATTGCCGGGATAAACCCCACTTAATCATGGTATATGATCCTCTTAATGTATTGTTGAATTTGATTTGCTAATGTTTTGTTGAGGATTTTTGCATTTATGTTCATCAGTGATATTGGCCAGTAATTTTCTCTTTTTTTGTGTGGTTTCTTTTTCTGGTTTTCATATCAGGGTGATGCTGGCCCTATAGAATGAGTTTGGAAGCATTCCTTCCTCTTCAATTTTTTGGAATAGTTTGAGAGAAATCAGTGTTAACTCTTCTTTAAATGTTTGGTAGAATTAACCTGTGAAGCTGTCTGGTCCTGGACTTTTGTTTACAGGGAGTTTTAAAATTACTTATTCAATATCATTACTGGTAATTGGTCTGTTCATCTTTTGTATTTCTTCCTCATTCAGTATTGGGAGATTATACGTTTTCAGGAATTTATCCATTTCTTCTAGGTTGTCCATTTTATTGGCATATAATTGTTTATAGTAATCTCATATGATTCTATTTCTGTTTTGACTTCTCCTCTTTCATTCTGATTTTAATTATTTGGGCACTCTCTCTTTTTTCCTTGATGAGTCTGGCTAAAGGTTTATCTATTGTATTTATCTTTTCAAAGAACCAGCTCTTATTTCCACTGACCTTTTCTATCATTTTTGTAGTCTCTATATCATTTATTTCTGCTATGATCTTTATTATTTATTCTATTAACTTTGGGTTTTGTTTGCTCATTTTCTATTTCCTTTATGTGTACATTTAGGTTGTTTATTAAACCAGTATTTTAAAAATGCAAACTATTTCTTTTTGCCATGGCTACTGATAACCTATGCAGATTTTAAGATTGTGACTTTGTGTATGATGTGAAATAGTGGCCTAGTTTTATTCTTTTGCATGTGGCTGTCCAGTTTTTCCAACACCATATATTTTTTTTCATATGATATCGCTTATATGTGGAATCTGAAATATGATACAAATGAACTTATTTGCAACACAGAAACAGACTCACAGACATAGAAAACAAACATTGTTACCAAAGGGGAAAGGTGGGGGTGGGATAAATTAAGAGTTTGGGATTAACAGACACACACCACTATGTATAAAATAGATAAATAACCAGGACCTACAGTATAGTAAAGGGAACTATATTCAAGATTTGTAATAACCTATAATGGAAAGAATCTGTAAAGAATATATATATGTATTTATGTGTGTGTATATATATACATATATACATATATATATATATATATATATATATATATAACTGAATCACTTTGTTATATACCTGAAACATTGAAAATCAAATCTACTTCAATAAAATGAAAGAAAATGTCCAACACCATTTATTGAAGAGACTTTCCTTTCTCCATTGTATGTTCTTTGCTTCTTTGTCATAAATTAATTGTCCATATATGTGTGGGTTTATTTCTGGGATTTCAGTTCTGTTCCATTGATCTATGTGTCTGTTTTCCAGCCAATACCATGCTATTTTGATTACTATAACTTTGTAATATAATTTGAAATCAGGGAGTGTGATACCTTCAGCTTTGTTCTTTTTTCTCAGAATCGCTCTGGTTATTTGGCCTTTCATGTTTCCATATAAATTTTAGAATTTTTGTTCTATTTTTGTGAAAAATGTCATTGAGATTTTGATAGGGATTGCATTCAGTCTATATACTGCTTTAGGTAATATGGACATTTTAACAATGTTAATTCTTTCAGTTCATGAGCCTGAAATATCTTTCCATTTCTTGGTGTTTCTTCAATTTTATTCAACAATGGCTTATAGTTTTCAGTGTACAGGTTAATAAATTTAACTTCCTTCGTTAAATTTGTTCCTAGATATTTTATTTTTTTGTAGTTGCAATGGAAAATGGGATTGTTTTCTTAATTTTTCTTTCTGCTAGTAAATCAAAATGGATCAAAGACTTGAATGTGAGATCTGAAACCATAAAACTCCTAGAAAAAACATAGACAGTGCGCCCTTTGGCATCAGTCTTAGCAATATTTCTGGATATGTTTCCTCGAGCAAGGGAAACAAAAGCAAAAATAAACACATGGGGTTATATCAAACTAAAAAGCTCTGCACAGCAAAGGAAATCAACAGAACAAAAAGACACCTACCTAATGGGAAAAGGTATTTGCAAATCATATATCCAATAAGAGATTAATATCCAAAATATGTAAAGAACTCAACAATAAAAAAACCAAAGAACTTGATTGAAAAATTGGCAGATTTGCCAATTTTTGCCAACATGAAAAGATGTTCAACGTCACTAATCACTAGGGAAATGTGAATCGAAGCAATTAGATATCACCACATGCCTGTTAGAATGGCTGTTATCAAAAAGGCAAGAAAGAAGTGTTGGAGAGGCAGGCTGTGGAGAAAGGGAACACTCGTGCATTGTTGGTGAGAATGAAAACTGGTGGATCCACTATGAAAAACAGTATAGAGGGTCCTCAAGATATTAAGAATAGAATTACCATACGATCCAGCAATTCCACCTCTGGGTATTTAACTGAAGAATTTTTAAAAACCACTAATTTGGAAGATACACGCACTCCAATATTCACCACAGCGTTTTTTACAATCGCCATGATGTGGAAACAACCTAAGTGCCCATCAACAGATGAATGGATAAAGAAGATGTGGTATATGCAGTTGACCCTTGAACAAAGCAGGGATTAGGCGCACAGTCGAAAATCCAAGTATAACTTACAGTCGACTCTCCATATAGGTGGGTCCTCTGTATCTGCCATTCCACATCTGCTGATTCCACAAACTGTGGATCATGTAGTACTATGATATCTACTATTGAAAAGAAATCTGCATGTAAGCGGACTCATGCAGTCCAAACTCATGTTGTTCAAGGGTCAACTGTATATAGAATGGTGTACCACTCAGCCATAAAAAAAAGATGAAATCTTGCCATTCGTTAACAACGTGGGTGGACCTTGAGGGTGTTAACATAAGTGAGGTAAGTCAGACAGAGAAAGACAAACACTGTATGGTTTCACTCAAGTGTAGAATGAAATAAAATGAACAAGCTAAACCAAACAAGAACAAACACATAGATATAGAGAATGGAGTAGCAGTTACCAGAGGGGAAGGAGGGTGGGCAACAAGGATGAAGAGGGTCAACTGTATGGTTATGGAAGGAAACTAAACTTTTGGTGGTGAGCATTCTGTAGTGTATACAGAAGTCGAAATATAATATTGTACGTGTGAAACTTATAGAATATTATAAACCAATAAAATAAAAGAGAGTGCCATTTTGCTCCAGTCCTGGGAACGCACCTGCTGTCCTGCCTGTTATAAACTTGGGCTTTTCCGAGTGGCTGTGACTAGAGGGGATTATGAGTCTTTCTGGCTTTTGGTAAGAAGTGTTCAGCTTTCTGATCTCAATCCTTCCTATAAGGAATCTCCCCCACCACTTTAAAGCCCCAAATTACGTTCTTACTTTTTATGGTGTCCCCTCCTATCACGTCAATGCATAAAAGCCACCATCCATGTGTTACCTCCCTGAAGTTTTGTTGTTTAGCCATTTCATGCTTGCTTAAACGTGTACGTTCCATACATATTCCTTTATAATTGAGAAATACTTATAAGTGCCTACTATGTGCCAGGCATTGTTCTAGGCACTGGAGAGAAAATAATGAACAAGCTCTTTATGGTCAAAGAGCTTATATTATAGTGATAAGGGTGGAGGACGAGGCAAACTATAAACTAGATAACAGATATTTGAGATCATTTCAACCTGCATTAAGAGCTTTGGGAAATAAGCAGGGTATTTCAGGGGTAGGAGTCTCCCCTATTGTTCATCTGCTGTGTGCCTGGTGCATGACACATGGGAGGTGCTTCCTGAGTGTTTGGAGAATGAAGAAAGGGCTGAGTAGATGAGCAGCTCTATCAGTGGTGTCTGTGGGGGGACAAGGTCACTTGGAATTCCTTTGTAGGAGCTGAGAGCTTGTGAAGATGCAAGCAGTCTCATTTGCTAATAATCATAATTAAGTCAGAATCTCTTATTTCAACCCAGTGCCTTGGGGAGAGAGGCACAAAGCATTTGGCTGGTGAGTTGGCTCCCCATGCTTCCCTCCCTGCTGTGCCCCCGCCCCTGTGAGTTGAGTGCCCACACCTGCCTAGGTGCACACGCACACATAGACACATGCTAATGAGAGCCTAGCAGAGTAATCATGCCTCTAAGCTGTGTTAAAACAACCTGTAACTTGTGTCCCGGAATCAATCCAGTAAAAACAAAACCCATCACATGGACCCCCTGACTGTCAGTAGATCAAATACTTTCAAAGTATACTTCGTTATAATTTCTTCATTCTTTCTTTGTGTGTCTCTGGTGCTCAGGGCTGGGGACCAGGTTATGTGGGGCAGACTGAGATGTGAAGGCTTTAGCCCTGAACCTCAAATAGCTCATTCCTCAGAAGGGGAAAAGAAACTTTTGCCCAAATCACTGTGACACAGCAATTCCCGAAGCGTGTTTTCAGGGAGGTGCTCTGCCAAAAGAGGTTTCCATGGTTGTCAAGTAAGTTTGGGGAATGTTGTCTATGCTCCCCACCTCTCAGAGGCTGCCTGTGAGCACAGCAAATGCCCAGAGAACTTCTGCAGGAAAGGAACCTGCTCAATCTTGTGGGGGGGGATTTTTGGGTTTTTTTGTTTGTTTATTTTCTTAATTTTTGGCTGTGTTGGGTCTTCGTTGTTACACATGGGCTTTCTCTAGTTGCAGCGAGCAGGGGCTACTTTTTGTTGTGGTGTGCAGGCTTCTCATTGTGGTGGCTTCTCTTGTTGCAGAGCACGGGCTCTAGGTGCGCGGGCTTCAGTAGCTGTGGCATGTGGGCTCAGTAGTTGTGGCACGTGGGCTCAGTAGTTGTGGCTCGCGGGCTCTAGAGTGCAGGCTTGGTCGTTGTGGTACATGGGCTTCGTTGCTCTGCGGCATGTGGGATCTTCCCAGACCAGGGCTCGAACCCGTGTCCCCTGCATTGGCAGGCAGATTCTTAACCACTATGTCACCAGGGAAGTCCTCAATCTTGTTTAACTTCTACTTTCCCAAACATATGGAAGACTTCAGCCTCCCTACACGCCGATGGTAGTTTCCCAGCGTTGCTGAAACAGCAATGACACAATTTTCCCTCCAGTCAAAACAGAGGTGCCCATTCTCGGTTCTACCCAAGGCAGCTTAGTAGATGGAGTCGGAACCCGGACAGGGAGAGAAGAGAAAGCGACAGGACACGTCTCCGGAGCAGGAGAGAGGAATCTACTGCTGCTGGCTGAGGAACCCCGGCTCCCTCAACTGGGGTGGTCCAGGCACCACGGGGCTGCAGCATGGACGTCCCTAGTGAATAGGGAGTTCTGGGAGGGACCAGAGGGGTGCCAAGGTCAGCTGGGCTGTACTGCCTAATTCCAGGAGGCCAGTGCAAAATCACAAGCTGAGACCCCAGAGGAGATCAGTGTATGTGAGCAGAAAGTGGACTTCAAGAGATTTGGGCTGCATTTGTGTTGGTTTTTTTCTTTAATGGGGGGCAGGCCTGCAGGATGGGTGGGCCGAGGGCAGACAACCATACAGATATTTTCAGCATCTTGAAGTCCTGTCTTTAAGAGCTCCCACCTGGGAGAGGTGTGCCCAGGAGGCCCACCTGGGAGAGCTCATCCCAGAGTCAGGAGCCATGGGGGAGGGGGTGGGGGCGGGGCCTGCAGGTCAACTTTGTGTTGCGGCCTAATCAAAACAACACGTGTTTTGCTCCACCAGACCCCCTTCTGTCATTCCAGCAGCATTGTCAGAGAAGAAACAAAACAGAGAAGTGGAGGTTGATTCTATAATTAGTGCACTTTCTTCACTGTTCATTCAGGATCTCCAGAGATCAATTAGCTTGCTTTTAAGCTAAAAGGCATCTGAATAAGTATTTAACCTGCATAGCAATTGATATTTAAAACAGATGAGGATGGGATTAATAATGCAGAACTGGGCTGGCTCCTTCCTCCGCTAATTTCCCAGGTTCTACTCCCCCTGCCCCTGCCCCTTGCCTCTGCCCACACCGCATCCCAGTGGCCTTAGACTGGCCTCCTGGCCTCCTCAGGGCAGGGCTGTGGGCAGGCAGGGTGGTGCTGAGCGAGGGCTGTCTTCCAGATGCTGACACCACTGTGGAGCGGGGCCCCGGGGTTCGGAGAGGAGCTTCGGTTAGGGCTGCTTTGAGGGTCCACCCCCAGCCAGAATCGGGTCCTTTCTCTACAGCCATCCAGCCATGTCACCAGGCACATGGCACCCTATCTACCCCTGCAAGGGGCAGGGGCCTGGAAGGTTGCCTACTGAGGGCACGCCAACCTCAGCTTCCTCCTCTAGTAAGAGCCGATCACGGCCAGAGATGGGGAGACGTAGGAGCTTGCAAACTGCAGGACCTGGGTACCCGCCCTGCTGGGCATCTTCATGGCAGGTGGTCTGGAGGACACTTGTGTGCTTTTTGCTTTGTCATTTAAGTATCAAAGTCCTGAACAGGAATTAGCTTTTAAAAGCAAGTAGTGTGTGTGTGTGTGTTTACAGGCACGCACTCATGTACTTATGGACGTATTTATTTAATAAACATGTCTCAGCATCCTCTCCGTGCTAGATAGTGTTAGACACTGGAGTGGGAAAGAGATGCCAGGACTACTAAGGTGTGTCTCCACCCTCCAGATGCCCACAGCCTAACAGGGAGGGAGTGGGGGACATGACACGTGACACAGGTGAGGGTGGGTACAGAGGATGAATTTGGAGCTTAGGGAAGGCGTCTTAGTTGGGAGCTCCCCAAAGCGGATCCTGCAACAAGTTAGGGTGCGAGTAGTTTATCTGGGAGATGATTCCAGGAAGTATGGCGATGGAGCAGGAAAGTGAGATGGGGAAGGAGGAAAGCCAGTGAAGGTGTGTCCGCAGGTGGCTTGTGCTGTGGGTAACTGGGGCTCAGCCCCGCTGGGGCCCTTTGAAAAACTGGGTAGATCGTGTCTCGGAATTGCACCTTTGAGGGGCGAGGAAGCCGCGGTTCATCCGCCTGCTCCCTGCCTCCTCAGCT
Organism: Leucopleurus acutus; assembly: GCF_964270905.1. Lineage (NCBI taxonomy): Eukaryota > Metazoa > Chordata > Mammalia > Artiodactyla > Delphinidae > Leucopleurus > Leucopleurus acutus. Next base: position 164,014,409 of record NC_139143.1, read on the forward strand.
GAGGCTCTGCTGAGCTCAGCTCCCTGGCTGTTGTGTTCTGTCCCTCGCTCGCCACAGCTGCACCATCGCCAGCGAATTCCAAGGGGGGCAGAGGAAATGTCTGCAGGCAGCCCCTGGCGGGGCATGGGGGAGGGAGGAGGACACAAGGACAGTGTTTGCTACACAGGCTCAGAAGAGAAATATGGAAGCCAGCTTTGGAAGGAGGAAACAGAAGGAAAGGTGATCCAGGCAGAAGGGGAGCACACTCGAAAGCACAGAGGAACGAAGGGGAGGGTGACAAGTACAGTGTGAGTGGAGGATGTCCTGCGTGGAGGAGGTCAGGCTGGCCCGGGAAGGGCCTCGAATGCCAGGCTTATGGCTGGCCTTTCTGCTGTGGGCAGGTGTGCATGGGGGTGGGCTGTGTGATGGCTCTGCCCATCAAGGAGGTGGGACAGCCCCACCAGGGACTCGAGATTCTGGATCTTCTTTCCTTTGGCCCCTCCGGCAAGGGCGCTCACTGCCCCTGGGCCCCCCTGCTCTTCCACCTGATGACAGCCCATCGGTCATCAGGGTCTCCGGGCAGCACGGGAGCCTCCAGCCATCCTCCCGACATGGTGGATTCTGCTATATATATATATATATATATATATATTTTTTTTTTTTTTTTTGCGGTACACGGGCCTCTCACTGCTGTGGCCTCTCCCGTTGCGGAGCACAGGCTCCGGACACGCAAGCTCAGCAGCCATGGCTCACGGGCTCAGCCGCTCCATGGCACGTGGGATCTTCCCGGACCGGGGCACGAACCCATGTCCCCTGCATCAGCAGGCAGACTCTCAACCACTGCGCCACCAGGGAAGCCCGGATTCTGCACTATTTGACTTGCGCGTCCCTGAGTTGTACAGACAAAGCTCCGCATATCATCAGATCAATTAAAACGACTGCCACCAGGCTCCAGGACTCCATCAGGAGGCCTCCCCTGGGGCCCTCCAGGATTGCAATCCTCTCCTCAGATCTGTTCTTTCTCTGGATACCCCCATTTAATTTAAAGCCCCCCAGCTTCCCTGTCACTACAAAATTGTAACTTCTTGCCCTCATGAGGGCTTACAGTGTGCCTTAGATGATTTACGCCATTTAAGCCTCAAAATAGAGCTATGTTGTAAGTGCGACTAATATCCCTCTTTTCAGATGACCAAACAGAGGCACAGGGCAGGGAAGGGATTTGCCCAAGTTTGCACAGCTGGGAAATGGCGGGGTCAATTCCAATTCAGGCAGCCTGACTGTGGAGTCCACAGGCTTGACTGCACTCCCATTCTGGTCCAGACTCCAGGGTCTTCTTTGATGCTCCCTCTCGCAGGCCCCCACCTCCCTCCTTCATCTCATCACAGATCAGTCCTAGAGAAGCAAACCCAGTAGCTCCCCTCCTGCCTGGCCCCTGCTTCACTCCCTCCCCACTGGCCCTGCCCTAGCCCAAGTTCTCATCCTCAAGAACCTACCCACGGCCATTCTCTCCCTCGCCGGTGCCATGTTCCTTCCACAGCTCAGCGCGGAGCAGGGCAGATGCTGCCTTATCCACAGAGACATCCAGGACTCCCTCTTCTCCCTCTTCTCCACCTTTCCAGACATTCTGATCCCATAGAGAGTTTTTACCCATAGCGGTTTTATGTGTGCCCCTTCTCTCATTTCCTCTTCCGAGCTGTGAGCTCCCGAAGGCCTGGGAGTATGCCTGATCTCTTTCTGACTCATCTAGTGTTCAGCATGGTTCCTTGTTCATGGTTGTAGCCTATAAACTGCTTGGGGAATGAATGAATGAATGAATGAATGAACGAACGAATCCACAAACCCAGAGGAGGGGAGACACACAGCCTCCTTGTCTCCTCTCCCTCGCCCAGGACCTCAGAAAGCCTGTGCTTGGCACTTTTCCACTGGGCACTGCTTACCTTCTGTAAACCACCTATTATGCCCAGTGGGGGAAGTCAGCCAGTGTGTCCCCTCATCTCCTTCTGCTGAGACCAGGGCACAGAGAGGCCCAGAAGCAAGTCCCCAGGCACTGCCAGGGCCCTGAAGAGCTGGCTAAGGTGCAGTAGAAAGCAGAGCCTGGTTCTTCCGACCCACGGGCTACAGAGAGCCGCAGGGGCCCTTGCAGGAGAAGAGAGAACGATGATCGCTGATCGGAACAGACAGGGAGGCGGCCGGGAAGAGGCTGTAGCAACAATCTCACTGATTAGCGTCTCAATCTCTACGACACCTTGGAAACTTCAGAAAAAGAACAAAGCAGACTGGAAAAGCAAGAACAGACTTAGGCCCCAGAGGACTGACGGTGCCTGGGCCTGGTGCTGGGAACGTGAATGTCTCCTGGGACTTGGCTGCCAGACAGACAGGTGGCGGCATGTTGCAGGCTCGGCCGGAGTCTGCCAGGCTCACTGCAGTTGGGGCTGGGCTGGCTGGGCTGCTTTTGCAAGGGCCAAATTCAAGAGCACAAAGTTGTTCAAGAGAAAGGAGCATCTCAGGACTCCAGACCAGCCCTAGACAGTCATGAGGTCATGGGCTTAATCAGGGGACTCAGTCTTCTGCTTGCATCTGCCCTGGGCCCTGTGCGCTGGAGGGTCTCTAGGGCCACTTGCCCAGAGGGAGTGTGTGCTGGGACAGCAGGGGCTGTGGGCGGTGCCTCCTTGCTCTTCATGATGAGACGTGGCAGGACAGCACCGCGTATTTGAGGTCACAGGCCACCATAGGTCATCTGGGAGGCAGGGCAATGCCACCGCTTGGGCACATTTCCAGAGACAGAAAAAGCAATCTTAAAGATAAGGGTGTTTGGCTTCCCTGGTGGCACAGTGGTTGAGAGTCCGCCTGCCGATGCAGGGGACACGGGTTCGTGCCCCGGTCCGGGAGGATCCCACATGCCGCGGAGCGGCTGGGCCCGTGATCCATGGCCGCTGAGCCTGCGCGTCCGGAGCCTGTGCTCCGCAACGGGAGAGGCCACAACAGTGAGAGGCCCGCGTACCGCAAAAAAAATAAAAATAAAAATAAGGGTGTTTATGCTTAGGGCAGTCAGAATGTTTCTCGAAACATATGACAACATGTCACTTTAGAAGGAGCAAGAAGGAAGTCGGTTCCCGTTGGCACAGCTAGTTCGAGCGTTCCTCCTCCACCCCCGGCCTTGCGTTTCGCTGTCTGTAGATGAGGTTAGTTCTGAGCAGTGGTTTTCATGCTGCGCCTGGTGGAGCCCTGGGCGTTACAGAGCCTTCTCGGGAACTGTGGCATCCAGTCTTTAAGAATCCAGATGATGGAAATGGGCTTGGGCAGTGGTGTGCTGGTAATCACACTCTCCAGGGGGAAAAAAAAAAAAAAAACAGCTCTCATTTGTAGCACCTGCTTATCTCTGTGGTGTAAACATTCTTGTTGTGGCTGCTTTCAAGCTGCCAATGGTTTAGTAACTCACTTTCACAACTCCTGAAAAGTTAGCAGTTGACACTAACAAGCTGGCTTTGGTTGCAGAAGAGAATTTACCACATAGTAGTTTTCACAACCCCTTTAACCTCCCTGGGCCTCCGTTTTTTCTTGTGTAAAATGGAGCAATAATCATTTCTGTCTAATAGGGTTGTAGAGGTTCTTGTAATAAATGCAGCAGGTGGAACGCATTCAGCATCATCCCCAGCACGTAATCAGTCTTGTTATGTTATTATTATTATTGTTATTTGTTTTACCCATTCGGCTTACACTTAAGATTTTGTTGGAAGAAAATGATCCAACTGCACCTGTGCTCCACCCCTGCTAACATCTTCTGGGACCCATCACACAGCGTGCACGCACACAGACACACACACACACACACACACAATCCTATTTCCTCAGCAGCCCTGGCGTCTCTGCTCCATTTTATTAAAGCAGAAAGCAGTGACAATTATTTTCATAATGAACTAGCTCTTCAAATTAATGCCAATTACGCTATGCAATCATGATTAAGATTATGCATTAATCAACGGTGCCAACCTACTTATTAGCCTCTTTAAATAATGATCATGAGGAATGTATGGGAAGGAAGAGAATAGAGAGGAGCCAGTTGAATGGGGGAGCTGCTTCGAAGCGGTGCGGGGTGCTCTTTCCAGAAGCCAAGACCCAAAGCAGCCTTTCTTCCATGGGGCGGAGCCTGAATTAGAACCCCAGCCCATCAGACACTGAGCTTCCAAAGCTCCCTGATCTATAGAGCCCCCTGCAAAAAAGAGAAAGGGGGCAAGAGGACCCAGAAGGGAGAGGGTAGAGGAACCCTCAAAGGTTTTTCAACGGATGAGGTTCGGTGCTGCCCTTCCCTTCCTCCAAAAGAACTGAAAGGTAAGTGTGGTTGATACTCTCCCTGAAGCAACGTCACCTCTATCTTAGGTCAGGTTCCCCAGATGCAGAGCCTGAGTCAAGGATTCAGATACCTGGGGTCGATAACAGGGAAGAGCGCTCTTTAGGAAAACCCTGTCGGGGAGTGAGCAAAGCAGGATAGGGAAGGGGACAGGGATGGACCAAGATGCAGCCTTGGGTAAGATCTGGTCTTTGTCTGATGCAGGGTGGGGCTGTTGGGAGGGGCTGTGGAGCATACCTGCACCACAGAGTTATACCCACCCTAAGGCAAGGGGACCACCCTTTTGAGTCCCAGTATCATTCAGTCATGGGCTACACACTGCCCCAATGGGAAGAAGTGAGAATAGTTCTCCAGAGAGAAAGGCAGCCTGTGAATGGAACCAAGACTCAAACCCGTGTCTGCTACATCCAGAACCCACTCTCTGAACCTCTGCACTGTGTCTAAGTATTTGCTGCCTGGGTGTCCCAATACATTCAAATTTGGGCCATCATCTTGCCCTTAACGTTCAAGTAAAATGACCCATCCTTGCCTGTGTTTGGGGGATAGAGATGGGGGAAGAGCCTCTCCCCAGCAACATCTCTGAGGTGCCCCAGGGCTTCTGGTTTCTCCTAATCACCTCTTGTTCCAACTTCCTTCTCTGCTGAGTTTTCCATCCCCTCTCATCCCACCTCCTGCACCTCTTGTCCTCTTTCTACCCTGATTCGCCCTATGCTGGACTCTGCCCACCTCCCTTCACTGTCCCCAAAGAACACAAGTTGGGGTAAGTTTTCTGTGACCAACTTTACCAAATGATGGGGCTCCTGTAAGGAGGGAGATGACAGCACACACAGATCAGGCTAACTGGGCACTAAGAACCAGACATCACTGTGTTAACATGGCCCTTCCTGCCGTGGCCTCACCCGCCTTTGGTCCTGGGCTACATTGTCCTCTTCTTTCTCTCTTTTTGGGCCCACTTCCTGTCTATTCCCTTTCTCCTGGGCCATTCTCTCCAATCCTCCCCACACAAAAATTCAACATCCCATCTTTGTTTCTTTTGCACAGCAATTCAGTACCATCATCGTCTTATCTTCTCCATCCAGGCCCTAAGGTGCTTTTCCCTCTGAGATAAAGGCTTCCCTTCCCCTGGAAGAGGTCATAGACTACAGCCCACTGGCCAAATCCAGCTCACCACCTGTTTTTGTAAATAAAACTTCATTGAAACATAGCCACATCCATTGTTTACATATGCTGCTTTCATGCTACAATGGAAGAGTCCATTAGACCTTCTGGCCCACAAAGCCAAAAATATTTACTACCTGCTCCTTTACAGAAAATGTTTTTCAACCCCTGCTCTAGAATGTAGAAGCTCAGAATTCGTTTTGTTTTTCTAAATAGCATTGTTTCACTCCTACTTTAATAACTGCCCGTTACTAAGTCCTCACCATGTCCATGCATTTAGCTGCATTGTGTTCTTTCTTCCACGCAAAAATCAACCCTTGGAAGTGTGTACCCCATTTTGCAGATGGAGAAACTGAGTCTCAGAGAGAGTAACTTCCTTCAGTGGGTAGAGCCAGGGTTTGGACTGAGGCCTGACTGTCTCTGGAACCTGAGTTGGGAACAGCTGATTACCGTACATGCTGGTTATGGTCATCTATGGTCATCTGTTTATTGTCAGCTGAGTTCTCCTTAAGAGCAGAGGCCCAGGACTGACTTCTCTTATCCCAGCACCCAGTGACAAGTGGGCAGAGACCAGTGGGTATTCATGGGACTGAATTGTGTATCCTCTGGGCTTGGGTCTCAGTGGCTTGAGACCCCCTCTCTCTTCTCCTCCCCACCTGCCAAGGTCTGAGAGGCAAGCAAGGATGTGTGAAGCCCCAGGAAATGGCCCATTGTCCCATGACCTTTGATCCTCATCTGGGATGGGGCTCTCTAATGACTAGATTTCTCCCCAGCCTTTCTTGGAAGAATTTTTTTTGATGTTTACATTTTAAACTATTAAAAATAATATTCATTGTAAATAATATGGAAAAATCAAGAAACTACAAAGAGCAAGATTAAAAGTATCCATAAACCTCTTCTTCCCAGAGAAACTCACTGGTACCATGGTATAAATCCTTCCAGTCTTTTTTCTGTAAATATAGTTATGTGCTTTTTATTTGATAAATAGGTTTCATACTGTAATATTATTTTGTTGCCTTTGGGGGTGGGCAGGATGAGCATTTCCTGTATCATTAAGTATGTTTTAAGAGCGTTTTTTAAAAGCTTTTTTCCTTATTACCAAAGCTCCGTGCAGAACATTTGGGGGGGAAAGCACTAAGCAAAAGCAATCCATTATCTTTTTACTTTATAGAAAGAACCTCTGTTAACATTTTGGTGTATGCCCTTCTGGTATGTCCTTTTTGATTTTAATTGGAATTGCATTAAATTTGTAAATTAATTTGAGGAGAGCTGACATCTTTACAATACTGAGCCTTCCCTTCCAGGAGAAAGTTATGTCTCTCCATTTAGTCAAGTCTTCTTTTATGTCCCCCAGTAAAGGTTTGTAGTTTTCTTGATAAAGGAATAGCACATTTATTGTAAAGTATCTTATTCTTTTGTTGTTGCTTTTGTGAATAGGGTCTCTTTTTCTCCTTGTAATTCCTCACTATTTATTGCTGATTTATAGGAAGGCTGTACATTTTTCTATATATGTTTTATATGCTGGTCCCCTGATGAGCTTCCTGTTTACTTTCTACTAGGTTTTGATATGATTCTCTTGAGTTTTTAAGAGAATGGTATTAAGCATCTGCAAATAATGTGTCTTTTCTCTGACTGCATGACCACGATTTATTTTTGCCTTATATACTATGATTTTAAAGACTGTTTTATTATGGAGGACGTCTGTCATATATACTTAGGGAGAATGGTATAATGAATCCCTGTGTATCCACCACCTGGCCCCAGCAATCAGCGACCCATGGCCTTTCCTGTCCTATCTGCATTCCCTTCACATCCACCCCTCCCATATTATTCTGAAGCAAATCCCGGACACCGTATCCTGCCATCCAACACCCTGACTGTAATGCCTGCAAGTTGTTCTTCCATATGGATGGGTTTTAATATATTGAGTAATCTGCTTTTGAACATCAAGTTGTTTCTATTTTTTTCAATATTATTTCAAGATACTATTTCAAGAATATCCTTATACATAAATGTTTATGTTACTCTAACTTTTTCTAAATTTGTATCTATAGAAATGGAATTACTGGATCTTATGGTATTTTGATCCCTTATTTTCCTTTAAACACATACACACAATCCCATGATGACTTTTCTGATTAGAAATATAACACATGTTCCCTGCAGAACTTTTTGAAAATACAGAAAAAGCACAAGGAAGGGAATTCAAATCACCCGTAATCCTCCCACTCAGAGAGACCCCCTCTTAACATTTGGGGATGCAGTCTGCTTGTCATTTTACAGATGTGCTCAGCATGGTTCTGCATCCCCACACAGACTCACATGCATGCACACTATATGTTACAAACTGTAAGCCTGCTGGAATACCCACAGGAGTGGGAGGGCAGCAGATTTATTTGTTTACTTTTTTAAATAGTCACTGTTTTTTTAAAAAAATTTAAAACAATTGAACAACCCGGATACCCATCAACTGGTGGTGAATGGGTAAATGAAATGTGGTACATCCATAGAAAGTAATACTATTTAACCATAAAAAGAAATGATGTACTGCTACGTGCTGCAACATAGAGGAGCCCCAGAAGCATTATGCTCAGTGAAAAAAGCCAGATGCAGAAGACCACACACTGCATGATTCCATTTAAATGAAATGCCTGGAAAAGACAAATCTCTAGAAACAGAAAGTAAATGAGTGGTTGCCTGGGGCCGGAGGATAGTGGGTGAAAACAGTGATTGACTGTAAGTGGGCACCAGGGATCTTACGGGGGTGATGGAAATGTTCAGTAGCTGGATTGTGGTGATGGCCACACAATTTAGTAAATGTGCTAAAAATCATTGTACACTTAAAACGGTGAATTTTGTGAAATTTCTTCATGTAAATAATACCACAATTAAGTTGCTTTTTTTTTAAGAATAGAGGTTTATTTTGGGAAAATAAGCAGAAAGAACAAAATAAGAAATCTATTACATAGGACTGTACACTTGTGTTGTTTTGAAATGCCTCCTCTTGTCAATGATATGAATCCCTCCTCATCTTCCTTCTATTCTTCCTCTTCTAACGTGGGGTCACACTGCATCTCCTGCTTTACAGCTTTTGTTTTTCACTTAAAAATATATAATGGGGCTTCCCTGGTGGCGCAGTGGTTGAGAGTCCGCCTGCCGATGCAGGGGACACGGGTTCGTGCCCCGGTCTGGGAGGATCCCACATGCCGTGGAGCGGCTGGGCCCGTGAGCCATGGCCGCTGAGCCTGCGCGTCCGGAGCCTGTGCTCCGCAACGGGAGAGGCCACAACAGTGAGAGGCCCGCGTACCGCAAAAAAAAAAAAAAGTATATATATATATATATATATATATATATATATATATATATATATATCTCATGGATACTTCCCAATCGTTACATGTTTGCTCTTATCTGGGAATATATAACAAATTGCAAATTGCCATTTATTTACTGTTTCTCTGGTGTTGAGCATCTCTAGATCTGCCTCCTCACACATGATCTGCGTGCCCATCGTTGGAATCAATTCCTAGAAACCAGAGATAAGAGTTCAATATGTGAGCATTTTTAAGGCTTTTGATAATTTCTAATGGCCATCAAGGAAGGAGGGTGTCCCGGTTCCCACTTCTACCAACAGTTAAGCAAATGGTTGTTTCCAAGCACCCTCGGCAGAGCTGGGACAGGCAAAAATGATATTTCACTGTTGGTTTAAACTGAGTTTATTTGACTATTAGAGTGGATGCACATTTCTTCATATGTGTTAATAGCTCCTTTGTATTATTTTTTTTCTTTTGTGAAATGCCCATCCTTGCCCTTTGTACATTTTTGTATTGGAGGATTTGTCTTTTTTAAGGGTCTAAGTGCTTTTTATAAAATAAGAACATCAACCTTTATACTGCCATATATGTTACCTATATTATTTCCAGGTTTGTTGTTTGCTATTTAATTCTGTTTATGAAAATTTTGAAATCGACACATTTTATATTGTTTCTGTGGAGTTATAAATCTTTCTCCTATGGTTTCTGACTATTGGAAAGCCTAGGAAGGCCTCCTGCACCTCAATATTGTAAAATATTCTCCTATATTGTCTTTTTAGGTAGTTTTGTAGAGTTATTTGCCCCCCTTCCTTCCCTTACTTTCTTGCTATTTAATCTTTGCTCCATCTGGAACTTTTTTTTCTTTTGATATATAGCTTAAGATTGGAATCTAAATTAAATTTCTCCCAAATAATTGAATAATTGTCTCAGCACAATTAATGAATAATTCATCTTCTACCTTCTGATTGGAAATAGCCATCTTTATCATGTCTTAAATACTTATCTCTACTTGAATCTTTTTCTGGGGGCTTTTATCTCGTTCCATTGGCCTAACTGTGTTCTCATATACCATTAGGACATGGTTTTAATTATTTTGGCTTTATGATATATTTTAAATCTAACAGTGCAAGCCATCTCTCATCTCTTTTTAGGCTGTCTCCTGTTTAATCTTCCAGATGTATTTTAGAGTCATTTTGTCAAGTTAAAATATATACACACACACACACACACACACACACACACACACACATATTCTTCTATGATTCTGACTGGAATTACATTAAGCTGAAAAAGTAATTTGGAGAAAAACTGACACCTCTACCCTTGACCCTACCTACCCAGGAACATGACATGCCTCCTCGTTTAAATCTATTTTTATGTCTCTCACTTAAGGTTTTTTTGTCATTTTTAATATTGGAGTTGGTTCATGATTAGTTATTTACTATTTTGTTGATATTGTAAAGGAAATCCTTTTGCCATTAAGTTTTTACTTGTTGTTGCTGATTTAAAGAAACACTTAATTTGTGCTAACTGGTCATTGAACTTGAGTCTCCTACTAGTTCTTACTAGTTTTCATGTTTAGGGATTATTATAAGAGATTTTAGGAAGGTATTTATATCACTGGCAAATAAGAATTTTTTCTTTCCAAAGGATGTGCCTCTAAACTCTTTTTCCTTCTTATTTCATTGATTAATGGTGTGGTGTGACCCTACACACCTCCTCTTTTTCTTTCCTTTAATGAGAATGCCTCTAGTGTTTCACCATTAGTGATATTAAAGGCCAATTTGAGCTGAAGGTGCTTCAAGGAAGTATCTCTTCTAGAGCTAGATTATTAAGCATTCTTTTTTTTTAACATCTTTATTGGAGTATAATTGCTTTACAATGTTGTGTTAGTTTCTGCTGTATAACAAAGTGAATCAGCTATAGGTATACATATATCCCCATATCCCCTCCCTCTTGTGTCTCCCTCCCACCCTCCCTATCCCACCCCTCTAGGTGGTCACAAAGCACCGAGCTGATCTCCCTGTGCTATGCGGCTGCTTCCCACTAGCTATCTATTTTACATTTGGTAGTGTATACATGTCCATGCCACTCTCTCACTTCGTCCCAGCTTACCCTTCCCCCTCCCCATGTCCTCAAGTCCATTCTCTACGTCTGCGTCTGTATTCCTGTCCTGCCCCTAGGTTCTTCAGAACCTTTTTTTTTTTTTTTAGATTCCATATATATGTGTTAGTATACGGTATTTGTTTTTCTCTTTCTGACTTACTTCACTCTGTATGACAGACTCTGGGTCCATCCACCTCACTACAGATAACTCAATTTCATTTCTTTTTATGGCTGAGTGATATTCCACTGTATATATGTGCCACATCTTCTTTATCCATTCATCTGTCGATGGACACTTAGTTTGCTTCCATGTCCTGGCTATTGTAAATAGTGCTGCAATGAACATTGTGGTACATGACTCTTTTTGAATTATGGTTTTCTCAGGGTATATGCCCAGGAGTAGGATTGCTGGGTCGTATGGTAGTTCTATTTTTAGTTTTTTAAGGAACCTCCATACTGTTCTCCATAGTGGCTGTATCAATTTACATTCCCACCAAATTTTATCAAATGCCTTCCTGTATTTTGTGAGTTGATCATATCTTTTTCCCTTTGAACTGTTGATGTGATGGAATGATATTCATAGATGTCTTTATATTGAACCACGCTTATACTCCTGGAATACAACTCTGTGGTCATGGCATGTTATCCTTGTAATAATATTCTGGTAGATTCTACTTGCCAGCACTGTATTGAGAATTTTCATAGCAATATTCATAAGTTGGTCATTTTATCTGGGCTCTGTTTGTCAGTCTCTGTTATTAGGAATTTGCTAGCTGAGAGAAATGAACTTGGAGGATTTTCATATTTCTTATGCTCCAACACAATTTCTATGTATGGGAGTAATCTGGCATATTATTGAACATTTGGGGGAAGAATCTTGCCCATAAAACCGTCTGAACCAAGCGTCTTTCTTGGCAGCCCTCCTCCTTCCCCAGCACACACAATTTTACCCATCTCTCGCAGGAGGAATCTTTGAGTATGCAGACGGCCCCAACGCCCAGATCATGAACGCCGAGGAGCATGCCTTTCGATTTTCTGCCAACATCATCAACAGAAACAGGACACTGCTGCCCAACACAACCTTGACCTACGACATCCAGAGGATTCACTTCCACGACAGCTTCGAGGCCACCAAGAAGGGTGAGTGGGCCGCCCCCACTGCTCTTTCTGGCCTTGGGAGGGATAAGGCTGTGTTTGCTGTCCAAGGTCCTTAAAATGTGCCAAAGCTCTGGTTGGGTTTGGGGCCTAGAGCCTTTTCTGCGTGGTTTCAGGACCGGCCTCTGGCACGGTTCGCTTAGGCCGTGTCATCTCTCAGGGGCGGCAGTTTGTCCATCAGGAGTTTCCAGGCCACAGGCAAAGGCCATGAGGGAATGAGGGGGCCTTGGGAAGGGGTGGGGTATGAGAGGTGGGCTCCTGAGATGGGTAAGGAGACCAGCCCAGGTCTCCAAAGCCTCTGAACCAAAGCCAGCACTTTCAAACTTAGTTTTTCTTTCATTGAAATCCATCCCAGTATATCAGTATTTAAAATATATATGAAACAGATTATGTAGAAGTTCAAATATGCAACACTTACTTGCCATAAAAAGACTTACTAAAAACAAAAACAGCTGCTGCTATGGGTACAACAATTTGACCCCAGCTGTGGATGACACTTGAAGTCTGACATTGGCCTCAGCATTCAGTACGTTTCCATATTTTTTTTTGGCTGCATAATAACAAGAAAACCATAATTCACAAAAGTAATTGTAGTAAATCCAATCATAGTTTTCCCCATACCTGAATTTTAAGAAATCAAAAATAAAATATTGGGCTGTGTTCTTTCGCGTTAGTGACACATTTACAATAAACTCCAATGACTGCACAGAAAGGACTGAAGAACTTTATTCTAAGATCCTCACTAAAAAAACAAGGTAACTTGTTGACACCTGAATGAGCTAGCAGGTTCCAATGTGGCATGTAGCACGTTTGAGTATACCAGTATGCTCTTTTTTTGCTGTCTTTAAAAATATCATTCATATATATGTGTAATTGGAATTTAACTTAAAGTCTTAGATAACTCTGGAAATAACTTCCAGAGAACCCTAGAGTTCCATGGAACTCTATTAAAAAACCCCTCAGACCTAAGGAATCTCATTCCCAGGGTCATCCTTCCTATCGTATGCTATCATAGCCTCTTGCTTCTCTTCTTCAAGGCCCTTATCACAATTTGTAATTAAATAATTGTGTGTATTTAATGTCTTTCTCCTCCTCGCCAACACAGCTGAGAGGAAGGCTCCTTCCTCTTAACTGATATAGCCCTGGCACCTAAAAGACTGGTCTATATTAAGTGTTCAATGAAATGACCATTGAATGAATCAATGAATGAGTAGTGTGAGAATGGGGCATGAGGGGCTGAGCACCATTGCCCGGAATCCTTGTCAGCTGAGACGACAGCATTATCCATGCATCTTGGGGAGACAGGCCCATCCACAAGATCCCCTTGGTCTTTCTAAGGGGTTCCCAGTGGCTAATCAAGGTGTCCTGGGCTCTCAGGTACAGACCTGCCAAGGTGCTGCCTGCTGCCATCTCTGTTTCCCAAAACCCCATTGTGGGTAAACACCTCAGTATAGAAAGGCAGAGTAGCACGGGCTTGGAGCCAGACATCCTGGAACTGCACCCTGTCCATTCTGATATTAGTTGTGTGACCTTGCACAAAACACCCGGTGCCTCAGCTTTTTTTTCGTCTACAGAATAGGCACACCGCTGTGAAGCGCTTAGGACAGTGCCTGGCACATAGGAAGTACCATTGGCCTTGTTCTCATTACATTGGCTGCCTTTCTCTCCACTCCCTGAGCCATCAGGTCAGGGGCCTCACACCTTCAGGCGCTCTCCCACTGCTGGTCCCTGCCTCGCCTGCCCTGCTTCTCCTTGCCTGGTGTGCTGAAGGTCGAGGGTTTCCTGGCATTGAGCACAGCTGTCACTGACATTTTAGAGGCCGCTGCCTCAGGGCCAAGCTGCACAGAAACTAGAGGCACCCCACCCTGTTAGCCTTGCAGAGTGGTCCTTCGCCCACCACTCCATCCCTCCTCTCCCTGTGCTGACGTGCACTCCTCCCTGACCACATCCTCCTAGCTCTTTGCCAACATGCACTGCGGCCAGCACCGTGTGGTCAGGGCTCCATCTCCCTGCTGAGAGTCCATGCTGACACCCTCTGCCCAGCCTTGTCCAGCTAGAAAATGACTGACCTCAATCAAAACTCACTGCTCAGTGAAAAGGTCAAGATACAGAACAAATGCCCGGAGACGGAACAGAGAGGCCCGCATGGACACCAGCCCGCTAAGGGCTGGGTTGTGTCTTCTGTCCCTTTTGTCTAAAATTCACTAAAGGAATAGATGACTCTTGAGCGGTGCACGTGCCACTCAGCACAGGGACCTTCCCCGGCGGTGAGCCCGGGACAGGGCTTCAGAGCCTGCTGAGGCTCTTCCTCCAGCAGGGGCTCACAATCCCACACTATGTGGAGTTGCATGGCGGTGGCTGAGGAGACCCGAGACGGAAACACTCAGCTCCGGAAGTCCAGCCAGATGGGTCCAAGTGACCAAAGCCACAGCCCCTCCCCATTCTACAGCAGGTCACGTGCCTTGTTTGTTGGAGGACCTACCTAGTCCAGCACTGACGTGACCCTCCAGCCACATCTGTGCCACTGGCTCCCTCAGTCTCTGGGTTCTAGCCATCCCTGCCATCCTCAGGTGCCATGCTTCTTCCCACCTCAGGGCTTTTGCACATGCTGTTCCCTCTGCTTATAATTCCCTTTCCCCATCCCACCTCTTTGTCTAAAGAACTCCTCCTCTCAGCCTTCTGGTCCTCAGGGGAGCCCTCCGCAAGTCTCCGGACAAGGTCAGGTCTCCCTGCTTCCATCTTATAACACCCTGGACCTTTTTTTCACACCCCTGACCCTTGGTGGTGTGGGTGTGGGTGTGGGCGTGTGGGTATAATTATGTGATTATCGTCCATGTCTTCCGCTAGATTGCACGTCCCTTTGCCTCCTCACCACCGTACTGTAGAATCATGGTTCTGACTGCTGGTACCATACACCAGTTTTGCCTGTTTTGGAACTATACATGAGTAGAATACCAATGTGTACTTTTTGAGTCTTGCTTCTTTCACCCTACAGTAGATCTGTGAGATCCATCTATATTGTTGGATGTAACAGTAGTCTCTTGTTCTTCATTGTCGTGTAGTGTTCCATTATATGAACAGACCACCGTTTTAAAAAACCAAATTTACTGTTGAGCATCTGAGTTGTTTCCATTTAAGGCCACAGAGTCGTTCTGCTATGAACATTCTCATCGATGTCTTTTGGCGCACAAACGCGCACGTTTTTCGTTGGATACATACCCAGGAGTGGAAATGTGAGGTCATCCAATGTGCATATGTTCAGCCTAACAGTTTTGCAAAGTTGCTGTACCAGTTGGCACTCCCCCCGGTCATGCAAGACCGTAGTAGCTGCTCCACATCGTTGCTAACTCGTGGTAAAGTCCGTTTTATTTTCGGTGGTTTATGTGGTGGATGTCTCACTGTGGTTTTATTTCGTATTTCCCTGATGACCAGAGATATTGAGCATCTTTTCAGATACTGAGAGATCATTTGGAGCTTCCCTTTCTTGGAGGGCCTTTTGGAGGCTTTCAACCACTTTTGCAAATTGAGTTGCTTGTCATTTTCATAATGATTTGTGTGAGTCTTTTATATATTCTGGCTATGTGTCCTTTGCTGGATATACATATGGCATATATCTGTCACAGATGAGCATGCCTTTTCACTCTCTTGGTAGTATCTTTTGAGGAGCAAACTTTTTCATTTAAAGGAGTCCAATTTATCAATATTTTCCATTATGACTAATGCCTTTTGTGTTCTGTTTTTGTCTATCCTAAGGTCATGAAGATATTCTCTTATGTTCTCTTCTGAAAGCTCTATTGTTTTATCTTTCATAGTTAACTCTATGATCTATCTCAAATTGATTTTCTGGGTCGGGTGGGAGGTAGGAGGTGAGGTTTATTTTTTCTACACCATGCTGGTGGGAATGAAAACTGGTTCAACTTCTCAGGAGAACTGTTTGGAAGTATCTACTAAAGTGAAATGTATGTCTGGAAGGTTGTTCCTAGCCACTTTCTTGATAATAGCCAAAAGTTGGAAATAAATGAAAGGTCCATCAGCAGAAGAATGGATAGGTGGGGGGTACAGTTATACAATGGAATTGAATCAGCAATAAAAACAGAACCAGCTCTTGCTACGCACACCATCACAGATGAGGCTCACAGACATATTTTTGAGTGAATGAACAGTGATCACCTCTGGAAGAGGGATATGAACTGGAAAGGGGAAGACAGAACCTTCTTAGGTGTTGGAAATGTGCTGTGTTTTGATCTAAGTAGTAGTTACATGAGTTCAGTTATATGTAAAAATTCATAAAATTCTGTGCTTAAAATTAATGCACTTTACTGAATTGTATTATATCTCAATAAAAAAAATGTAAGTGGCTCCTCTCTACTGTCACTCTCCCTTAATGTCCTTTTGATAATATACCTAAGACAGACCCCTGCTGTGGTGAGAAGCACCCCTGTCTGACCCTGGAGGCATTTCTGCTGTTGGATTATGCTGCCCATTGGGGACCCTCCATCCCTCGGGGAACCCCATGTTCTGTGATCTTTATTTTTTCTTTTGATCTTTGGTTTTTAAAAATGTATTCCTCGGGAGCATCATTAGGACTCTTCCAGAGGGGTGAGCTTGGGCCTCATTCTAATTAACCCAATGAGAATTCATTTTCCCTAGGCAGAGGTTCTCATCACAGCTGGGTCCAGCCACCTTGGGCCATGTGGGTTGAGGGCATGCAGAGGCCTGACACCACCTGCCCTGCCAGCTCTGGTTGAATTAGTCCTTTCCTCCACATGAGGCCCAGGAGGCCTTTCCCCATTAACAGGGACTTTCACTTATTGTCTTTAGTTTTAAATGTTTTGTGGAAAATTAAAAGATCAGTGACTGCCAGGCTGTGCGTGAGCCAACAACCCAGAGAACGTCTGTGTTTTCTTCCAAGCCTGACCGGAGTGGGGCTGGAATCGACCCAGCCCTCCCCAGGCTCCTCTGCCTCCATTTATTCTCTGGGCTGCTCAATTCCTTTTAAGACACAAATTGATCGGGATAATTTTTGCTATAACTACAACTGCCATGCAAAGGGGGTGCGGGGGTGGGGGAGAGCTGCATTCAGGCTGTAGACTCCTGCAATGACTGTGAACCACTGAGTTACTATAAAATGACCAGAAAATGGATTCAAAACTGAAGCCACAAATAATGTAATTACCGCTGTGTGTGCTCAGGGCTGCCAGAACAAGAGTTGGCTGCTGCCCTGGAAACATCTGGAGATAAAGCTGCCGCGGTGGCTGCTGCTCTAACCCTACCCTGGTCCCTTTGGGGGCAGCGGTGTTCTTCCAGGCTGGAAGCTCCTCAGAGGGTGGAAGGAACATGGGAGGGATAGGAAAAGGGATGTGGAGAGAGGCCATGGAGAAGAAATAGGTGAAGGGCAGGACTGATGCCTCCTGCCGCCCAGCAGTGAGATCTAATCATTGCATCTCTGGGAGAATGAAACCCAGTGTGGTCTTCATGATCATATCCCACTGTCATCACCACTATCAAAACCAATGCACTGTCACCAGAGTTACTGTTATCACTGTCAGCCATGGTATCACCTCCACTCTTCACATCAACACCACCGTCATCACCCCTCCTATCATCATCAGAATCACTGCAGTGACAGCAACATCTTCATCATCACCAACCTCATCAATACCAGCACGTCATCACCACCATTCCTGCTATCCTCATCCCTGTTACAGTCATGGCATTAACGTCATCATGACCAATCCTATCAACACCATCAAAATTGTTAGCAACCCCATTCACATCCTTGCCAACATCACCATCACTGTCATGGCATCAGCATCTTCATCATCACCTCTCATCACCACCAACATCATCACCGCCATTACTGTCATCACCATCAACATTGTTATCACCTCCTTCTCATCAGCACTTACATCACCGTCATCGTTCCTACCGTCATCATCGCCATTACTGTCACGACATTGACATATTTATCATCATGAGTCTCCTCACCACCATCCCACCGTTGTTATAACATCATCACTTTCCACCCTCACCAGTGCCATCACCACGATCATCAACAGCCTCGCAATATGGTCTTCACCGTCAGGACTGTCACAGCTGTCATTACAGTTACCTTCATCATCATCATCACAATCGATGTCAAAATCAAAACCACTTCCTTCACGATCCCTCTTACAATCTTCTGCATCATCATAATTTGTGGTGGGTCCACTCTCAGTCAAACAGGATCCCCAGACCTTGGGCCTGGGCAGCGGGCATGACCTAAGCAGCTGGGCTGGGTGAGGATGGAGGTGGCAGGACAGCATTTGTCTGCCTGCTTCAGGGTATGGATCAAAGCAGAAAATGCAAAAGACAGGTTCTTGGAGGGGGTAGTGGGAGGGAATGAGACCCAGAAGTTATTCAACCAAGTCATCAATCAGAAGGTCCTAGAAGGAAAAGAAAAAGAGTAGAGACAGTAGTAGATAGTAGACTGGAAACCAGGGACATCAGAGGACCACTAGGAGGTTCAAAACAGAAAGAGGAGGTAGAGCATGAGAGACACCTACAGATTTCACAGGGTGCCTACATTTTCAGGTTTGGGCAAGAGGGAGTGACCAGGCCTGGATGGCTGTCCCGCACTATCGTCATCTCTTCCGTATTGGTGTCCAATCTCTATGGCTACAAAATGCTCAGGGAGCACCCGCTCATAAGGGGATGAGTGGTCAGAGAGACATTCAGTAAACCCAGAGAACAGAAGAACAACATGAATGGGCAGTGAGAGTATAGGTCAGGGCATGGCCTCCTTGGGGCACAGGCCCTGAAAAGGAGAACTGTCCCCAAATTGGACCATTTACCAACAAACCTAGAGTTCCAATTTTGGAAGCATTTATTATCTCTGGGGTTTATGTCACACACAGTCACACAGAGTGCTGCCCGAGGTTTATTCACTCTAGGGTGACAATAGCAGGGACGAAACTGTGTTTCCCAGACTTGATCTCCAGTCCCACCACTGTAGGAGCACCAGGAAGGCACCATGTGCCCTATTGTATGTCCTCTCTTGCACTTGGCATTGGCCATGAGGAATCCTGGTCACACAGGAGATGCCCTCTGTGCTGGGCCTGCTTCCTTCCACACATGGCTGTGCTGTCCCGTGTTCCAGGTGCTTCCATCAGACTCCTGGCAGTAACTAGCCTACCCCCCAGAGTGCTCTTTCACCCAGACCATAAGTGGCATTCTCTGATGTTCTTGGGGGAAGTACAAATTTCAGGAGAAATAACTAAATTATACAATATCTCCTATTCCTAGGAGGCAGTAAGGGAGGAGAGGTGGATGTCAGTGGAGAGGAAAAACACCCTGAAGACCATACCTTATGACCGATTCAAACCACCCTGTATCTTTGGATCCCTTAGCCCAGGCAAGAGGGGCTCTTTCCCAGGGCCTGTGCTTTGGAGGGGCTTCCCTAACCCTCCCCTGGTTGATGTCTCCTCTGAGTACAAGGGGTCAGTCAGACCAAGGGGACTTGCCCACCAGGAGCCTGTGCCCTGCCCTTCTAGTCTTTGCTCCAAGTATCTAGAACCCTGAATTTCCTGCCCACTTGGCTCTGTGCCCATCTCTAGGCCTGCACGAGCCTCTGCCCTGGCCTGTCCTCTGGAGGGAGAACCACACTCCCATGGTCACACTCCTAGGCCCTATGTAGGGGTGACAGAGAGACAGCTGTTTGCAAGGAGTGTGGACAGAGCTTGGACATAAGAAGTGGGGTGTCCGCATGGAAAGTTCAAGGTCCTTTATGGTTCAGGGTGGAACCAGTGGTCAAAGAGGAGGGGGCAGTGTAGAGGCTGGTACCTTGTCTCCCCACATCACTGAGTAGGAGAAGTCTCCGTTCTCACCTGACTTTACAGGTTGTTAGGAAGGCATATTTGCCAAGGTAGGAGAAAAGCACATGTTTTATATAACAGTTTGTTAGCTTGACTTAAAAACATTTAAATATTTAGCCACTTGGTATGTGGACCTCTCTTTGTTCTTTGGCCCTGGGCCTTGCAAATCTTAGGGGTGAGCCTGAGCCCAGTAGGTCATTCCCAGAGGCTCTTGAGGCAGCCAGGATGTGTCTGAATCCACTGTGTGTCCATGTCTTGCCTCCTCCTACATGCATCATATGTTCATATGTGTGCACATAGCCACATATGTGTTCCCATGGCCACAGGCTGGTGGGTGTACTGATGCTCCACTGATGGTCGCAAGTGACAGAAAGCCAAATCCTAACTTGCTTAAGCAAAAAGAGAATATATTGGTCCATGTAACCAAAGTCCAGGGTTCCACTTGATCATGGGTCTCACATTTCTTTCTCTCTCTTAGCTCTTCTGTCCCCCACACTGACTCCATTCACAGACAAGCACTGTGCTTTTTCTGTGAGCACAGAGGGCTATTCCACCTCCACATCTTACCTCCTCCCAGGTCCAGTTATAGCAGGAAGTTCCCCCTTTTCAGTGGGAGGTCTCATGCCATCCCATTGGCTCCAACTGGTCACATGACCATCCTCCAAACCAATGTCTGTGGCCTGGGGGCAGTGAGTGAGCAGTCGGCTGGGGTCTGGGTCCCTAGCACTACCCCTCTGGGACTGGAAGTGGGAAAGGCAGTGGAGCCCAAAGGAAAACTAGAGACAGTTGCCAGAGAAAGGGCAGTGGCTCCTGGGGAGCCCCTGACTGCCCCTGAGAGGTCCCACTTTATGGATCTTTTAGACACAATCCCTGTAAGCCTATGCCCGCTTTGAGGCCCAGCTGCCCTCGTTTCTGCTCATTTCATGCTCTGCTGTGCCCGCTGATGCTTGCCCTTCCCAGAAGCATCTGCAGTCTGACCTGCCTGAGTCCTTGGGCCTCCCCCAGGAATGTGAGCTGTTTGAAGGCAGGGATTCAGCATCCATTCACTCAGCACCTACTCAGACCAGACTTAAGCACTGTTGAAACAGCAATAAACAACACAGATCAAGCCCTTGCCTCTCTGGAGCTTACCACATTCTAGTGGGAGGAGAAAGTCAACAAATGAACGAGACTTCAGTGGTCATTTAATAGATAAAGAAATAAAGCAGGTGTGGGTTTTCAGGAGTGTGGTTGGACAGGGATTGCTATTACAGGTTGGGTAGTGATGTGTTTCTAATAAGACACAAAGATGCAGAGACCTGGAGGAAGGGAAGGAAGGAGTCATGTGGATACCTGAGGGAAGAGCATTCCAGCCAAAGGGGACAGCACGTGCAAAGGCCCTGAGGCATGAGTGTGCTAAGCATGTTTGAGGAGCATCGTGGAAGCCAGTGGGGCTTGAGTGATGTGAGGAAGGGAGAGAAGGATGTGAGAGGAAGCCAGAAAGTGGTAGTGGTGACGGGGATAGGGTGGGGAAGAGCTGCAACAAGTAGGGCCTCATTAATCACTGTAAGGACTTTGGCTTCGAGACTGAGTGAAGCAGGAGCCCTTGGAGCAAAGGAGTGATGTCATCCACCTTAGGTTGTGAAAAGTAAGATGGCAGGAGGATTACGGAGGAAGCCAGAACTGGTGAGGAGGCTTCTGCAGTAAGGCAAGCAAAAGATGATGGTGGCTTGGACGGGGGTGGGAGTGGAGAGAAGTGGTCAGATGCTGATATGCTTTGAAGGAGAGGCAGCAGGAGTTGCTGATGGGCTGAGATGTGGGATATGAGAGGAAAGGAGTCAAGACAAAACCAGGGTTTGGGACATAAGGCACTGAGACAGTGGAGCTGCCATTTACTGGGATGGGGGAGGCTGGGAGGAGAAGAGGGGGTGACATTTTGGACACGTTAGGTCTGAGATGCAAATTAGACATCCAAATAGTGATGGTGAGTGAGAGGTGAGATGTACAAGTTGGATGCCAGGGAACAGGTGGGGCTGGAGGTTTAAGAGTCACCAGCAGGTAGGTGTTTCATTCCTATATGTTTCTCAACGTTCCCCCCAGAACAGGACCAGGTACAGAGCTGGTGATGCTAATCACAGAGATGGTAACATAAAAGTAATCATCATTTCTATTTCACGAGTGCTATGTTGTGTCTTTTTTTTTTAATTGAAGTATAGTTGTGTTAGATTCAGGTGTAGAGCAAAGTGATTCTGTTATACACACACTCACACACATATATATACACATACATATAAACTATTGAGTATAGTTCCCTGTGCTATGCAGTAGGTCCTTGTTGGTTATCTATTTTATATTAGTAGAGTATATCTGTTAATCCCAAACTCCTAATTTATCCCTCCCCCTCTTTCCCCTTTGGCAACCATAAGTTTGTTTTCTATGTCTGTGGGTCTATTTCTGTTTTGTAAATAAGTTCGTTTGTATCATTTTTTTAGATTTCACATATAAGCAATATCATATGATATTCATCTTTCTCTGTCTAGCTTACTTCACTTAGTATGATAATCTCTAGGTCCATCCATGTTGCTGCAAATGGCATTATTTCATTTTTTGTGGCTGAGTAATATTCCATAGTGTGTGTGTGTGTGTGTGTGTGTGTGTGTGTGCGCGCGCCACATCTTCTTTATCCATTCATCTGTCGATGGACATTCAGCTTGTGTCCATGTTTTGACTATTGTAAATAGTGCTGTAATGAACAATAGGGTGTATGTATCTTTTCGAATTAGAGTATTCTCTGGGTATATGCCCAGGAGCGGGATTGCTGGATCATATGGTAGCTCTATTTTTAGCTTTTTAAGGAACCTCCATACTGTTCTCCATAGTGGCTGCACCAACTTGTATTCCCACCAACAGTGTACGCTCATAATCTCATTCAACTTCCCTATGATTCTCTAAGGTGGGGGCTATTACAACCCCAGTTTCCAGATGAGGAAACTGAGGTTCAGAGAGCTCCTCAGTCGCCCACCTCAAGGGGTTTTCAAGATCACTGCTCCCCTGCCCCCAATGCCCAGATGCCTGATGAGACAGCACTGACCCCTGTACCGTCCCTCCCTCCCTCTTTCTGTTGCAGCCTGTGACCAGCTGGCACTGGGGGTGGTGGCGATCTTTGGGCCATCCCAGGGCTCCTGCACCAATGCCGTCCAGTCCATCTGCAACGCGCTGGAGGTGCCCCACATCCAGCTGCGCTGGAAGCACCACCCACTGGACAACAAAGACACCTTCTATGTGAACCTGTACCCGGACTACGCCTCTCTCAGCCATGCCATCCTCGACCTGGTCCAGTACCTCAAGTGGCGGTCGGCCACCGTGGTCTATGACGACAGCACAGGTGGGTAGCCAGGCCTGGCTGGGCCAAGGGCAGGAGACGAGGGTGGCAGAGCCCCAGGATCGGGGTCTTTGCTGCTCGCTCAACTCAGCTGCCCCTGGGGAAAAGGTCCACACTTACACCCAAGCCTCATCTAGTCACTGATGCTCGCTCTGCACTCGCCTGCAGCCCGGTACACACCAGCCACACTCACCCAGCCCAGCCCACTTCACACCTGCCCTACACTCCCGCCTCCACCCCAGCAGCATGCTCTAATCTGCACGCACGCCTGCACGGCCACGCCCACACCTACCAGCACCCTCCATTCACACGTTCTCCTCTGCAGCAAACGCATCCAACTCTGTGCTGGCTACGAGCGCAGACTCTGGACTCAAACCAAACAGTACGTGATGCATGCAGGCTCTGCGCTTACTAGCTGGGCAGCACAGAGCTGTTTCCTCTCCTCCTCTTTCTTTCCAAAGACTCAAGTCCCAAGATATTCCTTAGCCCTGCCTCTTAAGAGAGTGACCTTGGCGAGTCACTTAACCCATCTGGCCCTGCTCTTCCCACATGACAAGTCAAGAGCTACAGCAGCCAGCTTGGAGAGAGCCCTCCAGCTCTCAGCTGCCTGTGATTCAACGTCAGCTCTTGATTACCTCCTAATGGGGAGTCGGGATAGTGGGGAGAGGATCCCTCAGAAAAGACGATCAGAGATTTAGTTAACTCAGGATTCGACAAGCATGTCTTGAGTTCCTGCTATACCCAAAGCACCAGACAGTAGATACTGGACGGCAGAGACCCCAAGCCCTACTCAGTGCCCCCAGTTATTGAGAGCCACTTCTGCCCAGCTCCAGGGCGTGGCAGTGTTGCTGCAACCCCCTGTAGTTCTGCCTGTCTTAACATACCACTATGAATGATTGTCTATCTTTGAGCCAGTTTCTGCTTCCAGACCATGGGTCTTTGGTACCTCCGGGGTTTAGCACAGCACCTGGTACAATGTAGACGTTGAAATGTTTGGTTGAATTGAATTGAATTGAACTGAAAATAAAATGGAATAAACTATAATTAAATATGGCAGGAAAGGATGTGTTGGGCACTGGTAAGGAAGGAGAAATAAAGATGTGGCTATTCCATCTTCTTTAGAGAAGTTAGTCATATTGAAGTGGGGTGAGTGCACACCCAGAGCTCACGGGTCTTTCTAGGCCAACAGAGCTAAGAACCAAGTGACACGTACATACAGTCAGAGCTAGAGGCACCTGGGGAGAGGAAGCTCCATGGCCTTGGCTAGTCTGGGCTGATTTACCAGAGGAGGAGAGACATGAGCCTGGCCTTGAGGATGGATGGACAAGGAGAGGAGTCACGAAGGCATCGCAGGAGGGGGAACAGTGAGAGCAGGATGAGGAGGTGGGACTGTGCATGGCGGTCTCATCAAGAGCACAGCCTGGCAGGGAAAAGGATCCCAGTGTGGAGGGGAGGAGGAAAAGGTCAGATAAACAGCACGTATGAGGCTGTGGGCAAGGTCTCTGCTGTCTAGCTTCAGGGTTCAGACTTTACCTTGTAAGCAGCCGGGACCCACTGAGTGTTGTTGAGCAAAGAAACAGAATAATAAAAGCAGAGTTTTAGAAGGTGGCACTGACAGCAGTGTACAGAGGGTTGGAGGGAGAACCTGGAGCCGGAAGACTGAGGCAGAGGCGGCCATGTTGGTCCAGGCAGGAACAAAGGGGCTGCTTGGAAGAGAACTGGTGGCCAGAATGGAAGAAAAGAATTAGATGTGAGCAGGCAATATTGAAGATTTGTAGGAGTGTCATGGGCACAGAGTAGCCAGAACAGACACTGGCATAAACCACGGCCCAGCAGTCCTGGTGCCTCCAGGCTGGATGGGGGTAGCGGGGGAGGCTTTGCAGAGGAAAAGATGCTGTGGCATGAAGGTGGATGCCAGTGAGACTGGTCAGAGCGGAGGCTGAGGCCTGGAGCCTCCTCTTCCCAAGCACGTCTAGTTCTGACTGTATGTACACATCACTTGATTCTTAGCCCTGATGACCAGTGACCTCTGGGTGGGCATTCACTCCCCTATTAAGTTCTCAAAAGAAGATGGAATAACATCTTCATTTCTTCCCCCTTTCCAGTGCCCAACACACTCTTTCCTGTAGTATTTAATTATAGTTTGATTCAACTTGATATTCAATTCAACAAATATTTTAAAACTTAGGGGAGTCAGTGATGGAGCTGGTTTGGTCAAGAAGAACTTAGTACTAGGGATTCAGGGTTGGATTCAGTCAAACCATAGTACAAATTTGATGAAGAATAGTGAGTAGTAAGAAGTATGCTTCCAGAATCAGGATATTTCAAAGGGACAGGACAGCTTGTGGGTCATCAAACCCATGTAATGGGAAGCACTTTATAGCAGACTGACTATGTTTGCTTTGAGGGTTGTTTCCATTAGGATGTTTTGTCTGTGAGTAACAGACAACCCAACTCAAATCGACTGGAGCAGTAGCCACTTAGTTATCTCACTGACAAGAAGTCTGGAGATGGGCCTTTCCAGGGATGGTTTAGCAGTTCAGCAGAGTCAGGGTGCTGGGTCAGTATCACTGCAGTTCTCTTGACTTTCCCCCTCATAGTCACAATAAAGTTGCTGCAGCTCCAAGCATCACATCCTCACATGATGATACCCCAGGAAGTGGTAAGGAAAGAGGTAGAAGCCAAAGGGATTGTTCTTAATGTGATTCGTGCCTCTTATCAGGGAGGAAAATCTGCCTCGTAACCTTCCAACAGACCACACTCTACAGCTCATTGGGTCTGCACCTACCACCCTAAACACATTCAGATAGGGATGGGACTGCCACTCATTGGCTTTCACCCATCCCGAGTCACGTCTTGGGGCTGGCACGTGGCCACCCAAACAAAATCATGGTTCTCTCAGTATGCTTGGAAAGGATACGTTAGTTATCTATCTCTATAATAATTCTGTGTAACAAATCACCCCAAAACTTAGTGACTTAAAATAATAAGCATTTATTTAGCTCACAAGCCTGTGGGGTCAGTGACCGACTGAGATTGGCCAGGCAGTTGTTCTGGTCTCAGCTGGATCGCTTACCTGCTTGGGGGTCGGCTGACTGCTGGCTGATCTAGACTGGCCTTGGCTGAGATGGTGGGGTAGCTGGGCTCTCAATCCTCCAGCAGGCTAGCCCAGGCGTGTCATCATGACGATGGCAGAGGTGAAAAGAACAAACCCAGTGTGCAATTCCATTTCAAGTGTTTGCTTATGTCATGCCTGCTGATACACCATTGGCCAAAGCAGTTGACATGGTTGAGCCCAACGTCGTGGGTAGAGCAAGTCACCTGCCCCCGCAGCTGGAGGGCACTGCAAAATTACATGGCAAAGGATGGGGATGTAGAGAGGGGTGAAGAATTGGGGTCATCACTGCAATCCACTGCAGGGAGAACTGTTTTCAAATGTACCTGGGATCTAAAGGGTAGATACGACCAAGTGATGATACGAAGAGGCCAATAGCATAGAAAGAAGAGTTGTTACTTACAGTTCCCTAGAAGAAGGGGGCACACCATGGCACCCAGGGCCACATGGAGGGTTGGTCAGGAGGCAGGAGCAAGGGGAAATCATGGGCAAGAGCCTTTATTAATTACTTATTACTATAGGTGGAATTTGTTAGGTGCAAACGTCCCATGTGGGGCAGGAAGCAAAACACAGATTGTAGGGCTTGTGGTTGGAGAGTTTATAATACGATTTTTGTGTGCCCAGGAAAACCCAGTGATAATAGGGATACAAACAACTTTGGTCATTAGTTTGGCCCGTGATTTCAGGATGCCAATTCATCAGTTATAGAATACCAAGAGTGATTATTTCAGGGACCAGCAGTGTTTACCATATGAGCTTTGCCATGTAGCCACCTTCCTAGCCTAACCCGTGCACAAAGACGGATTTACATCAACAGTGAAAGGGAGGGGCTCAGAAAATGCTGGGGTAATGAAAAAGGGCCCAGCTTCAGAGCCAAAAAGAATTGGTCTTGAATTTTGATCCCATTGCTGGCATGCTGCAAAATCTTGGGAGGCTCACTTAACCTCTTTGGGCCTCAGTTTCTTTATTTGTAACATTGGAACAAAAGCCCCTACTCTGTATGCCTTCTAGGACAGGGAGACATTTAAATAGGGTAATGAAAGCAGAAGTGCTTTGTAAGTGAAAAGCATGATTTCCACAACCATGATTCACTGCAGATATTTTGAG
The DNA here is from genome assembly GCF_964270905.1 of Leucopleurus acutus. Taxonomy (NCBI): domain Eukaryota; kingdom Metazoa; phylum Chordata; class Mammalia; order Artiodactyla; family Delphinidae; genus Leucopleurus; species Leucopleurus acutus. The sequence continues at coordinate 164,041,905 of NC_139143.1, forward strand.
AGAGATTGATTAGGGAAGCAGCCAGGAAGGAGAGCTCATCTCAGGCAAACAAAGAGCCTAGTCCTCTGCTGGGGTGGACCAAGACGAGCCTCTGGTCTCCTTTGGGAATACACTGATGGGAAGGAGGTCTGACATTTGCTGCTGGAGAAGGTGGGTCACTGTGTATTACACAGGGCAATGAACTTGGCTGACAAGAAAGCTCTGGTGGCCTCTGCTCTAGCATCCAGACTGTCCCTGTCCTCATGTCCTGGGTCCCCAAAGCCCATGTGCCTACTGATGCTGTGCCTGGGTCTGAAAACTGAGCGAGTAGGAACAAAGCGTGCACTCAGGGCCTCGCAAGGTAACCAGTGTGAGCGGGCAGCATCATTCAGCCAAAGTAAGAACTTCTGGGATTAGTTGAGGAGGGAGGGTAAGGATGGGTGTGTGTGTGTGTTTGGGGGGAGCTTGTGACCCCTCCTTCCTCTGTAAGGTCACCTGATATCCTCTTCCTGCCCCCAGCAAGTCTGGTATTAGAAAGCACTGGGGCCCCTGTTTGGTCCAGACCACTCCAGGGCTCCAGAGCCCTCTCCCAGCCCACACATCTGGATCTGAGACCTTCTAGGAGGCTGGGGGTTCCTGATGCCCACAGCCATGGCGAAGCTTGTTTGAGAGCTCTTTGGGAGACTTAGGTCCCAGAGAAATATCTCTGTCCTCCCCAGCAGAGTGGAGTGATGGATACCAGTCGGTTCGCTTTCCAGATGTCCAGCCCTCAGGAGTGGGAATGAGAGGCTGGACAGACCCAGGTGTATGTACCAGAGATGGCTTTGGAAATCCAGACTTCTTGTTGGAAGGCTCAGGAAGTGGGCTGTCTGTGTGTGGGGACTCTGTCCGGATAGGGGGCACTGCGACAGCTGATTGCGCCCTTTAGTCCATCGCAAACTAGCTTAAGCAAAGGAAAAAAAAAAAAAAAAAAGGCAAGGGTGGGGGGAGGATTTTGTTGGTTTCATTTACTGGAAAGTTCAGGAGTAGTTTTAGCTTTAGAGGTGCAAACGAGTATCTTTAGGGCTTATTTTCTTTCTGTGTTTCCTGACTTCTGCCCTGTGGGAATCCTTTACAGGTTCTAAGTGATGACCCCAGACTTGCTTCCTCCCCATTTGGAGTTAAACGGAAAGAGGGTTGTCTCTTACCAGTTGCTCTGGCACAATTCCTGGGAGTCATCTGATAGAACCAGCTGGTGTCACACATCCATCGCTAAGCCCATACCTTTGCCTAGAGCAATGCGTGTGCTGATTGACCAGGCTGGGGCCAGATTCTGTGTCCCTGGAGTGGGGCCAGATTCTGTGTCCCTGGAGTGGGGACTCTTGGGTCACATGGACTGAGCATGGGGGAAGAGTTGTTCCCCAAAGGAAAACCAGAGTGCTGTTCGCGGGGAAATAGAGCATGGCTGAGTGGACAGTGCAGCCAGGATGCAGACACCGAGCCCTGAGTATGGGCGGGCAGCCCGGCCGGTGGGAGGGGATGGCCTGCTTGGGACCCTGGGCCTGTGCTTCCTCCGCTCTTCCTGCAGTGGGTAGGGCGAGAGAGAACAGCAAGGAAGCTTGCTTCCAGGCTAAGCAGAGAGGAGTCAGCAAGAATGGACCTTGTACTAAGGACGGAAATGAACTTAATTAGACCTAAGCGAGCCATTTGTCTCCAAGAAGTGACATTCAGTTTTCCCTGGAAGTCCCCAGATTAAGTGGTTTTGCAAAATGCCAAGGTGGAGGATTTTTCAGTGTGGGGGGAAAAAAAGACAGTAGTCAATCCAATTCTGGAAATTTGTGTTGAGCACAGCCGAAGTACCAGGCCCCGTGCTAGGGCATGTGGAGACCCAGTCCCTAATGTTGAGGAGTCTGTGACAGGACCAGGAGAGTGAGATGAGGCCAGAAGAGGCTAGTGATGAAGGACGAGGCCACCGAGTTTCGGGGGAGGGGGCAGGATGGGAGTGGGGTGGGGAGATCTTGTCTGGGCAGAGCAGTAGAGGCAGGCGTCATGGAGGAGGTGGCTGCACTGAGCCCGGAAGAATGGTTAAGGTGTTCGGGGGTAGCCTGCCCTTGGGGGTGGAGGCCGGGCACAAATGCCACCTGGCCTTCCTTACCTGGTCCAACCGTTGGTACAGCTGAGCCTGGAGCTGCCACTTGGGCCGCCTCCTGGAAGCAGGTTGCTGGGACTGTTTAGGAAGATTATGTCCCATGCTTCACAGTGTTGCAGGGGGCAGGGGGAGGAGGAGTGGGGGGCCTCTGGTTCAGGCTCCATGAGTCGCTACACCGACTGAGTTAGAGAGGTGCAGGTGGGTGGACTCGGGGGGGATCCGCTAGCTGTCCGTGCCTGGTTTTGAATCTACAGGTGTGTACACACCTTTACCTACCTGTGTACACATGTGCTCATCAGCCCAAGTGTATGTCCTGTGTGTGCATGTAAGCATGTGTTTGTATGTGCACACATGCCTGTGGGCATGAGCCAGCATGCACAGCTGGGGGCACGTGTCTGTGCCGCAGTCTGCTAGTGCCTGGGTCTGCACATGCGTGGCTGAGTCCATGAACTTATCTCCGTGGGCCACATGTCAGTGTCCATGTGTGTCTGTAGACCTGTGGCCACACGAGTCTGTGGATACCTGCAGCTAGGTATACGTGGGCTCACATGTGTCTTTTGTGCCCCGGGACCTCTCAGGGCTCATCCGACTGCAGGAGCTCATCATGGCCCCATCAAGGTACAGCATCCGCCTGAAGATCCGCCAGCTCCCCCTTGACTCTGACGACTCGCGCCCGCTGCTCAAGGAGATGAAGCGAGGCCGGGAATTTCGCATTATCTTCGACTGCAGCCACACCATGGCCGCCCAGATCCTCAAGCAGGTGCGTGAGCACCGGCCAGCGGGAGGGGTGGTTGGGATCTGCCTGCCGCTTCTCCCACCCTCCCCCCCATTTCCATGATGTCAACCAGATCCAAGTTCGACCTCTAGTCTGCCTCTTTCCGGCTGTGTGACCTTGGGTGGTCACTTTGCCTCTGTGAGCCTCAGTTTCACCAGCAGCAAATCGGACACAGTGGTCTTGACACTCTGAGTTGGTGTGAGGATGGGATGAGATGATGGTTGAGCTGCCCCAGCCAGGCCTGGCGCACGGAGGGTGCTGAGCAAATGCTAGTTTCCACGCCACCTCGGGGCAGGCGGGAGGCGGGGGCTGCGGAGAGGGAATAGAACGCTGCGGGAAGCACGGGGAGGCCTGGGGGTCTCGGGAACAGCCCCCAGCATTCCTCTTCCAGCCACTGATTCCCTGCAGCCCGTGGCACTCGGTGTCACTCTCCCATCCCTGGGAGGTTTATCGAGGCTCTGTGCACCATCTGCTCAGCTCTGCAGCAACGGCGGCGGAGGAGAATGGCTCTCGGTCCTTGGCCGTGCCTCCGTTCCCGACACAGCCCAGGGTGGCGTGCTGGGAACCAGGGCGAGCTCTGCCAGCCCCCTAAGAAACAAACAGCGAAATCGCTCACAGCCCCCCTCCGAGGGTGCCGCAGCCGAAAACAAAACCACTCTGATTCGAACCAGTGCTTTGTGTAAAAGGCAATTATGTGGTCCCAGAAAGTGAACCTGGTGATTGGAGGAGGCATTCTGTGGGGCCTTGACACATGACCCCGGGAGGTGCTGGTGACAGGGAAGGGTCACAGGGATGCTGGGGGAGAGGTGCTGAGCTGGCCAGGAATATGTTCAAGGCCTGCCCCGCACACCCTGCAAGGGGTGCCCAAGCTGAATGGCAGCCTCTGTCTTCCCCCAGAGGAAGTCCCACCCCCAGGACCCTTCACACAGGGGCTAAAAACTCATCTGAGAGCTTGAATCCTGCTTCTGCCCATGGGTGTTATATATCCAAGAACAAGTGGCCCCGGAGTCATCCCCTGCTCTGTAGATGGAGTGAAGGATCCCTCCCTGCCCTGTTCTGGAGGATTCAGTGAGATGAGGCGAGGAAAGCGTTTATCCCAGTGCCCGGGGCACAGTCAGCATGCATGCGGCAACCTTTACGCTCAGCGTGGAGGAAGTACATGCTCCCCAGAAATCCCTTAACCCTCAGTGTCCCGGCCAGCGGCGCCCAGTGCCTCCCTCCTCTTCCAGGCATGTGCAACTGAGTAATAAAGACAATCCCAACTTGGGTTCACTGAGGAGTTACTCGGTGCCGGGTACACACACAGCTCCTCATTTATTGCCACTCTGGGAAGTGGGGGCGATTATCGTGCTCGGTTTCAGATGGGGAAACTGAGGCTCCGGGGGAAAGGATTGAGCCTGAGGTCATCCAGCCAGAAAGTCAGAATTCACTCCCCAGTTTGCTGACATGAAAACTCCTAGAATTGAAAATGAAGATTCTGTGCTCAGCCTGACCCTGAACTAAACCGAGGTGAGCACGTCTGCATACTGAGGACTCCTTGAGCCTTTCACCTGCGAATGCGGGCTGTGAACCTCCAAGACCGGGAGGGAATGTGAAGCATTTTCAAAGTGTATTTGACCCAGTGACATCTCCTCCTGGAGCACTTTGTGGGCCCGCATTCTGAAGAACTCTGTAGAAAACGCATGATGGTCATTAGTATTATAGATTATAGGCTTCTAATAAAATACATTAGATTTCATGATGGTGTAGAAGAGTAATTCACAGCAGCCATGTGGCCCGCTGTGTGGCCAAGCAGGACCCAAGAAGCAGGGATGTGTCAGCCCTTCCGGGGGAGGCTCAGACTGAGGACAGACCCTCCTCGTCGGGCCTGGCTGGGCTGGTGGGAGCCGAGCTCCCACAGACGTCTTTCTGGAGCCAGGACAGTGAGTTCAGCTGAGGAGAGTCAGGGCACTTGAGGAGGCGATGTTGGGCGGATTCCAGCAGCATTTCTCCAAGTGTGGCAGGCCCAGCGATGCTTACTAAAAAGGCAAACCTGGCCCTGCAGAATTTGGAATATTTGGAGAGTGTGGCCTAAGATTCTGCATTTTAATGTGTCACCCATGGTTTTGCTGCACGCTCCAGTGTGAAATCCACTGCTGTCTGCCAGCCAGTCATTTTCCCTGTCTCAGAGGGTGCCCCGCTCCAAGCGACCAGCCTCTCCCAACCCACCGCCAGCCTGTGCTGCCCCGGGTCCTCACCGCTCTCTCCCCCCTCCCTTCCCACTCCCCATCCCCCCTGCCAGGGTGGAGAGGGGGAGGGGCTTCTCAGGTGTTCCCTGCAGGGTGCTGACACTTTGCTCTCCCGTAGGCCATGGCCATGGGCATGATGACCGAGTACTACCACTTCATCTTCACCACCCTGGTAACGTACCTCCGAGTCCTGGCACGGGTCGGGGTGGGGCTCCCTCAGAACAAGGTCAGCCCGGGGGAGACAGTTGCAGCAGCTAGAGGAGATTCAGGCTGGACTTGCTTCCTAAGGCTGTAGGTGTGGCCCCAGGCAAGGGCACAAATTTGTCTTTGTGGCCTGCCCACTTTGAGAAGTGACATCTTGTTGTGACTAAAGACAGGGACTCTAGAACCTGCCAGTGTGAACACAAGCCCCTCTGCTTGCCGGCTGTGGGACCTCGCAGAGATAATTTAACCTCCCTCAGTTTCTCCCTCTGCAAAATGGGCATGATCATGGCTCCTACCTCCTAGGACTGTTGTGAGAACTGAATGAGTTCGTGAACTAAAGCGCTGAGAGCAGTGCCTGCTCGTGTGAAGGGCTGTTGTTATGACGATGACCCTTGGCCCCAGCCCACACGCCCCCACACAGGTCCCAGGCCTCAGGCCTCATGCAACAACGGGAGTTGCCACTTTGGATTCCTGTGACATCCACGCTCAGGTCTGCCCACTCACTATCAGCTGGGGCCAGCCCACCTGCGGGCTCCAGATGGGTCCTGTCCAAACCTTGAGAACATTTAGGGCCATTTAAACCCATTAGGGTAATTAGTTGTGGTCTGAGATCAGCAGAATAAAGAGATCCCTGTGCCAAAGGGGCACCAACCCCCAGCCACCCTGCCTTGGGGCCAGGTGCCCTGGATGTCACTGTGGCCCCGGGTAGACTCTTTTACCCAGCCCAGATATGGGGCAAGTGACAGCATCACTAAACATCCTGTGGCTGAAACAAGCTCCCGAAATCTGTGTCAGACTTGCCACTGCAGTCTTGCAGGCCTCTAGCTGTGTTCCTTCGTTCACCCAGCACCCAGCTAACATTCCTTACCCAGCACCTGTATTCAGCTGAGTATCTCAAGATGACTGGCACTGAGGCCTGCCCTCAAGGAGCTCCCATCCTGCCCAGTCTGCATCTCTATGTGTAACTCGTTCGGCCGGCTTGTGCCATCACAAGCCATCACATCAGATGGCCACGGGGCACAGCAGAAGGAGACGCCGGGTGCCACAGAGCTGGTGGAAGGTGGGGAATTTCAGGCAGCCTTTACAGGAAAGAAGATGTTTGAACTGGACCTTGAAGGATCAATAGGAATTCACCAAGGAGAGAGAGGAAGGGCATTCCACATAGAAGGAACAGCATAAGCAAAGGCCAGGAGGCAGGTTAGCTCTTCAAGGCTCACTCTGGTTGATTGCCAGAGCCAGCTGTGTTCATCTCTTCCTGGCTCCACTTTCAGTCAGTGACATCATGCAAGTAGCTTGAGATTGGCCAAGGTGGGAGTATTCACACCACAGAAGTTGGCAAATGCTACAAATAAGAGGTTCCTCCTCGCCATCCCCTGAGAGCTGGTTATTAAGCATTTCCCAGCATACAACTGCTTGTTACCCTCTCTCCACCCCCAACCCTGTGCCCATGGCAGAGCTCAGGGGCCACCCTGCCCACTCTTCTGATCCAGAGCCCAGACCTGGAGACCTGCCAGGAGCCTTGGTGGGAGAAAGGGATGCTGGAAGCTGGTGACTGAGACCAGGTACCTTCTGCCCTGGCCCCTTCTGGATTTCTATCCACCCAAGCGAGCTTCTCCCCTGGGAAAGTCATTGGAGGCTGGAGGATGAGGTCATCAGATCCCCAATATTCCACCTCCGTATGGAGCTAGGAGCAGGGCAGAGGAGCAAGGCTGGGAAGGTGGGGTGGGGAACATTCCAGGCCCCCGAGGCCCTGTCTCCAGGCGTGGCAGCCCTGGGCTCCTAGGGTGCTGAGTCCAACCTCTGGGCCCTTAGAGGTCCCCACCAGCCCTGTGCCAGCTCAGTGCATTCTTCCCACACTTCCATCCCGCTGGCTCACCTCTCTGAGTCCTCACCGCTCTGAGCGGCTGTAACAAAGCCCTGGCGTCCATGCAGGAATAGACAAGGGAGGAGCCGGCAGACCTCCCGGGACCGCGGTGGTCCCCCTGCAGACCCTGCCCATCCCCCCTCCACATTACTTTCCAGTTCAGTGGCAGGAGAGCAGGCCTCGGAGGCATAGATAAGGTTGAGAGTCCCTTTAGCACCAGGGACTGTGCACGTGGGCAGGTTGCTTAGCTTCCCTGGGCCTCAGTTTCCTTGCCTCTAAAATGGGAATCATTTGTGATGCCTCTGGGCTTCAGATCCTTCATTTGGCCTCTTTTGGTTTCAAGGAGCAGAGCTCACTCAAGTAACTTCAAGTCACTAGAGACTCAAGAATGAACCACCAGGCCACAAGAGCAGATGTGGAGAGTGGTTCTGGATCCAGAGCAACTGTGGACATCACGAGAATTATGGTTCCAACCCTCTGCCCTGAGACTCAGCCAGCCTCTTCCGTTTCCCTCTCTCTGCCCATTGCTCCCTCCCCCTGCCCTCGGCCTCAGCTCCGTCCTCTCAGTCTCTGTTCCCTGGAAACTTCAGCTCATCACAGCTGCCCTGGGATCATCACACCCCAACTGACCATCCGTTCTGCCTCTGCTGCTTCTCACCACCGCTTTCTCTGAGTGTTACCCACCTTCCCCAGGTCAAATTTCGGACTGACCAAGCGCCAGCCATGGCTTCTCAACAGGGCACTATATAGGCGTTTGAGGCTGGACATTTAATCCTTCCGGAATGTCCTGCCCACTATAGAATGTTTAGCATCCCTGTCCCTGCTCACTAATTTCCAGGCTTGGTGACAAATAAATAAATGCGATCCACACATTTTCAAATGTCCCCAGGATAGGGGCTGAGTCATCAGCCAGACTGTAGCAACCCCCCTTGGGAGGTGACCACTCCTTGTGGTCAAGGTCACCACTGCCAGACCTGGTCAGCCGAGGTCTGGCAGTGGGGGGCAGAGTACAGTGGGCTCACAGAATCTAAGTCACGGCCACCAAGCAGAAGGGCTGGGGCATTGGGAGCGCCCTTCAGAAGCGGCAGGAGCAAAATCCACAGATCTCATTCACCCACCCCGAGTATTGACCCCTCGTCCACTGTGTCCACACGGGGCCTGTGGTTAAGTCCTCTTTGTGCTTTGCTTCCGGTCTTAGCTCCGGACAGTCAATTAAAAGCATCTCTGCCTGGCTCGTGCCCGCATTCCAAGGCCAGAGGGAGTATCCCCTCAGGGAGCTCTCAGCCCTGAGGCCCGACCTGACCTTCTAGACAAGACTCTGGAGAAGGCACCACCCCCATACGCCAGTGGCTCTCCACATTAATGCCAGTGCCAGCGTGAGGTCAGGGTTGGACTTCTCGGAAGGAGGGGCAGGGCAGTATCCTTGCACCCTGGGGCAGTATCCTAGCCCAAGAGAGTGTCTGCTTTCCCTACTTTTTTATGGGGTTTTTTTTATTTTTGTTTTTTTTGGCCACACTGCGCAGCATGTGGAATCTCAGTTGCCAACCAGGGATCGAACCTGTAGCCCTTGCAGTGGAAGCACAGAGTCTTAACCACTGAACCACCAGGGAAGTCCCTGCTTTCCTCACTTTTACATTTCCTTAATTCAGTCATTCATATACTCACTTATCCAGCAGGCATATACATATGCTCTCAAGGTCCCAGGTACCAAGCTAGGCACTTGGGTGAGACGGGGTGTCTAGAGCTGGATCCAACACAAAGCTCACCAGCTGGTAGCTTCCTTTGGGCACATGAGGATCAAGGACGGTGCCCAGTTTACCTCTATATCTCCAGTGCCCAAATAGCACCTGGAATACAGTAGGTGCTCATTAATGCCTGAATGAATGAATGAATGAATATAATACAAAGTAGAAAGTAATCAGTGAAATTAACATCCTCACCATAGCAACAGTGATGTCCACCGACTCTGGCGCCAGTCCGCCCGAGTTAGAATCGAGATTCTTCCACTTCCTTGGGCAAGTTACTTCACGTCACTTTGCCTCATTCCCCATCTGTAAAACGGCCACAAGAACAGTACCATCTCATAGGACTCTTATGCTGAGCATTAAGTGAGTATGTTGACATCAGTAAAGCACTAAGGAAAGTGTTACTTAGTACTATGTAAGAGTCAAATTGATTAATTAAATAATTCCTGCTTATATATTTTATGCGCTCAGTATACCCCATCTCATCCAACATTCTGAACAACTCTCCAAGGGGAGGATGACTTTCCCAATTTTACAGAAAAGTAGAAACTGAGGCTCAGAGAGGTCACTCCGTAAAAAAAGGAGCAGAGCAAGGATTTTGACGAGCCGGGACCTGTCCAGCTCCAAAGCCCTCTGCTGAAGCTTGTGCCGAGAGCCGCACGCAGTGTTGCCTGGCTTCCTCTGTCTGGCTCCGGCTCGGATTCCACAGGCTGTGATGGTCCAGGCATCACGTGATTGACACTAATGCGGGGAACAGAGCCTCCACAAATCTCAGCGGCACCCACACTTCACAGGTTCCAAAGCCCTTTCTCCACATCGCTGATTTTCCTCTTCACAGGGCAGTCTGTGCTCCCCATTAATTGATGGGGAAACCTGGGACCAGAGAGGTTGAGTGAACTACCTGGAGTCTCCCAGCAGATCAGTGATAAAAGCCTTGGCTCCTGGCTTCTGTTCCAGCCCACTGCCCTTCCCCCCCATGCCTCTCTGAGGGTCAGGAAGAGCCTATCCTTCCAGAGAGGCACAGTCCCTGCAATACAAATAGTTCATGCAGTGGAATATGTGTGTGTGTTGGGGGGTTGGGCTGCAGCGGGTACCAGGGTATCTCCCAGCAGCTCCCCATATGCCAGGGCATCAGCTATGTCGCCTGGGTCCCTGTGTCCTGCTTCCGGCTCCAGCTCCAGTTTCCTCCTTCCAGCCCCGTTGGCTTGACAGTCTACCTCATGATTGTGCCCCTCTGTGCCCATTGGTCAATCGGGCTGTATGTGGGAGGGCAGTGGCATTTGGCATTTATCTCCTTCCCTTTAGGAGACCCACGTCACCAATTCTTTGTGTCTAAAAAATTCTCCAAACTTGCTTCTCCCATGCAGAAGACATTTTAATTACCCCAGCTGCCATTATCTGTTCCAGCCAGCTTTGAGCCATTCCCAGATAACCCCGCGTTAATCAGCCCCAGCTGAGCCCCTGGTACATGTCATGTGTAGGTAAAAGCCTGGAGGTGAAAAGAGAATTATAATAAATTAATAGATAAGCAATCACAATTAATGCCGCTTCTCGGCAATAACAGTTATATCATGGGAAAGATATTTTCATCTGTCATTCCTTAAGGCGATGTTTTCCGAGCTGCAGCTTCTACCCAGTCAGACCCATGGGGTACTAATGAATTAGTCTATTATGTTATGCTGAATGTTTCTAAAAGGTCCCTCGTTGATACTGAATTCAATGTGTCAACATTTGGCATGGAGAACAGCAACTTTTTGCCAAGCTGCAAGGTTGTGCACAGTTCACTGTGTACAGCACATGGGGTCTCAGCCCAGGGCAGTTTGGACAAAAAATTGGAGCCGGACAAAGAGGCCTCTTTTCCAGCTCCACATGATCGCTGCCCTCATGTCACAGGGATGGTGGTACTCAGTGCCACAAGCCCTACAACACTTTGCAGCTAAGTACAGGCTCAGGGTGACAGGGATGAAGGTGACTCTGACAGTGACACCCCATCGTGCCCCCTCCCAGGCTGTGATTGGCCACAGCCACTGTGTGAGTGTCAGTCAACTCAGTGCTGCATCTGGAAACCGGAAGGGCTGATGTCGCCAGCACCCGAGTCCCCACCGAAGCCAGAGATGCTGCCCTTCTCACTGAGTCCGGCTGGTGTTTAGTCCTCAGGGAAGTGAGCTGAGTCACGGAGGCTCTAGGCAGGCTTATGTTGGGCATCTTTCAGGCCTTAGGTATCAGGTCAACACTGAATTGGAGAAGAGGCTGAGCCCCGTGCAGAGGTAGAGGGAGGAGGGCGCCCCCTGGAGGCAGAGCTCAGCTTCTCTTCTGTGGCCCCAGCAGTTCAGCTCTGGCCCCAAACTTGCATTCACCGCCCTACAAAGCAAAATCCCTCCATCTCCCCAGACCCACCTCCTTCAAAGGCAGTTTAGGGAAGCTCTCTTGTCTCTAAAGCAGTACCCTTGAGGGGCTCATCCTCCACCTCAGGCAATTTGCCAAACCACTCCTAACTTGTAGCCCCATAGAAATCTCCTCCTGAGAGGAGGATGTAAAACACTGGCCTCTCCATTCCAGGCTCTTCCCAGTGCTGTTTAGGTACCCTAGAGAGCTACCCAGCTGGCTGACCCTTCTTTCCACTTTGGGTGATGGGAGCCCAGGGTCTCCTAGGGGACACAGATGCAGACATGGACAGTTGTTATCAGTGGGGTGAAAGCAAAGAGGTCCCAAGATAAGAGCAGAAGCGCCCTTGACCCACCCTATTGTGTGATAGTAGTAGAGTAGTAGTCAAGGGAGGCTTCCCAAAAGAGGTGACAAGCTGAATCTCAGAGTGAGCCCACCCCAGGAGGATGGAGAAGACAGGCATTCCAGCCCAGGGATAGAGCACGCACAAAGACACTGGCCTAGAGAAGCTGCATGATGGGGGCAGGGGCCAGCGAGGAACGGGGAAGGGAGACAAAAGCAGTTTGGTGTTCCTGGGGCAAATATGAGAGGGGGGTGGGAAGAAAAGTGAGGCCAGAGGGGTGGAGAGCCTTGCAAAGTGTACTAAGGAATTTGTGCTTTTTTCTGAAAAGGCAAGAAGGGGCCGTTGAAATATGCCAAGCAGGGGAGTGACGGGGTTGGGTTTATTCTTCAGAAAGACCCCTCTGAATGCTGTGTGGTGGTGGGTGACTGAGATATCCAGAGGTGGGAACCAAGGGCTGGTCATAGGACAGAGGGAGGGCTCGGGAGCTGGTGGCCTGGGTTTGACGCCATTGCTCCCCAGCTGTGTAACCTTGAGCAAAAGACCTAACCTCTCTGTGACTCAGTTCCTTCCTCTAAAATGGGTGATAATAACACCCTCCTTGTGAGGTGAAAATGGGAATGAAGCGAGTTAATACACCTAAGGCACATAGAAACTGTTCTGAGGTTTATAGGTGCTCAGTAAGTGTTAGCTCCTTGCTATTGTTTTTGTATTTTGCCAAGAGAGGTAAGTCAGGAGGATGCAACTCATGTCTGCTCCTCTCTTCCAATAACCCAGTCATGTCCCTGGGGGCTGAGTCCATAGCTGTCACAACCTGCTGCCAGAGAAGGCAGAACCTGAATGTTTGTCAGCACTTCCGTGGTGTCTACCATGCACCAGACACGTTCTAAGTACATCTATTAACCCGTTTCTTCCTCATGACAACCCTATATGGCAGGTACTATTATCATTCCCATTTTTCAGATGAGGCAACTGAGGAAAGGAGAGTAGATGGCCTGGCCTGATGGTCTGTGCTCATAACCATCACCTGGGTCTGCCCAGTGAGCTGTTCTCAGGGAGGAGCTGTGGGAAGAGAGGCCTCCTTCCAATGTGTTTCCCCCCTCTCCCTCTGATTGAACAGGTCTCCCCGTCTAAGCCCAGACCCCTCTCTGTGTGTTTCCCAGTTAGGAGTAATAGCTTAGATTAGCGGCTTCTCAAAACACAGATTGAGGCCCCACCCCACATTCTCTATGGCCCATACTTTCCAAAAAATGCTCCAAAAACAATTCTGGTGCATATCTTGTGCCTGACAACCACTGGGGACATAAAGCACGGGGATTTTTAAATAGGACAGACACGGTGTACTAGTAAACGTGTACAACCAGCTGTCCAAAAAGGGGGAAAACCCAGATACATAGTGCTTGCCAGTTTTCATGGTGTAAATACTCCCACCATGGCCAATATCAAGCTACCAATGAATATCACTGATCGCAGAGTCAAGAAGTGCTGACATTTAGCTCTTACAAGCCACTGAGATGGACCTGGGAACGGTTTCCGCGCTGCCTTCGTGAGCTCTATGACCTTAGGCAAGTCACCTCACCTCTCTGGCCCTGTTTCCTCCTCTCTTAAAAGGGAATACTATTAAATACCTACTTTATAGGGGATTGTGAAGATCAGATGATACACTCCATTGCGTGGGGCTGGGCACACTGCCCACCCTCCACTGCCCACTGAGATTGGGGCCACAGAGACACCCTCTGGTCAATTCCATGGAGACTCCTCCATCTACTCCCGCCCAGCCCCTCCCCCATCCCAAATCCTGGCTTTGGATCAGGGCCCTATTTGTTTGGGCAAGGCTGAGACTAGACTTTCTTGCTTGGCTCAGATCTGCTCTCAGCCTCTCCCCTAATCCCTAAACCCTTAAAGAGGAAACCAACAGAGTGTATTCCAGACGGAGGCCAGCTGGAGTTACAGGAGGAACAGCAGGAGATCAGCACGAATTAGGAACATCTCAGAGACCAGAGGAAGCCAGCACGGTGTGAAAGAGCTGCTCTGTGGGCTCCAGGTTTTATCCCTCATTATCTTTCCATGAGCCATCATTGATTTAACTGAAGCTGGGACTGTGATGGGGCCAGATGTTACTCCTGACATCTGCAGCCATGGAGAGACAAGTACACTGTCCCCGGCCACTCTGTCCCAGCATGGGAGGGAGTGACTGAGTTGAGGGACCCGGGAAAGAGGACGGGCAGTGGGGGGCAGCATGGAAGGCAGCTGGATGAGAGGGGAATGTGCAAAAGAATAGACAATGGATGAAGAGGAGCTCAGACCTGAAGACTCACTTTCCCCACTAGTGGGATGAGGCCCATCTAGATTGTCAACATAACACGTTTCAAAAAGTAACCTAAGTGTCCATCAACAGATGCATGGATAAAGAAGATGTGGCACATATATACAATGGAATATTACTCAGCCATAAAAAGAAATGAAATCGAGTTATTTGTAGTGAGGTGCATGGACCTAGAGTCTGTCATACAGAGTGAAGTAAGTCAGAAAGAGAAAACAAATACCGTATGCTAACACATATATATGGAATCTAAGAAAGGAAAAAAAAAAAGTCATGAAGAACCTAGGGGTAAGATGGGAATAAAGACACAGACCTACTAGAGAATGGGCTTGAGGATATGGGGAGGGGGAAGGGTAAGCTGGGACAAAGTGAGAGAGTGGCATGGACATATACACACTACCAAACGTAAAATAGATAGCTAGTGGGAAGCAGCCATATAGCACAGGGAAATCAGCTCGGTGACCACCTAGAGGGGTGGGATAGGGAGGGTGGGAGGGAGGGAGATGCAAGAGGGAAGAGATATGGGAACATATGTATATGTATAACTGATTCACTTTGTTGTAAAACAGAAACTAACACACCATTGTAAAGCAATTATACTCCAATAAAGATGTTTAAAAAAATTTTTTTAAACACACAATTACCATATGACCCAGCAATAGTAATAAAGACCTATGTTCATCAAAAAAAAAAAATAACACGACTCTTATGCAAATATAGAATGAACACGTGTGAAAGGTATTCAAGTCATGAACAAAGGAACCAGTAGGATGACAACGCCGGCTCAAAGAGCATTTGAAGGATTGAGTATTTATAGGTATTTGGTGTAGGGGGAACATAAGATAAGATGGCTAAGTTAGACAGAAAAATGGATTAATATTCTACAGGACAATAAAACCACCACCTTGGGGACTATCTTTTCTATGGGCAAAAATCTACGTATTAGCTCAGAATCTGGGCCTTTAACCAGTAGCCGACAGTGAAGTCAAACCCGGGTGCATTCTCCCGGAGAACTGCACAATCCCGGGAGGGCCTGTAAGCGATGCTTCCATGTGACATTGAAAGGATGCGCTGCTCTCCGTCTGCCTTATCTCCAAGTTTGGGTAATTTTTCTTAAGACGACAGAGCTCTGCTCCGCTCCTCACACCAGCCCCCACCTCGTGCCAGCTCTTCTCCGCCTAGCACCTGGCCCCTCCCTCTTCAGCCAACCCCCCTCTTTCCCTTTGCCCCCTGCCCTCTCCAGCTCACCGTGCCCCAGAGCTAAAGCTGGCAGGAGGGGCTGAAGCTGGGCTGCCCCCGTGCCTTAAGGCCTGTCTTCCTGGCTTTTAGGCCATTGCACCAGACGGGACATGACCTGGCCCACAGACAGACAGACTGACTGCTCCTAGGAGGCAGGGGGTGAGGGGGCCTGGCTGATGGTGTGGGGCAAGGGTAGAGAAGAGGACAGCTATACTCCTTCAGTCTCAGGCAGAAGAGACTATTTTAATTTAATTCTTTTATCCAAGTGTAGTTGATTGACAGTGTTGTATAAGGTGTGCAGCAAAGTGATTCAGTTATGCGTGTATATCTATGTATCTATTCTTTTTCAGATTCTTTTCCATTGTAGGTTATTACAAGATGTTGAATATAGTTCCCTGTGCTATACAGTAGGTCCTTGTCGTTTATCTGTTTTATATACAGTAGTGTGTATCTGTTAATCCCAAACTCCTCATTTATCCCTCCCTCACCTTTCCCTTTGGTAACCCTAAGTTTGTTTTCAGAAGAGACTGTTTTAAAATACCTTCTCTGGGGGGATAAAATCCTCCCTTCACCCTCCCTCTGGGTAACTTGGAGATGCCCAGACGCAATGCCCTTTGTCTTCCCAAAGCGGACGTCCCCCATCAGAGGATGACGGTCATGACCATTATCAAGCTCCTTTGCTGTTCCAGGCTGGGCATTTGATGTCTACTGCTTCACTGGGGCCTAAAGAGGAGGCATGATCCCCATTTTGTAGATGAAGAAACAGGCTGAGCAGTGTGTCTGAGGTCCAGCAGAGTAAGTGGGGTCAGCCACCAGGCAGGCTGGCTGGACTCCTCCACGCTCAAGTGGACTCCAAGCACAGTGCTCCCATGGGTGCTCCATCCTCACTGCTGAGCCTCACCTCCACAGGGCTCTGCAGGGAGCTGTGGCTGCTCTGGGGCCCCAGTAGGGAGTGTGGGAGGTGAGGCTGGAACTCACAGCCAGGCCGCACCTTTGTTTACTGAAACTCTCTCTGTCAAGGATCTTTATGCATTAGACCTGGAGCCCTACCGCTACTCAGGGGTGAACCTGACGGGATTCCGGATCCTCAACGTGGACAACCCCCATGTCTCGGCCATCGTGGAGAAGTGGTCCATGGAGCGGCTGCAGGCGGCTCCCCGGGCAGAGTCTGGCCTGTTGGATGGAGTGATGATGGTACTGCGGCCGGGAGGGCCAGACCTGGGGGCTCCCCTCCCTCCCTCCTTCCCATCATTCCTTCCTCCGCCCCTCTGTTCCTCCCTCCCTCTTTCCATTCCTTTTCCTTCCTTCCTCCCTTCCTTCCTTCCTTCCTTCCTTCCTCCCTTCCTCCCTCCCTCCCTCCCTCCCTCCTCCCTCTCCTCCTCCCTTCCTTCTCTCCTTCTTCCCTGTTTCTTTTTTCCCTCCCACTACTTTCCTTCTTAAGACCTGCCCTGTATCTGCCAGACCTTGGGCCAGGGGCCAGGGACACAAAGGAATCAGACAGAGTCCCACCCCAAGTGTGGGAGTGCAGGCACGGAAACAGGTGGTTACAGAGAGTAGGAATAAGGACTAGTGGGTGCTGGGCACGGGGGACTTTCAGTTTTGGCTGGCAGGAGGCTGGGGAGGCCGGAAAGCTGAAGTGTGCGTAGGGGCAGGCGATAGCAGGGACAACGGCACGGGGTGGCGGGGCCTGGCAGAGAAGGTCTGAGCTGCAGAGGGAGGGAGTCCGGTGTCTGCAGAGCTGCAGAGGCAATCCGAGCTTGGCTTCCCACTCGGAGCAGGGACACGGTCGCCTCCAGGGTCTCAGGGCCTTTCCCTCACCAGGACCCCCTTGCCTCTGGTCGGGGAGGAGAAGGGAGACAGGGCAGGGTGGGCTGAGGACTCTCGGGCCCGAGCTACTCTCAGGCAACCCTGGGCCTCCCCTCCAGACTGACGCGGCCTTACTGTACGACGCCGTCCACATCGTGTCCGTGTGCTACCAGCGGGCGCCCCAGATGACCGTGAACTCCCTGCAGTGCCATCGGCACAAGGCGTGGCGCTTTGGCGGCCGCTTCATGAACTTCATCAAGGAGGTGAGTGCCCCCCACTCACCAGGACGGCGCCAGGGCCACCTCCTGGGGGCCGCAGAGCAGTCGAGGACCCAAGTTTGGGAGTCAGACAGCACTGGTCTCCAATCCACGTGAACTTGGGCCAGTCGCCTCACACCTGAGCCTGTTTCCTAGGGTGAAGATGGGCTCAGTAGGGACCAGTCTAAGAGGATGACTAAGGGGCTGAGTCTTTGGCATATAGTACGTGTTCAGTGGGCGGTCGGCGTTGTCAGCAGGACAAAGAGTGGGCTTTAAATGACAACAGATGAGGGTCTTTGCCTCCAGCTGTGTGACCTCAGGCAATCTAGGGAAACTTGCTGAGCCTTGGCTGCCTCATGGGGATGCTGTGAAGACGAAATGAGGCACCATGTGGACAGTGCTTAGTCCCGAGGGCAGAGGAGGCCCATCGGCCAACTTCCCAGCCAGGGTCCCTGCTGGGACCCGGCTCTCCTGGCACCATGGCAACCATGAAGAAGTCCCATCCATGGAGCTGATTCAAAGGAACCAGAGAGCAGAACCTGTCCTGCTGCTGAGAGGATGACCATGGAAATACACAGTGCCAGAGTTTAGTTTCAGACTCTCCATCACTGTTCTCCTTACGGATGGCGGAGTTTATTGTTCACATTTTACAGATGGGGCTGCTCGGGCCTGGGCTTGTACCTTGGCTCCATCACAACAAGCTGCGTGACTTTGGGTGAGATGATGAGCTCTTTGATCCTCAGTTTCCTCAACTGTAAAATGGGTATAGTAAGAGTTCCTGCCGCAAAGCATTGTTGAAAAAACAGGGTGAAAAGCTATGTGCGAAGCATGTAGCCCAAGGCTAGGCAGAGTCAGGTCCCAGTAATGGTAGGTGAGGAAGGCTCAGCGGGCCGAGATCTAGGCAGGGTTACTCTGGGTCAGAGGGAGTGACCTGTCCAGGGCAACAACAAGTGCAGTTAGGGGAAGCCCTCTAGGAGGGCTCCATATAGACCACCTCTTTGCAGCCATCACGATGGACCAGGAACGAAGCAGTCTGCTTTGAGAGTTCATTCATTTATTCACTACCTATTTGTGCAGGTCTGCTGGGTGGCCGGCACTGAGCCATGCGCTGGGGATCCAATGGGGCTAAAACAGACGGGTCCCTGCACGGACAGAGCTCACCGCCTAGGGAGACGTCCATCAAGTCATCCCATTAATGAACGTAATCCCATATGCAAAGGAAGGCAACACAGTGAGGGTAAATAGCAAAGAAACCCACCACTCAGCAGACAGAGCAGCTTGTCTGGAGGTCCCAGTTCACCATGACTGCTTGGGACGAGGCCAGTGACACCTCCTGTGTTTTAGAAAGACACTAAAAGGCATACGGCTTTAAAGCCTGATGCACTGCCTTTGGGCTTTTCTCTGCCTCTTACCAGCTGTGCGGCTTTAGATAAATTCCTGGACATTCCCGACTGTTAGTTGCCTCACCTGGCAAACACCAGCTAGTAGTCATCATGAGGGAGCACTTCTATCCTTGGCACCAGTCCCCTCAGCCCTAGAAGGGGCTCCAGTATCAGATGTTATGGTAGAAGAGGACCATGAGAGTCCCTTCTCATCCTACCCCTCAGAACTGCGGAGGAAGTCTGGTTGTCCGACGCCCTGAGCGAGGCCTGGCTGGCCTGGGCAATCACCGGCTTGTTCTCTGGGAACTCGAAAGCCTGATTTCCAGCCCCGTGAGCCTCCTTCCTCGGCAGGCTCCAACCCAGTCGCTAGAGGTTGGCATGGGTTTCTCAATGACGGAGCCCACAGCCCTAGGACCCTTAGGAGCCAGACGTAAGTGTCTTTGAAGCTGAACTACTTTTTAGCTGTGTGGCTTTAGATAAGCTACTGAACCTCTCTGTGCTGCAGGTCCTCCTGTACAATGGAGATAATACCAGGTCTGTTGTAGGTGTAAGTGAGTTGTGGTGTGTGAAGCACTTAGGGCAGCGCCTGGCACAAAGCAAGTGCCAAGCTGATTGGCTGCTCTGACTATTATTTCTATCATCACGACTGTCGTCACTCTGGCCTCTTGCTCCTGGTGGGTTTCCAGCTAAAGAGGATCTCCAGGCCCCAGAGCTTCAGGGACGTCCCCTATGCATTCACCCTTGCCCCCCGCAGCACTCGAGGCTCAGTCCTGAAGCCCTAAAGGGAGCAGATGAGTCACTGTCGTGCCACAGAAAGGGTAGCCTCCTTCTCCACCACCCCCCCACCCGGCCCCGGCACCGACCGGCCCACACTGGCATACCTGGTCCTCCTGTTTCCTGGCCCCGGCCCAGTGAACAGCCCTTACCACTCACTCTTCTTCACAGAGTCCTTTCCCAAACAACTTCATCTCCAGTCCATTTTAGGGAAGTGGAGACCGAGGCCCAGAGCAGCTGCGGGGCTCCCTCATGGCCCTACAGCTGGCCACCCCCGGGACCCAGGTACCCTGCCTGAGCCCGGTACACCGTCTTCCCTCAGACCATTCCCAAGTTGCCTGTCTCCCCTTCTGCCTGCGTGACAGTAAATCATTTTAAAGACTTGGCATTTCCGAGAGGAGCTGGAAAATACCAGGCCGGAGTTCAGAGCGTGTGAAGCGTCTTTCATTTAGCAAGTCCTGCGTGGCAGCTGGAAGGGGCGGGAGGGCTGGGAAATGTCACGGGGAGGAGCTGCCAGCGGCTCCCTGCCCTGGCCCTGCCCCTGCCCGACTGCCCACAGACAGGCCACGCACCTGCTGACATTTAATTCCTCTGTAGCTGACAGGGAGGAAGGCTTCCCTCCAGTGCAGGTTTGAAGGCACCTGCTGTGATTTCCCTGGGGGCTGAGAGGTAGCCCAAGGGGGGAGGGGCCCCAGGCAGAGGAGGGGGAAGGCAGAGGGGCTGGGGAGCGAGCCTCAAGGAAGCTGAGCCTCCCTGTGAAGTCATAAACGGTGGCCTTCACCGTCACCAATGCATTTTTTTAATTGAAGTAAAATAATGTATAACATTATGTAAGTTTCAGGTGTACAACGTTATAGTTCCACATCTGTATACATTACAAAGCGATCACTGCTGAAGGTCTAGTTACCATCCATCACCATACAGTTGACCCCTCCGCCCTGTGTGCCCATGCCCCAACCCCCTTCCCCACTGGTAACCACCAATCTGCTCTCTGAGTCAGATGCATCTTTAAATCTCCGTCCCCAACCCCAATCTCCAGCTCCCTGGGCTTCATAAACTCTCCCCAGTCAACTTGGGCATGATGACCCCAGCTCTTCAGCTCCACTGAGCACAGTGAGAATCTGCCCGGCACCACCATTACTTGGGACCCACAGAGCTCAGTCCCTCTTCGAGCCTCAGTGGCCATGACTGTAAAATGGGGGCAATCATGACACCCACCTTGCAGGACTGTGATGTGAAGTGGATGAGCTCCTGCAGGGAAGCTAATCACGGATGAGCCTTCTGTGATAGGGTTTCTCCTGAGGCCTCAGGCCATGGCCCAAGTGACCATCCCTCCCCCTCCAGCCAAGGGCCAGCCCTAATCCACGGAAGCCCTATGGAAGGAGGCTGACTAAGGAAAAATAATAGCCGGGGTTGTATATGCCAGGCACTGTGCTAAGCCCTTTATGCACTTTTGTTACCACCCGTGAAATAGGTCATTTTCCTCTTCCCGAAGCTCAGAGAGGTTGGATGCTTTGTGCAAAGCACTCCTTCCATCCCCTTTTGATTTCCAGCGTCCCGGAACCCTCCTAGGCGTGCCCCTCCGCCTGAGCTAATATAACACATGCCTGTCCACACGCTAATACACAAGACTTGACAGTGCCGGACAGCTGCCCGAGTGCTCGGCCGTACATGGGCCTCTCACTGCTGCGGCCTCTCCCGCTGCGGAGCACAGGCTCCGGACGCACAGGCTCAGCGGCCATGGCTCAGGGGCCTAGCCGCTCCGCGGCATGTGGGATCTTCCCGGACCGGGGCACGAACCCGTGTCCCCTGCATCGGCAGGTGGACTCTCAACCACTGCGCCACAGGGAAGCCCTCCCGTGGGTTTTAATGTGGAATCTATAGATAGGCCTCCAGGGATCTGGGAACCCGTGACCTTGTGGGTCATATTGTGAGTGCAAGGGGAACCTCCAGCCATGGAGCGGCTCTGGAGCCCTCTCCAGAATCTGCAAGGTTCATGACCCCAGTGGGGTGAGGAACCCACGGGGCCCACGCGCCGAGGCTGCTGTGGAGGCTTCATGAGGCGAGCCGTGTGAAGCCCCTCGTATCACTAACGCTATGGGCCTGCAGGCAAGGTGTTACCTAGAAGGGGAGTCGGCAAGCTTTTTCTATAAAAAGGGTCAGGTAGTAAATATTTTGGACTTTGCAGACCAGTCTCTATTGCAACTTTTCAACTGCAAAGTTGCAGCTCAAAAGCCGTCAAAGACAATAGGTAAACCCTATGGGCGTGACTGTGATCTCATAAACTGTTTACAGAAACAGGCAATGGGGCTTCCCTGGTGGCTCAGTGGTTGAGAGTCCGCCTGCCGATGCAGGGGATGCGGGTTTGTGCCCCGATCCGGGAAGATCCCACATGCCGCGGAGCGGCTGGGCCCGTGAGCCATGGCCACTGAGCCTGCGCGTCCGGCGCCTGTGCTCCGCAACGGGAGAGGCCACAACAGTGAGAGGCCCGCATACTGAAAAAAAAAAACAGGCAATGGGCCCATTTGGGCTTTGACCCATAGTTTGCCAACCCCTGCTTTAGAAGATGGAGCCCTTCTTAGTTTGGGTCCTGTACCTTCTCTGAACCTCTGCCTGCCTCTCTCTGTGTTATTGATGCTAAAGGTAAGAAAAAGTAGCAAAAGTACCATTCATTCAGGTCTTAGGTTGTACCAGGCACTGTTCTCCATTTTTCAAGGGACTTAACTCATTTCGCCCTCATAGCGTTTTGGTAAGATGGGTAATATTATTAGTTCCATTTTAGAGATGAGGAAACTGAGGCAGCGAGGTGAAATGAAATCCCAGGTCCAACTGGGGTTGGACCCTGTATTCTGACCCCAGTTCTTAACCAGGGCATGGGTGGAGCAGGGGCAGGGGTGAGAGACCTTCTCTGTCACCCCCGGCTCTCTGGGGGCTACTCCCAAGTGTTTGGTCCTGCAGCCAGAGCTGGCTTGGCCCCTTGGCTTTCTGCCCCTCGGCAGGTCTCACCTGCCGCGGCCTGCCTGCCTGCCTCCTTGCCCGTCTCTGGGGACCCAACATGGACTCCCCCTTCTCGTGGCTTCAAGGCGGGGGCTCATCTGAGCGCATCTATGATCGGTGTTGTACATGAGAAGGTGCGAGTGTAAAGCTGGCTGAAGAGCATAATAGAATTTATGGAAATTGCTGGCTCGTACCACAGCCCTAGCAATGATGGAGGTGATTATTAATTAATCATGGTCTTGGGGGAACAGTATCAGTGCAAGGAGTAATTAAAATGAAGCATTGTACAGTTGTACCGAATGATGATTTATGAGCCCGAGGAATTGCTGCTCTGCCCTCTCCCCTCCGGCAGGCTCAATGGGAAGGATTAACGGGAAGGATTGTTTTCAACAAAACCAGTGGCTTACGGATGGATTTCGATCTGGACATCATCAGCCTGAAGGAAGATGGCCTAGAGAAGGTGTGTGGGCTCAGGAGTGGGAGGGCAGGCCAACAAGCAGAGGCTCTTTAAATCCCCTAACCAGACCCCAGGCAGAGACCCAGAGCGAGGGGGCAAGACCCAGTCCATCTGCCCCCTTGGGACTCAACATGACCCGGTGTGGCCAGTGCCTTGGCCCATCAGAGAACATGAAGGCCTTCTCAGACTGGAGGGGTGCAGAACCCAGTGGCCTGTCCACGGCAGATACCCAAAGCATCACCCTGTGGGCAAGGGCCATCAGAGATGCTTACCCTGGAAAGGAGATGAGAGGCTCAAGGGGCAGACGGACTAAGTCCCTGCAGGGCTGTCATGGGGCAGAGGGACAGACGTGTCCTTAGGTGAGAGAAACTTTCTAATGACCAGGGGATGCCTGCATGGGGAGTAATGAGCTCACTGTCACTGGAGACATTTAAGCAAAGACTGAACAAAGCGATTGCTCGTCTGGGGGCCTGGAGGTGATTCTTACTCTTGGAGAGAGGTTGGAGCAGGTGGATTCTGAACTCCCCACTGTACGCTTGGAAGGCCTCTGTGATTCCGGGGAATTTCAGTGCAGAAAGCAAGCCCACGGGCTGGGCCTCCCATCTGGTTGCCATAGAAATGTTTGTAATGGGGCCGATTCTGATCCCTGGGAACCTTCAGCATATTCTGACAAAGCCAGGTTGCTGACCTGAGAAGGGAATTTCACATTAGCCCCTGATTCTCAGCATCCCCTGGGACCTCGGAGCTAGGGGCTCAGCCACACCCTCTCCCACAGCAGGCTGGTCTCTGGGAGCCACCAGGGCACCTCTCCAACCCTGGGAGAGGGGGGTGTCTAAAATGCAAAGAGGCCAGAAGTGAAGCGGCCACCCCTGATCCTTCAGGAACCCTTGATTCCTCTACTCTCCTCCTCTGCCCTCTCTGGTCCGGGCCTCTTCCTTGGATTATTTTAACACCCCAACCTGGCTTCCCACCTCCACTCCCGGGCCCTCCAGCCATCCTGAGTGTACACACAGATGAAGATCTATCCTGCCCTGGGACTGAGCATGGCTCCCCAGTGCCAAAGCATTCAGTATCAGTCCCTCACCCGGCCTTGAAGGCTCTCGAGGAAACGCCCCGGTTGCCTCTCCAGGCCTAGTCTCCACTGCCCCACCCACAAACGTTCCCCATGGCCCAGTCATACCCACTCCCTCCTGCACCTCCAGGCCTTTGCCCTTGCGAGCTCCCCAGTTGCACGAGTAGCCTGTTTCCTTGGTTCATTCCCACAGTCATGGACCTGGCTCTGCCTGTGTTGCACTTTGTGGCCGAGGTGACTTCATTCAATCCTGAGTTTCCCACAGACTCATGGGGCCACTGTGCTGGGGCCGGGTGGCCAGGGCAACCACTCTTCTGCAACTCTTTCAGCCACATACAGCATCAGTCCCCTAAGGACAGGCGCTGTGCCCTCTGCTCCTAAGATGATCGCGGCCCGTTGGTCCAACCCTATTCAAACTATAGCTTATCAAGCACTCTGCCAGCTCCAATTTAAACTCCTGCAGTGCTAGGGAGCCCCCTTCCTCCTCTGGCAGGACTACTGCAATAGTTGTCACTCAGTCTGTCTCAGTCGCTGTCTCAGCTCTCCATCTCTGGGGATAGCCTAAAATTCTAAGGATGGCAATTAGATGGCAGGTATGCCACCACCTCCCACTCCTGCACCTGTGGCAGGCATCAGTAGTTGCCCATCAGAGCACTCTTGCCATCTGAGCCTACCCGCAGCTCCCGCCAGCCCTCCAGCAACAACACAAATCAGCTACTACTCGAGAAAAACTCTTTACTATACCTAGACACAGGTGGCCAGATTGAGGGCGGAGAGCCTCTGAAGCCTGGGTCCTCCTCAGTCTTAACTGTTCTCGCAATCCCACGGCACCTGGTGTCCAGCAGGTCCTGCAGTTGGAGCTCAGTAGATGCTTGCTGGGGTGAGAGCTCCTGCTGGTCACTTGGCCGCCAGCCAGCTGTCTGTTGAGCGCCTCCTGCACCCAGGCCCGCCGCTAGGGTCCCTCGTGCTGGGCTGGGCTCCGAGCTCAGCCCCCTTGAGAGAAGAGCCTCTTTGACGCTGTCTGCTTGTCTGCTCTCCTCTTGGCTCTGGGGGCGGGGTCTGCATAGACAGAGATGCCGCCCAGAGAGGGTGCTGAGCCCCCAAACACAGCTGCTCTGCCTCTCATCACTTCTGTTTGCTGAGCCGGGTCATAACTGATCCAGCCAGCTCCAGCCGGTGGCTTTGGGGGGATTAAGGCAGAATTACGCAAGCATAATTACATGTCTCTCTGCTATGCATAGCTCTCTTAATGGGATGTTTGCATTCGACCTCCCTGTTTAATTGATTAAGTTTCCTGAGTACCCCACCCCAACTGGGACAAGGACAGAATGGGCAGGCCAGAACCTTCCTTGAGAGAGAGGAACTGCGATGGACGCAGAGCTGGGCAGAGTTGGGTCCCAGAGGATCTTCAATAGGCCCAGGTCTTTAGAACGACTTGTAAACTTGATTTTCCCTTGCTTCCCTCCAGCCCCAGGCCTCGTATCCACAAGGGCACCATGGGGACAGAGGTTATGCCACCTCGGCCAGAGTGTCTGCCACCATTAGGTGTGAAACCACAAAGCAAGCTGCCTTCTAAGCGAGTGGCATCCAGTGCCCCCAGTGAGGGTTTTCTACTCTATTCTGCCCCCAAATAGCTGCAAAGACCAGCGTCCTGCTACGCCTGCCTTCGTGCACGTGACACACCTCGTTGTCCTTCCACAGATGCCTAGGAAACATCTCCCTCGCCCCGGGCCCTGTCCTGGGCTTTGGAGGGCATCTGGCCCCAGAGCTGGCACACGCTGAGACCCAGTGAGCAGCTGGGTGCCCAGGTCTTCCCCAGGAGGCGGGAGGCCCCCCAGGCTCAGGGTGACTCTGTCCCAGGGCAGGACCTGGCCCTAACCCTAACTGACTTCCTCGTGGCGTCTGCTCCATCCCAGGCTGGCTTCCGCTGTGCTCCCTGGGCCGTCCTTATGTTCATTTTCTCCCTCTGCATTTTCCCTTCCAGCTGTGGCGGGTTTGCTAGCAAATGGGGAGGTGGCAGAACTCAGGAGACTGAACACCTTGGGGTTTTCCTCTGGGAAGGAGGGAGGCAGCAGGGTTGCCAGAAATGTTGGCTCGAAACACATTAGCGATGACGCTACTCATGAAGGATGGGAAGGAGACGAGGAGGTTGCTGGCGTGGAGAAAGGATGGAGAGACCACGGACTCAGCCTCCTGTTCTCCATCTGTCTGTCCATCCAGGTTGGGGTGTGGAGTCCTGCCGAGGGGCTTAACATCACGGAGGTTGCCAGAGGCCGAGGCCCTAACGTCACCGACTCTCTGACGAACAGGTCCCTCATCGTCACCACTGTGCTGGTAAGAGCTGCAGCCCTGCAGGAGGGGCTGTGAGCTGGGGCGGGCTGGCCGTCGGGGTTGGAAAGACCTCTCCATCACCCCACGCAGCACAGGCCAGGCATCTCTTATGAGGCTGCTGGGAGGCTGGAAGATGGGGGAGGAAGGTGGAAACATTGAGGGTCCCTCAGAAAGCCCCCAGCGAGCAGATGGGAGACAGCAACGCTGCTCGTGGCCACAGGCCAGAGACCCCAGGAGGCGGCTGTGAGCAGCCTCTTCCCAAAGGCAGAGCAGGCCAGCCCTCCTGCCTGTCTGGGACCTGCTTGGCCAGCTCTGCTGCAGAGGCCTGTGTGTTTGCATCTCACTCTCACCCAGTCCCTGAGCCCCTGATGCCTGATAGGAACTGTGATGGGTAGAAGGAAGGAGGGGTGACCTGCCTTCTGCACCAGGACTTGGGGTCCACCTCTTCCACCCCAGTTCCCAGGAAAAAGGCCCTTCCCACTGGTCCCCCCAGCCCGGCAGGTGCTGGGAGCCCACACACGTGCCACCGCCCACAGTGTCCTGTCCCGAGTGCTCCCGGCCACGGCTATGACCTTTCTCCCTGCCACCCTCCCTCCACTGCCCAGGACTGAATAGTGCTTCCTTCTTCTGACCATTTCAACCCAAGGAATGGCTTTTGGGGTCTCCCACGCTCTGTGAGTCTTGAAACTCAGGGCGAGCAGAAGGACACCCAGGCTGCTAGCCTCCTTTGGCCAGTGCTGTGCGTGCTCCACGTGCACCAGCCCCACCTGGAAGGCCTCCAGGGTGTCCGGAGGCTCAGGACTCACCCTCTCAGAGACGTAGCACTGCTCTTGGGGCCCAAGCTGGGCCATGTAGTGGGGAGGCAGCCTGATCACAGCCCGGTGGATTCTGACCAAAGGCCCTTCGAGGACAATTTTGGCCCTGGTCAGCTTCTCCTTATAATGAAGCAAATATGATTGTCAGGACCATGTGCTGAGGTCACTCTATACCAAAAAAGGGGGCTCAAGCTGGTTTGGCCAGGCCCTACTGGACGGTCCTGTGCCCTCCCTCTAGGGCCAGGTATGTGCTCAGTGGCTGGGTGGTGGACACCATGGAGGAAGAAGGGATGTAATAGCTAAATGCCACCCTCCCAAGAATCTAGTGAGCAGCAGACTCCAGGGGCACCGTCAGCTTCCAGGGAGCAATTGTAGCCTATGGCTGTCATCCCCAGTCTCCAGGCTTATGACTATTAAGAGCATCCACGTTAAAGCTGATGGAGACCTAGCAGTTCTGAACATGCTGCTGATAGAGCCAGAGGAGATGGCTGGGGAGACACCTCTCCACACCCACCTTTCGGGAGTGAGACCCTCACTGGCATCTTCCCCAAAACCAGACATCCTGCCTGCCTGGTTGACATTTTGTTAACTAAAAAAATATAAATATCAAGCTATAAAACCAGTAAGTTGAAAGATCTCATCAGGAACGGGGGAAAAAATTGTAAAAAGAAAAAATTTAGAGATGAGAAATAAAATAAGGATGTAGTATATGACACGGAGGATATAGCCCATATTTTATAATAACTATAAAGGGAGTATAACCTTTAAAAATTGTGAATCACTATATTGTACACCTATAACATAATAAAAAATAAATGAAAACGAATAAAGCAAGAAATAAAGATTAAAAAGACATGAAAAGAGCAAAGGGATTAGAAGGAAGTGTGATGAGCAATTAGAGGAATATTAATGTGGATAAAAATAGAAAAGATAAAAGGAAAGTTGAAAGAGAACAAAATAAAGGTGAAAAGGAAAATAATAAAGAGAAAAATGAAAATAAGGAATGAGATTAAAAGGAAAGCTACCAAGACAGACAAAAAATAGCATAAATAATTAACAGCTCTGGCTAGAGGAGGCGAAGAATGTAAACCCAAAATGTCAGAAAGCAAAAGGACGAAAGTGTGAGGAAGCTAAAATATAAAAGGGTAAAAAATAAACTAATAAAAAGGCGGCCAGAGCTTAAAAGCAGAGCTGCATACAATGCGAGATATAAAGAAAACACTTTTCAGAAGACGAGATTGAAAAAAGGTAAAACGGAGGCGCTCAGAGAGATCAGGAGAGAGAATTAAATGAGTTGAGTTGATTCAGCCACAAAACAATACTCTAACGGTAAGAGGGGAGCTAAAGATAATATGCCAAAAGGGTGCAAAATACACACACCTCCAGTGACCACAGGGTTAAATTTTATTAAAGTGACAGCAGCCCGGTTTCAAGGGCATAAGACCCTTCTGCAAAGCCACAGGGAATTTATCTTCAGCTGCAGAGGTAGAACCGCGCAGCTATTCTGTGCTCTTCTCACAGTTTCTTGGGCAATACTGGAAGCTTCTTGCAAAGGTCCTGACCTGCTGCACTCAGTTGCTCACTGAGGGCCCCGCCCACATCGTCCAGCTGGCTCTCAGCACCCCAAGGAAGGAGAGAAGCCCCGTTGGCTGGCAGCCTGGACGCAGCTCCGTCGGTTCCCCTGCCCTTCATCCGGGCAAACGGGAGCCCAGCAGCTCTTGGCGACATGCAAGTGTGACCAGGACACAAGGGCCAGACTGTGACGGTTAAGAGACTCAAACCTTTGGGTCTGAGTCCCGGCTTTACTGTTCACTAGCTGTACGACCCTGGAAAACTGCTTAGTCATTTGGTGTCTCTGTTCCCCATCTGCGAAAGAGAGGTGATAATAATTGTCCTTACTTTGTGGAGTTGAGAGGATGAATGATTAATAACAATAAATGGCACAGAGTGTGTGCTGTCTGAGTAATGGCTGCTCTTGTTATTATTGATTATAAATCCAGTCCCCAGTAAGCTCGGGTTTTAAGTAAGCAGAATGAGAGTTCTCGAGAAAACCTCTGCTTCCATCCACAACCAGCGCCCTGAACTTCACTGAAGATTGACCCCTGACCGTGGTCACAGAGCTTATCTCTGTCAGGGTGCATTATAAACTCTGAGCTTGGACTTGAATGTCTTTAAGGCCTGGTGGGCATTCCCTGGCTCACCACAGACCCCACCATTCCATACTGCTTACTCCTGGCTGCTGCTTATACAGGCATTTCCTGACTGGTCCCTGCAAGCGCTAGGGTTTGTGACCTCCTGAGCCCCTCGTAGCTCTAATCTCCTGCTGATACATAAAGCTCCACATCCCAACCGCCACCTCAAGGTCTGAGCCCTTGACCCTGACACTGTGATAGTCCCCTACCCCTGGGCTCCTTTGCCTTGGCCTCTGACATGGCTGCTGACCCACTTGAAGCAGATGTCCCACCATCCTCACCCCATTATGCAGGGTCAGATACTCGCATGGTCTGGGAGTGACCCATGATCCAGCTTCCTCCAGCCCCACTGTCCAGAGATCATGGATGGTTGGGTCTACTTCTTCCCTGAGAGAAGCCCAGCCTTTCCCGGAGGCAGAGTGGGGACAGAGGATGTGACACACAGCCTTTACACTGGTCCCCAAGAAACTCTGTGTCCAGCTGAAAATGTCCTCGGAGTCTCCTAAAAGTCTCAGCGTGGTCTGCATGTCCCAGAGCCCTGGGAAGGGTTGGTCAGGGTACAGTGCTCTCAGCTTGGGCTTTTGGGGACAGCAGCACCCGTTGTGGGGAGTGTCCAGCCCGGCCCAGCCCAGACGCTCTGGCTGAAAACCCAACCCCAAGCTTGGCAGCCTGAAAGCAGGGCCAGCACCTCCCACGGAGAGCACTGGCCCCGCCTCTCTGGAAGTGTGTTGTCAGGGCAACAGTGCTTTGAGTGACAGGCAGGTACCAAGCCTGGGTGCAAGAACATCCCCCAGCTTTGCCCTGGAGAACAGGGCTGGACCTGAGACCCTGATGAGGGAGTCTCTCCTCCTCTTCTGGTCCCTGGGATCTGGATGTGGCAGAGAACACAGGGAGATACGGGGGCTGCCCCCAAAGCCCCCTCTCTCCTCCTCCATCCTGAATCCCGGGGTTAGGTGCTAAGGTCGCATTACCCTGGACAGACAGATGGACAGAGCCCGGACCTTGCCCTCTCTGACCCCTCAGAGCCACGGGCTCTTCCCCCTTCCTGAGGCGGAAGCAGCAGCAGCAGCAAGAGGCTGGAAGCCTGCCCTCCCCACCCTCTCCCTGCCAGGCCCCAGCTTCTGCTCAGGTTCGCTCTTCCGTGAGCTCGTGAAAAATTCATCTGCCCAAAGCTCTGCTCACACACCAAGAAAACACACTCAACTCGCTCTGGGGGGGCCTGCTTTGGAAGGTTCAGGGTTCTTGGGGCTGCTGAAGTGAGCAGTGGTGTCGGCACGCGTGTGGGCACCTGTGCAGGTGTGGGATTGGCTACACACAGGTGTCTGGACATGCACCGTCGGGTGTGTTTGTGCCATGTGCGCATTGTAACCCATTGAGGTGCAACTGCTAGGCAAGCCGGACCTGCACACCTGGCACAAGAGAGGAGAAGCTGGGGAGACCAGGATGTGGGCCGGGAGAACCATCCCAGGCCAGGAACCACTCTAGACTCCACCTGCTGGGAGGACTGGACTCCTAATGCTCTGTCCTGGTTCTAACTGGCAGAAGCCGGGGCCTAGGGGCCAGGGTCCTTGGCTTCCGTGTCTGAGCAGGTCAGAACATCCGAGAATGCGGTGTATTCGTGCCAGCGGCATTGTGTGCATACACAGCGCATGCGTGTGCGGGTGTGTGTTAAGATGGCCTAAGCCAGAAGGGGCTTGGGAACAGAGCTCTTAGGTAGGTAACCCTTGGCTTTCCCCACCCCCCCCCCCAAGGCACCCTCTTCCAACTCCACAGGTCCTGTCACTCGGCTCTCACGCTGGTGAAACTAGACTGAGAAACTAGACTAAAAGCCCTAGCAATGAAAAGTAGGAAAAGCTTCTTTTTCTGGCCTCTTGTTTCCTGTGACTTGTTGCAGAGAAATATTACCCCCATTCCTACGGCTGTTCTCCCAGAGCAATAGGAGAGAGCGAAGTCATGAAATTGAGGGCACCTTCACTGAGCAATCGACTAGCAGCCGAGAGAGCTTGTGAACTGGCTGTCTGGACATTTCCAGGAATAAATTGTGAAATAGCCCATGAATAAGTAGTTGGCGGAGTTCAGAATTACCCCCTGGGAAATGTTGCAGGTCTAGAGACACATTACGAAGGCGAGCACCGTTTTAATGCTCTGGGCTTTGGCTGTTAAATATGTATGCCATCCGCAAAGCACTTCCTGAAATTAATGGCATTTTACAGCTGCTCCAAAGGCAGCGTATTTATATGAAGATGTATAGATTCTGGGGCTGGGGTGGCTTCGCAAATGAAGTGCTAATTTTAGAGGATAGGGCCTGGGAGGGTCTCGGAGAGAGGGTCAGGAAGTGAGCTATCTCAGGGACCTTTCCTGAAATAGCTTTCCGCTGCTAGCTATGATTTTTAACCTTTGGTGACATTGGGCGTGGTCTCTAGGCTGGACAGGTCACTTCAATAACAGGTCACCCCATGCCCAGAAAGATGATAGTGATATTAATAATATAATGATAATAATATTGCAGTTTACATTTGCCAGGCACTAAGTGCTTTTCACAGATTGACCCATCTTATCCTAACAACAATCCCGTAAGGTAGATTCTATTATTATCCCCATTTTACAGAAGGAGGTCGATTTTGCTTAGGAATCTCTATGTGGTTGGTGATTCACCTGGCAAAGAAGGTACCTTCTCTTTAATTCTTTCCTTGAGCTAACATCAGGGCTACCAGGTGCAGTGGTACAGTTCGTTCACTGCACAAGAGCATCTGACCTAACAGTTGAGATGGGACTGAAGCCTCACCCAGGCCCTCTCACCAGGCCCTGTGCCAAGGTTCAGGGCAGCACCATCCCAGAGATTAATTTGCACGAAGGCAGGGTCCACAGTAGCCTAAGTTCCCTTCCCTCCGTGTAGTCTCAGCCCCTTCCCCGGCACCTCCTCAACTCTTTTCTCCAAACTTGTGAGCTGCTCGGTTGGAGCTGGGGACGGGAGGCACCAAGATTTAGCACGGAGTCTAGCCAAAGGACCCAGCTTTTCACCCAATTAGACTGAGAGGTGGTTTGCTCAGAACCCCTTGGGGATTCAGACACTCCCTTGCCCTTTCTCTGCAACATCCCAAAGGACTTTGAAAACCGAGAATGAATCAGGCATGGGATGGGATTTTGAGAAGCAGCGCAGCCGGGGAACCAGGGCCAGAGGATCTAGCCCGCCCTCCGCAGCAGGAGCCTGGCAAGAGGCTGCCGGTGGGTTTCTGTGCCTGAGAACCCCTGACGAGGGCCTTCACTGCTCAGGGGCCCACAGTGTCAAGGGAATGGCCCCACCACTTGAGAGAATGACGATGCGCCTCCAGATGAGGTGTGTGCTCTTCTTATGGGCGTGTGGGCGTGAGCTTCCCCCCACAGGCGGATTCTGTCAGCTAAGGGTTGTCACCCATCAGCTGAAGGCTCGAGGCATTCCTTCACGAGGGGGTGCCAAGGTGGCTTGGGGGAAGGTTAAGGCCCAGAAAGAGGCCAAGGAGCTACAGGCAGGAAGGACTGAGCCTGAACTCCATCAGACTGTAATTCAACTCTTGTGTGACCTTGGGCAACTTACTGACCTTCTCTGAGCCTCAGTTCTCTCATCTATCAAATGGGGATAATGTCACCTATCTTTTTTTTTGACATCTTTATTGGAGTATAATTGCTTTACAATGATGTGTTAGTTTCTGCTTTATAACAAAGTGAATCAGCTATACGTATACATATATCCCCATATCTCCTCCCTCTTGCGTCTCCCTCCCACCCTTCCTATCCCACCCCTCTAGGTGGTCACAAAGCACGGAGCTGATCTCCCTGTGCTATGCGGCTGCTTCCCACTAGCTATCTGTTTTACATTTGGTAGCGTATATAAGTCCATGCCACTCTCTCACTTCGTCCCAGCTTACCCTTCCCCCTCCCCCCGTCCTCAAGTCCATTCTCTAAGTCTGCATCTTTATTCCTGTCCTGCCCCTAGGTTCTTCAGAACCAGTTTTGTTGGGTTTATTTTGATTCCATATATATGTGTTAGCATACAGTAATGTCACCTAGCTTGAAAGCTTATGAGCCTTTTTCACTCTGAAAAAGAGTTTAAATCAATGCCTGGTGCATAGTAAGAACTCAGTAAATGATGAGTTTGCTGAGAGTTCAACCCATCCACCTCCGTTCCTTACTCTGTGTATCTCATACTGGACGAGGTCAGTAGCTTCTTTCCAAGGTTTTCCTGCCTCTACTCCCAGTTATTCTTCACAGGGTTGCCAGGGCTTTATTTCTAAATGAGAAATCAGACAGTCATGCCCTTTCAAAGCCCTTCACTGGCTCAAAGCCCTTCACTGGCTCCCTATCACGTGGGAGGGAGGGAACCTAATGTGGGACAGCTGTCACCTATGCTCTGGACCCACAGGCCACCTTCTGAGGACCCCCTGCCCACTAGGGAGAGGCACCATGTGACTCAGGGCCTCTGGCACAGTGAGGTGGTTAAGAGCTCCTGCTCTGGGACCACACCGACTTGAGTCAAATCCTCTCTCTATGGCAGCTGAGTGACCCCCCACGAGTTACGTTATCCTCGTGGATTCACTTTGTACATCTGCAGAATGGAGCTACTCGTATCTACCCCCAGAAGGCTGAAACTCAGGCTAAGGGAGGCAATACCAGCTACTGTCCACTGAACCCTCCTAATCTGCTGGGCTCTGCACTGGACCCCCACGGGCACCATCTTGTCTGCTGATTTGCTGACGCCTGGCACGTGCAAATGCAAACTATCATAGTTATCAGGAATCACTCACTGGCAGGTCCTAACGCTGGGGACTAGATCCTTGGAAAGAGAGAAAGGTGTCAGGGAGCAGGGAGGTCTCATCTGTTAGACAGGAGCTGGGGAGCAGTCAGGGAAGAAACGATGAAGGGCCTTCTGCAGCAGTGTGCTCACACTGGAGCAGACATCAGAACCCCCGGAGGGCTTCTTACAGCACACCTTGCCAGGCCCCACCCCAGAGTTTCTGGTTCAGTATGTCTGGGTGGGGCCCGAGAATGTGCTTTTCTGACAAGTTCCCGGGTGGTGCTGCTGGTCTGGGGACCACACTTTGGGGACCACTGGCCTGTGTTGACGGTGCAACAGAGAGAGCGTGGGATTCAGAATCACAGTCTTGAGTTGGAATCCCAGTTCCACTAGTTTCTAGCTCTGTGATCATTGGACGATCAAATCAATAAGGACCTACTAAGTGCTGTGTGCACGTCAGTAGGTGGCCATCTGTGAGGCACAAAGTTGGCTCTCAGGAAGTACACTTTCCCTCTCCTGACTTAGCAGGCCATTCTGAGCAACCCCTAAAGATGGCTTAGAACACCCTTGCAGAGGACCTGGCCCAAGCTTTCTGGCCCCAGCTGGACCTGCTCCACCCACTCAGCCTTTGTCTGCCCCTCTCCCATCTGTCCCCGCAGGAGGAGCCCTTTGTCATGTTCCGGAAGTCCGACAGGACCCTGTTCGGGAATGACCGGTTCGAGGGCTACTGCATCGACCTGCTCAAGGAACTGGCCCACATCCTGGGCTTCTCCTACGAGATCCGGCTGGTGGAGGACGGGAAATATGGGGCACAGGACGACAAGGGCCAGTGGAACGGCATGATCAAGGAGCTCATTGACCACGTAAGTGAGGCGGGAGCACAAGGGACCAAGGACCTCCCAGGAGGCGTGGCCAAGTCCTCTGTGCACGTCAGGGTGGGGCATCCTGGCAGAGAGCAGCCCTGGGGGAAGGAGAGATGGAGACAAAGGAGCCATTGGTACAGGCTCACCCAGCACAGACTAAACATTGCCTGCCGTCCAGCTCAGGGCCTTCAACTTTCCAGAAGCATTTTCTATCAAATACCTGTTAATGAATGGAATGGATCTGTACCACCAGACCCCTCATATTCCTTCTCTCATTTATCCTTACAACAACCCAGTGAGGTAGGTACTGTTATTACCACCCATTTAACAGACAAGGAAGCTGAGGCAGAGAGAGGTGAAGGTTCCCAGCTAGTAAGCAGTGGAGCTGGGACTCAAAGAATCTTTGGAGGCTCTCCGCTTCTGGAGCCTTGGGCTCTGACCTCTGCAGAAAGCCATCTGACCCCAGGACCCAGGGCAGGGAAGGTTCACATAGTAAGTCTTTGCAACCTGGAAAGCCTCAGCGAAAAGGATTATCACTTCGCCTCTCCAGGTACAGACAGGCAGCAGCAGGGCCTTCTTGTGTTAGCCCTCCTGCGCCTGTCAGAGGGGAGCTGGGAAGGGAAGGAGGCTGGAGCTCAGAGCAAGAAGGCTCAGGCAGAGCCTCACTGGTGGAGTCATTTCCTCGGCCCTAGGAAGCGGGTCTCCCAGGGAAGGCTGGCGGCAGAGACTAATGGTAAAGAGCATGAACTGGGGCTGGATTTGATTCCCACTCTCCCACTTACTAGCTGTGTGCTCCTGGACAAGTTTCTTAACCTCTTTGTGCCTCAGTTTCCTCAGCTGTAAAATGGGAATGATAATAATAGCCCCCTCCCCCACGGGCTGTTGTGAGGACTAAGTTCACCTGTGTGTACTGCATAGTTAGTACCGTGTCAGTACTTGCTTCTGTTGTTTTTATTTTTATCATTACGTTGAGGCCGGGGAGGGGGCTTCAGAAAGTCCCTTTTTCTCCCTGAGCTCATTTCCTAACTCAACGGTGAGAATAATGATACCTGCCCTGTGTTCTTCCCCACTTGTTGTCAGAGGCGACAACTGGTGGGGAAACAGCTCCTAGATGGCGGAATTCAGTCGAAATGGGAGGGAGTGGTGTTGTCACCGTTATTGGTAATAACTGTAATTATTATGGAAATTAGTCAGCAAGCCCCACAGGCATCTCCATTTATCAGCTCCCCCCTCCCTCCGAGCTTCATGAGTGGGGCTCTGGAGCGTGGGGCTCCGGGTGGGTTCTGAGCCTGTCGCTTGCAGAGGTGAGGTGGGCTGGGGAGGAAGCGGGGATCCCATGGACCGTGGAGGCCACATGCAGAAGTAAACGAGGCTGATGCCAGTCTTGCAACCCACAGCCTCCCCAGGGGCCCGAGAGCTCTGCAGAGCCATTTGCAAAGGGGTGGATTAGAAAATTCAGCAGCAGCCAGACCTTCCTAAGCTGACCCTCAGCTGGAGAAAAGAGGGGGTCTCATCCCTGGCCTCCATGCAACCCGGTATCCATCAAGACCGTGGCCCCTGATGGCACATGCGGGCACCTTGTTAAACCCGATTCCCTACAACTGATGAGCCTGTTAATCCTAGCTTGGTGCCATTTTTAATAACATCGTAACCATGTATTAGTGTCGTCAGGTAATTAGTCTTCTCACTAGCTCATAGAAAGCGTGGTAGAAGCTTGGCAATATTATTACTTCCTTAGTAGGGATCTGAACGAAGATGTAAAAATGATGAATGCCCACCTTTGCAAGGATCTGCTCCCCGAGGCCCATTTGGAGGCCCTGGATGGAGCCTCTGACCAACAGGACTTAAGTCCTTCCCTGACACTCTGCTCATCTCTGTCCCATGCCACAGGCCTTCCAAGGAGCCAGGGTTATGGGGGAAGATAGGGTACCTAGAGGGTGTGTCCCTCTCCTGCTCACATACTTGCCTTCCCCGAAGTTGCCTCCAGCTATGGGAACAAAAAAGGTGATTGGACAGAGCAGTGATTTCTCCATCCATCACCCCATCTCTCTCCCCGATCATCACTCTCTCCATCTTTACTTCCTGCTCTCTCTCACTCCGCCTCCCCCGAAAGTCTCCTACTCCTGTCCCTGCCTTAAATTACTCCCGTGTATTTTAATGACTTTGGAATTCAATAGAGATGGGTTCAAATTCAGGGTCTAGCACATTGTAGCTGACAGTGGGAAAGTTATTGAACCTCGCTGGCCTCTATTTCCACCTCTAGGAAATGGGAATAATTTTAAAAGCCTTCTACCTAGGGTTCTTGGGAAGATTTAATGAGCTACAGCACAACACGCTCAGAACACGGGAGCTATCCTGCTCCTCCCCATTTCCTCCTGTCTAAAGTATGCACACAGGGCTTCTCTGGTGGCGCAGTGGCTGAGAGTCCGCCTGCCGATGCAGGGGACACGGGTTCGTGCCCCGGTCCGGGAGGATCCCACATGCCGCGGAGCGGCTGGGCCCGTGAGCCATGGCCGCTGAGCCTGCGCGTCCGGAGCCTGTGCTCCGCAACGGGGGAGGCCACAACAGTGAGAGGCCCGCGTACCGCAAAAAAAAAAAAAAAAAAAAGTGTGCACATGCGTGGCCGTGATGGCAGTGGGAGAGTTGGCCCCTCGGCCGTGGTCACCCTGGTGGGCCACAGTGGCCTGGGATCTAGTCCTTGCTCCTCTGAATCCAAATTGGAGCCTCAGGGAACTGACTCATACTGATCAGACTCACGGGGGATTGAGGCACCCCCAAGGCATCACCCCCTTTCTACAGTGGGGGCCTTTCCTGACATCTACCATCAAGAGCTTCTGTCCTGGCACCACGAGCCTGGGATCCTGCTAGGGATTATGGAGACGGAGCCCTAAGTACGGAAAGCCTGAAGCCAAGAGGGCACGCTGCTGCTGGAGAAGCGGGCAAGAGACAAGACTTGAAAAGCCTTGGGTGCTAAAGTGAGGAATTTGGTTTTAATCCTGTGAGCTACAAGGCACAGCTGAAAGATGTAGAGCAAGGGGGTGACATCAAATTGGGACTTGTGCTCCGGGCTAAGCTGGGGCCAGTCTGGAGGCCAGCACTGGGACCTGGGTGGAGGAGAGCATGGTGGCCTCCGAAGGTTGTGGTCAGAAAGGAGGAAAGTAGATGGAATAGGATGGAGACGTGAAGGTAGAATTGATGAGGTTGGTGATTGGCGGCATGAAGGAGGCAAGGAGAAGGGAGGGAGGAATCAAGGACAAGTTGTGAAATTCTAGCTTGGATGGCTGGGGCGGTGGTGAGGTCATCCCCACAGGATTTGGTAGAGGTTCAGACATCATGTTGGGATTGGGGTCTCAGGAGGTGGCTGCCGTAGGGCTGGGCACTCAGAGGAGGTGGCAGGGCTGGACGTGGAGGTTTGGAGTCACGAACACAGCCTCGGGGGAACCTTGGGACACAGACAGAAACAGAGGCGGGGATTGCTGGGGAGAGAAGAGAGGAGGACCTGGGGTGAGACCCTGAATGGCGTGGAAGTGTGAGGAGGGGATGAAAAAGAGGCCTCAACAAGATGCCCGAGCCCGCAAGGCCAGAGAGGAGGGAGGAGGGCCAGGGAGCATGGGTGATGGAGGCCAAAGGAGGAGAGGCTTCTGGGAAGGCATGGACACAGGGTCTCAAGCAGCAGGTGGGGAGGCGGAGGGAGACGAGGACGGAACAGCACCCACGAGTTGGCACAAGGTGCTCTCCTGGGGGCACAGGGTCAGGCCCCACACAGGCTCCCTGAACCCCCCGGCCTGGTCTCTTGCAAGCTTTCTTTTCGGAGGCCGAGGAGGCCTGTCCTGGCTGCTCTCCCAGGCCTGTGAACAGAGAGGGGGAGGCGAGGATGAACGCCCTCCAGGCCACAGGAAGCCATTCATTCATTTTTTTTTTTTTTAACATCTTCATTGGCGTATAATTGCTTTACAATGGTGTGTTAGTTTCTGCTTTATAACAAAGTGACTCAGTTATACATATACATATATCCCCATATCCCCTCCCTCTTGCATCTCCCTCCCACGCTCCCTATCCCACCCCTCTAGGTGGACACAAAGCACCGAGCTGATTTCCCTGTGCTATGCGGCTGCTTCCCACTAGCTATCTGTTTTTTGTTTGTTTGTTTTTTGTTTTGTTTTGTTTGTTTAACATCTTTATTGGGGTATAATTGCTTTACAATGGTGTGTTAGTTTCTGCTTTATAACAAAGTGAATCAGTTATACATATACATATGTTCCCATATCTCTTCCCTCTTGCGTCTCCCTCCCTCCCACCCTCCCTATCCCTCCCCTCCAGGAGGTCACAAAGCACCGAGCTGATCTCCCTGTGCTATGCAGCTGCTTCCCACTAGCTATCTACTAGCTATCTGTTTTACATTTGGTAGTGTGTATATGTCCATGCCACCCTCTCACTTAAGCCATTCGTTCTTTTATCTCGAAGTTGTTACATCTCACTAGAGCATGTAAGGTGTTTTCCCTGTCTCATGGAGGCGGCTAGACCAAGATGGCTGAGACAAGGAGTGGTCATGGCTAGCCCTGGCGTGTCTTCCCTTCCCCTGTGAAAGAAATAGCACTGCCCAGGTGTCCCTCTCAGTGTCAGTGTCCCTGCCCAGTGTCACCGTGTAACACTGAGAGCAGAGCAGAGAAGGTGGCACAGCTCCAAGGACCCATTTCCCCTCCTGACTCTTCTTCCAGACAGACAGTGCCTTTGGACTGTGCTGGCGCTGCCCGCACCTGGCGTGGGGCTGGGCACGCAGAGCAGGCATTGATGAATGAAGGATGTATGAATGAGCACGTGGACTTGCACACCATCCCCAGAGACACGGCCATGGGGTCATGACTACTGAGCTTCCCACCCAAGGTGTGCGAGCAGAGGGTCTGGTGTCAAGGCCGTGACCGACCCCGTCACGCACTGTGTCCCCTGCCTTCCAACCAAGAACCAGATCTTAGTTCTGGCCAGCATGCGTTGGTCTTAGGAGGGGCCCCAAATCCCTGTTTGGGTGGCCAGGAAAGGCTCTACCAAGCCACGTCCTTCAGGCTGGCCAGTGCACTTTGAAGCAAGGCATGCTGGGAGCTCACCTGGGGTAGGTCAGAAGCCTGGATGGGACAGGGCAGGTGAGGGCAGGGAAGCAGATGGACTGAAAAGGTAGCCTCTTGTCAGGGCAGCCAGGTTGCCCAGAGCAATGACTGAGGAACTCTGGGGAAGCTTAGGATCTACCTGAAGACGACCAAGTAAGCAGGTGAGGGATGCAGGAAGGACTTGGGCTACATTGAGATTCACTGCAGGGTTGTCAGCTGCCGGGACCCAGCAAGCAGAGACTAGCCTGGGAAAGACCTGGAAAGAGCCTGGCAGGAGGTCAGGGTCCAGATAACCAGTGCAAGAAAGGACAAGGAGCAAAGCAGCAACAGAGCTGCAGGGGTGAGGGGGTTGCTGGAGGGAAACCAAGGGTGGAGGAAGCAACGGGAAGAAGCTGGCCCTCCCGCTGAGGATCATGCCTTCCTTCCTTCCACAAAGCTTTATGGAACCCTATCTCAGCCTGGGCTTCTGGAGGGCAGGGGCTGACGAGGCTCAGACGCTACTACTGCGTGGGTTGGGGGG
Organism: Leucopleurus acutus; assembly: GCF_964270905.1. NCBI lineage: Eukaryota > Metazoa > Chordata > Mammalia > Artiodactyla > Delphinidae > Leucopleurus > Leucopleurus acutus. Next base: position 164,082,454 of record NC_139143.1, read on the forward strand.
GGATGCCGGGGAGAGTCAGGGCACGGAAGAGGAGCAGAGGGGAGGGAAAGCTGACATGAGGACGCAGCCTTGAGCTGGTCACCACTGAGTGCTACTGATCCAAGTCTGCACCCCAGAAAAGCCTGGCAAAGCGTGTCTCAGGACCACCTCTCGGGGTGAGGGGAAAAGGGGGAACAGGCTTATCCACCGGCACCTGACGTTCATGCATTTCTGGGTTTAGCAGGCATGGGAGCCAATCAGGGCCCTGCAGCAGCGTCCACAGGAAGTTATGGGGGAAGCGGGGCAGGTGAGACAGGAAAGAAGGGGACAAGAGGTGTCCAGGTGGGCAGGAGGTGACATGCTGGCAGCTTGTGCCTGCGTGAGGTTGGTCGTGGCCAGAGGGTCTGACCTGGTGCATGAGACGGGTGAGCCAAGCACACATGACGGGCCAGACGCGGGGCGGTGACTGGAGATATAGGAGCAACCAAGGTCAGCGTGGTTCCTGCCCCTCTGGGAACAAGCAATGAAGCAACCAAGTTAAATTTCAGTAAAATTTTGATCGGTGCTGCGAGGAGGTATATGTACAGGGGACTTTGGGAGTGTAAAACAGGGAAATGACTCAGGCTTCCCTGCAGAGGTGACTCTGGAGCTGAGACTTGAAGAATGAAGAAGAGATATGCAGGGCTTAGATGGGGGTACCGACCTGGGTGGGGTCGCCGAGGTTGCTGAAGTCTCCACCCTCATCAGGGGTCCGGCAGGGCTGGTAGGACCATGCCGGGGCAGACCCTGGGTGGACGCCGGCCTTGTGGACAGGCAGGGAGTGGAGAAGTGGGGATCTTACAGAGATGCGAATGGAGGTGCCATGAAGCGGGGAACGCCAGCTGAGCTGTCCTGAAAGACAGCCCTGTGGGGACTCAGGAACCGGCCATTCTCCCAGGCCTGGGAAAGGCACGGGCTTCATGTCTCACTGCCGGGCATCCGTTAGCTCAGGAAACCTATGTGTGAAGCACGGGTACACGACCCCTCGGTCAGCACTTAGGAATTTTCTGGCACCTGTCCCATGTCTTTAGATGCATATGGGCTGTTCCGAGGTTATCGGTGGCTACAGTGCTGATTGTTAAGTGTGGCGCTGGCCGGCTGGTGGGACATCAGTGGACACCACCTGTGACTCAGGGTACCTCCCAAAAGAATTGCAGTGCACGAGGCCCTGAAGGAGGGCTCGCTGGGTGACCTCTTCTAAACCTCAGAGGGTGGATCTAGCCAATGCTCCCACTGATTAAGGGATTCACTTGTTCATTCAATTGGTTCAGTTAAGCCCCATGCTAGGCACCGTGGATACAGTGTGAACTAAACGGTCAGGATCCCTTCTCTGAGCCGCAGGATCTTACATTCTAGTGGAGGAAACAGGCAGGCAGTAATCTATGAATGTATGAATAGATGTAAGTATTCCACAAGAGGAGTGTGGCCAGGTGAAAGAGCTTCCCTGGCTGGCAGACTGGCGCCTGAGCTGAGAGGCCCTGCGCATCAGAAACCAGTGGGGAGTCCTGGAGGAAGGTCCTAGAGACTTGTGAGAGGTGGGAAATACCTTCCCTGTCCTCCTAGTCATCAGCATTCAGAGAAATCCAGGGAAGGGGTCTGGGTCATTTCTGGCTCCCTGGCGGGTAACAGAAAATGGTACATGAGGGACAGATGAAGGAGGACATAGACTTGGAAAGATGTCGCCCAACATCAGCCATGGCCTTTAGACTGTGCACTCTGGTCTCCCAGCCTCCAGGTAGGCTGGCAGATGTGACAGGAAGATCTGGTGTCTAAGATACCACCATTACCTCACTGTGTCCCACCTTCCTCCCAGCCAGGGAACAGACCTTGGTTCTGGCGTATAGGCATTGGACCCAACCCCTGTTTACAAGGCCAGGAAAGGCTCTGCCCAAGTCCCCTCTCCCAGCCTAGAATAGGGCACTTCAAAGCAAGGCATGCTGGGAGCTCACCTCGGGGGCAGGACAGAGTCCCAGATGGAGTGGGGCAGGCTTGGGGTAGAGGAAACAGATGGACCGCAGAGACGGCCCCATCCCCAGGGCAGCCAGGTCGCCCAGGACTGCCACTGCGGATGCTGTGGAACCAAAGATGTCACCAGGACCTGCCTGAGGAGAGCCATGAGGACCAGTGAGGGCTATCAATGAATGCTAGGGACCACTGATAGGTCATAAGTAAGGGTACCCATCAAGGACAAGGGCACAGGGTGCAGGGTCCAAACACTGGAGGGAGGCTGGTGAGAGACAGGCAGGCTGGGCCAGACCCCAGCAGACTGGCAGGGGTCAGAGTGACCTCAGGAAGAATGGGGGAGCTGAATAGGGAAACAGAGGCCAGAGCTCAGCCCGTTAGGCTGGAGTAAGGGTTGATCAGGACTCTTGGGGGTACTTTGATGCTCAGTCTTCCATCAGAACTTTACTGAGCCCCTTCTTTTTGCCTGCCTTTGTGCTAATCCTAGAGATACATCAGTGAGTGAAATAAATGTAGTCCCTGCCCTCCTGGAGCTTATATACCAGCAGAGGAGCTAGATATTAAACAATGACTTATAGATCAAAATTCACGTGTGGTAAGGGCATTGAGGACCAGCACAGGGGCTATGGGAATGTACAACTGGGACCTCACAGCCCGTGGAGGGAGGGGGCTCCCTGCCCCCAGCTCCTTGGGCTTGGCTGGGCAGGGCCTCTCTGGGCAGATGCCATCTTCAGGGCCCTGTGGGATGGGGAAAGAGAACCCCCAGAGACAGGAGATGGAGCCGTGGGGTGTCCATCCCCAGGGCCCTGTGGCTATGAAGCAGGGGGGACCCGCCCATCCTTCCTGGAGGACAGAGACACAGCTTGGAGCCTTTTGGGACTCAGGAATCACCAGTTCTCCAGGCCAGGGAAAGGCACGGCATCATTCCTCACCATCAGGCCATGAGGTTGCTGTCAGCTCAGGAAGCTGGCTTGTGAATCACAGGTGTTGGTAGTTGACCCATCCGCTGGCACTCATGAATCTACTAGCACTCGTTTCCCCTCTGTTCAGACGTGTGGGTTGTTAAGGCCATTGGCTGCCAGGCTTATGTTCAGGGCCTTTCAAGGGGCACTGTGTTTTCTTAAGCTTGGAGAGGCCAGGGTTCATCAGCAGATACTGTCTGTGACTGGCTTTGCCCTCTTAGAAAGTGCCAGGTGCCCCAGCCAGCTGGCTCTGAGGACACACTTGCTGGGTGTCTCTCCTAAACCAGCAACGCCCCATTCATTCAGTCCCCAAATCTCTACCGAGGGCCTGCTGTGAGCCAGACACTATGCTAGGTGGGGGGAATAGAAGAGTGAAAAGACACAGGCTCAGGCTCGGCTCTCATGAGCTTATGGGCCAGTGGGGGGAGAAATCACCCAATACCTCTAAAATCACAAATAAGATCAGTGCTAGGACAGCAAATACCTGGTGCTGTGAGAGTCATCACCAGGGAGGCCTGATTTCACCTGGGGATTTTGTCTGTGGAAGTGATGTTGGAGCTGAAATCTGAAGGAGAAGCAGGCATTAGCTCCACAAAGAGTTCAGAGAGGAAGAAGTTCCAGGTAGAGAAAAATATCGTGCAAAGGTCCTGAGGTGACCATGGACTGGAGGGTCTGAAAGAAGCCAGTAGGAAGAGAACCAGGGGAAAACAAGATGGGAGGTAAGGCTGCAGAGGCAGGCAGGGCTAGATGTGCACTTTCCAATTCACTAGCCACCAGCCACATGGGGTTATTTAAATTTAAACTTAAATTAATTAAAATCAATTGGTTAAATTAATTTAAATTACTTAATTTAAAATTAATGAAATCAAAGTATAAATTTAGTTCCTCAGTTATACAAGCCACATTTCAAGTTCCACATGTGGCTAGTGGCTACCATATTGGACAGTGCAGGTACAGAACATTTCCGTCATTGCAGAAAGTACTATTAGACAGCACCAGGTAGATCGTGAATGGCTTAATGAACCCATAACAAGAATTTTTTATCTGAAGGGCAGAGGGAAAAGCCTTGACATATATTAAGCAGCATTGGGAATCAGAAAAGACTCTAGTTGGAGAAAAACAACTTTGGGAAAAGACTGGAAGGTGAATTCCATGGATCCCACACACCAGAGATGTGGGCAGAGAGCCAGCAGACAGAGCCCTGGGGACAAGTCCTGCCTATGTGGCAAGAGTGAGACTAGGTTTCTTGGGTGGCTTTGGCAGTAGAAGTACAAGGACCTGGAGAGAAGTTGGGGCTAGTCAGCATGTTCCTGTAGCCATAGGGCTCCCAAGCCTAACCAGGTGATGTGAAGTGTATGCTGGGGAGACCCAGGCAGTCATGGTCAGAAGGCAGAGTCAAGTTCAGGTCTCTGGGAATGCAGCGTGGGCTCACGCAGGGCAGGGTGGGTCCAACCGTAAGGCCTGCCTATCAGAATAGGACAGGTGCAGGGGCAGGGCTGGCAGTGGGAGGTGCAGGGAGTTGCATGCACCCTGCCCAGGGTCCTAGGTGGCACATGTGTGAGTGTCCTAGGGCTGCCACAGCAAATGACCACAAACGAGGGGGCTTAAAAACACAGAAATGTAAAAAAAAAAAAAACACAGAAATTTATTCTCTCTCAGTTCTGGAAGCCAGAAATCAGAAGTCAAGGTGTCCACAGAGTCGGTCCCTTTGGAGGGAACATCTGCTCCAGGCCTCTCTCCTAGCTTCTAGTGTGGCTGGCAATCCTCGGCATCCTTGGCTCAAAGTGGCATCACTTCAGTCTCTGCCTCCCATCACATGGCCTTCTCTGTGTGTATCCGTGTGTCCTCTCTTCTTCTTATAAGGACACTAGTTATTGGATTTGGAGCTCACCCTAATTCAGTATGACTTCATCGTAACTTGATGACTTCCACAAAGACCTAATTTACAGAGCTTCTGGGTTGGTGGACACGGAGATGTGGGGAGAGTGGCACGCCCAGAGAAAGAGAGAAAGCATGGAAGCTCCGCACCCTTTCCCGCATAACTTTCCCTATGTATCTTCTTCATCTAGCTCTTCCTGAGTTCTATGCTCTTACAATAACCAGTAACGTTGAGTGGCTGCACCCACAACCTACGAGGCACCCAGTTGCTTTGCATCCTTATCGCCACCTGGTATTATCAACATTGTTTTCTTTTGGCTCTTCTGATAGGTATGCAGTAGTATTAGGGGAATTTTAAACCACTTGGGGAGTGTTGCTAGGGGACATATGAGGGAAATACGGTGACACAGAGAGTCTGAATAAAAAACAGGCTCATGCCAGGAGCCTTCCACAAGGCTGCACACTCAGGAGAGGGTGTTTGCACACTGATGGCTTTAGGGGCACTCAGCGGGAGTCAGGGAGGAACAGATCTATGCGGAAGTGGACATGCCCACTGAAGATAGAGAAAGTGTGTCCTCCCTAGGCACAGCCCCAGCTACGCTACCCAGGAATTTCTCCAAGGTTGTTTAGTCCCAGTGGCAATTAATAAAATACTGTTTTAGGTGGCGGTGAGCGGGGGAGCCTATTTCCAAGTAAGGTCACGTTCACAGGTACCCAGGGTTAGGACTTGAACATGTTTGGGGAGGGGGTGCCCAGTTCACCCCACACTGCACGTGGCTGGTATGGTAGAGTGGTAAAACATCGGGCTTTGAGGTCACAGTGGACTGGGTCCAAGTACTGGCTCAGCCACTCCCCAGCTTGGAAGGTGGCTACGCTCATCACCGTACCACGAACGCCACTGGCCACTCACCAGCTTGACCAAACCTCCTAGCCTGATGAGCCACAGTACCCTCACCTGGAATGTGGGGATCGTGTTTAGTGCCTCATGGGGCCACCGGGAGGGTCGCATAAGGTAACGTAGGTAGTACACTTAGCAATGCTCGGCGTATAAGAAGCATCTATGAAAGATGGTAGTTCTGACTATTTTAACTATAGCAGTCCGCAAGCAGATGCCCTGGGGGATCCCCAATCGAGAGGCGGAGCACATAGATGGGGAATCTGGTGGGGACCATACTTGGGAATCCAAGTAGGCAGGTGCCAACTGGGCCACCAGACACAGGTAGCAAGCTGAGGCTTGCCAGGTTTCACTCTGGGGTATGAGGCTATAGCATCCGACCAGCAGCCAAAGTGCCTGGATACTAAGGGCAGAAATGTGGAGCTGTAGCTAGTTAAGTCATTCTTGCCTTCACTTCTAGTTGTGGAGACGTGGTAAAGCAAATGGTGCCAAGTGACCTTATGTGAGCATGGAGGAGAGCAGGACAGCTGGAGCCAGGCGGGTGCTGACAGATCCTTGGGAAGTGGAGAGCTGCTTATGGGGATGAAGTAGTGTCCTGGAAGAGCTGTCCTACCTGGTCCAGAGGTTTATTTTTTTTAAAAAAGGTATGGAAAGGTCTTCAGTGAGGCAGAAGGGGCTAACAAATCACCCATAAGACCAATGAATGTGTTGCACGAGTCCGAGGTTTGGTTTGTTCAAGGACATGATTACTGTAAATATGAGAGCAAAGACATTGCACCTTCTGTGAGCTTCAGTTTCCCTCCATAGATAATACGGGTTGGAATAGATGTTGCTAAAGGTCTCTGGTCCAGCTCTGACAGCCTATGATTTTATGAATCATCCTCAAAGAAAACTTGCACAAGTGGGAAGAACCTGCCAAGATTGGGCCTTTCATTCTGAGTAATGAACTGAAACAACAAAGGCTTGACATCTGTTCAGCTCTTTCAAGGGAAGTTGGACAAGATAAGGCCTTTTTCAGGGAAATCGTAACCAATGGTGAAATGTAGTATTTCCTGCCTAAACCAAAAGCAAAGTGGAGAACTCCAGCCTTCCTGAAGCCCAAAGGAGAACACACATCAAAACTTCCTGTGAAGAAGGTCAGGTTGACCAGTTGTCTTGCTGCTGTAGGCACAGGTGCCTTCTAACACCATTAGAACCTGAGAGCAGAAAGGCTGGTGGGGAGATTCTGAAGGTTCTGAAACCATCTGGGGGAAGAAAGAGGGCCTCTGGCCCTGTGGTTGGCTTCCTCGCCACTCCTGGAACACTCGTGGTGGGAAAGACATTGGCTGCAAACACACTGACCCCTCAGTTACTAACACTGTCATCCAACCTGCCATCAAAAGCCCAAGGAAGATTTGCCACCATTGACTTTGAGGTTCTTCCCAAGAATCCACTACAAGCCCCAGAAGCCATTCCCAGAGACCAGTTCCAAATGCATTCTGAACAGTGATGATGACTCTGGAGTCAGAACAGAGCCTCCCAAAGCAATGTGCTTTGAAGGGGCAGGGCTAGGGGAGGCCAAGTTCTAGAATGATGTCATGCCAACATTATAGAGGATCTTAGAACTTCAGGACTGAAAGGGACCTTCCAGAATTGCCCACCCCAGCTCCCACTCCAATTGGAGTCCTATCCACAGCCTCCAACAGGGGCCCCCTTCACCAGAAGCTCCATGAGAGCAGAACTGGGTCTCTTGCTCACTGGTGCACAGTAGGTCTTGAGCAAATACACATTAGTCCCTCTGCACCTTCCCTGACAGTTCTCTCTCCTTTTGTTGCTTTCCTTTGTGCACACCCTGAAATGAGAGGGCTCCAGGGAGCTAGGGTGGCAGCAGCTGCCTGTGTCTTCTTCCTCTGCCTTCAAAGCTAGGCAAGTTCCAGCTCACACATTTAGAAGCTTACAAAAGCAAGGTCCCAGTGTGAAACATCCCTTGTAATAGGCCCCTCCTCCCTGACTTTCCCAGGTTCTAAGATTCACCGAATCCTTGGGCTCCTAGTGTCAATAATCAGCCGTGGGGGCTGACATTAGAAGGAGAAACATTGGGGTTATGTGCCAGTGCCCCCCAGCCTGGAGCAGTGCCCCCCAGCCAGTGCCAGTGCCCCGCAGCCTGGAGCACCTGCAGAGTCATTTAGGAGCTGGGGCTCTACCCATACCAATCCTCCCTGTCTTGAAGTTTCATTTCAACTTGGTTGCTGGTTCCTATTCTAGGATCGGTGTAGTCAGAGATGTGTTAATAGCTACCACTTAGAAAACAATTTGATTAACGTCTGTCTGCACTACTAGACTATAAGCCCCAGGAGGGTAGAAACCACGTCTGTTTGGCTCAGCTGTGTATCCCTAGTGCCTAGTGAAGCTCACAAAACAATTAATTGTTTAAATACTCAATGAATTAATTAAGCTGGACCAAGTCAGTGGATGATTGCCTAGAGACTATTGTTTGGAAGGGGGTTCTCAGAGGCAGCTGCCGCCCTTAGCAAAAGGGTCTTTAGTGCTGGTCTTTAGGACTCAGCCCCTCTTTCTGTCCTGCCCCACCCGAGGAAGGGAAGTGATAACTTGGTTCACATTCTGGTGTGTAAATACCCACAGGAGCCCAAGGCACAGCCTCTCAGAGGGACACATTATTAGTTAACAAATATTGCAAAGGCTGAGATGGGGCTGGGGAGTAGAGAAACAAAGCAGTGAGTCGGCTAGCCACAGTCCCAACTGCGCTTAGCAACTCATAGGTAAATAGGCAGATATGACACAAAGACACACGGCTGCACAGACTGCCATTTCAACTGAGCAGGTTAGGACCTTACCGTGGGACAGCGCGAGCTTCATGGGAGTTTAGAATTGGAGGATATCAGGGAGGGCTTCTTGGAAGACATAGCCTATGCAAAGGAATATGGAAGGCGGTGAGAGTTAGACAGCAGGAAGAGACATTCTCAACAGGGCACCGTGTGTGCAAAGCATGGAGGTCAAGAAGGGAATGTGGTAAACAGGAAGCAGCTTAGTGGGGCCTTGTGCAAGAGGAGAGCAGTGAGGAAAGCCTGCAAAGATGGAAATGAGAGAGTGTAGATTTTTAGTCAGAAAAAGCTCAGACCAGAGATACAGACATTTAATCATTCCCCTTGTTAAAATTGTGATGGGCTAAGATTGATCAACTTATGGGCATCCCTAGCCTTCCCCAGTCCCTTCCCTTCCTCCTCTGCTCTGTTCTCTTGCCTCCCCTCTCCTATTAAAGAGGGCTCTGAAGTTGCCTGTTTAGTTTCTTCCCCACCCTTTCCCTCCAAAGAGAGTATTATTTTTGCCCCACTGGTTTTTGGGGCTTTGAGGATATATAGAATATCCAAAATGGTGTGAAGCGTGCAAGAAGTAGATAGGAGAGGAAACCAGATATAAATAAGGGTTGCTGTGGATTCTGTGTCCTCTTCATGACCTTTGATAGTCACAAAGAGAGAACACCAGCTATTTTTAAATGTTTGAAGATTGCTGAACTGTATTTGAAAGGCACCATTTGAGAATGGACCACATGGGTTACAGCTGCAATAGGGTTCCATTCTCTGCATGTTGATACCACTGTCCTTTTCCTCAAGGCCATGAGCTCTTGGAGAACAGGGGTTAGATCTAATTCATTATTGTCTCCCAGCACCCTGGGCATGGCCTGGCCCGGAAGAAGGGTCAGTAAATATTGAAACTAAAGAGTGGTGAAGTGATCCAGGGCTCAGGCAACAGACTCCACTTCACTCCCTCGTCTCTCCTCCCTTCAAGAAGGGGTGCTCTGTCCCCTGCTAGCCTTAGGCTTTGCTCATAGTCTGTCTGTCTCTCGTTGCAGAAGGCAGATCTGGCTGTGGCCCCCCTGACCATCACCCACGTCCGCGAGAAGGCCATCGACTTCTCCAAGCCCTTCATGACCCTCGGTGTGAGCATCCTCTACCGCAAGCCCAATGGCACCAACCCCAGTGTCTTCTCCTTCCTCAACCCCTTGTCCCCAGACATCTGGATGTACGTGCTCCTCGCCTACCTGGGTGTCAGCTGTGTCCTCTTTGTCATCGCCAGGTAAGGGCAATGCCTTGACCAGAGGTCCGGCCCAGGGTTAGAGGCTCAGGGAGCCAGGCAGGTCCCCCCATCCTCAGCAATTGGCACAGAAGGCCCAGGTTCAGGCCACTGCTGTACCTGCTCTCCTGCCTCCCTCCGTGAGGCTCAGATCCTTTCATATCGCTCAGGGATCATTCCATGGCCTCTAAGCTTGAATCCCCCAGTCTTCACCCTGGTCTGCGCCCATGACTCTGAGAGGCAGCAGTTGTATCCCAGGTCCTATGAGAAGGAGAGGTTAAGTCACTGCCCAAGGCTGCACCACCTGGGCCAGGCACCCAGTACAGCAGACCCAGGCGCATTGGGTGGCCCAGCAGGTAGCTTGAAACTTGGCAAACAGACTGTGTCCATCCAGTCCACAACAGCAGGGGGAACAATGCCACATAAACTCACACGCATGCACACATGCAGAAACTTGGCACACGCACATACCTGCCTCTAACACGTACTAGCAATACCCTTGCATATTTAGTTGTTCACATGAAGTAGACACAGCACATCCTTACTGGTGGGTGGTAGGGAGAGGTCACTAGGAAACAGGTTTAGCTCAGTGTTTACCGAGCCCCATGCTCTGTCCTTTACAGCCAATTATCTTATTTAACTCTCACAGCCTCCCATGAAGGGGAGACATCTGGACTCAGAAAGGCTCAGTACGCGCCAAGGCCATCCTAGCAATAAGGGACACATCCGGCAAGTGACCTCAGGTCACCAAGTGTTTTATCTGCAACCCACATCTCTGGCCACCTGGACATGCGTGTTCTGTTCCCGCCCCAAGTTGGTGGCTCCTGGGCCCTCTGCCTCCAGGCTCCAGCCCCTGCCCCTGCCCCTGCCCTGGTTCTTTTTTCTCTAAATTCTAACACGGTGTGAAGCGAGACTTCTCCGGAGAAGCAGTTTGAGATCCGAGGACTTGGTGTTTCGGCCTTTTTCTCTCCTGAGTCTTCTTTGAAAGCCTCCCCCATCCTGCTTCTTTTCACTCCCTCCTCCCACACAGAGACAGACCAAAGGGAAGGATGTGAGAGAGGAAATTGTCCTGCCTCCGAAGCTCTTTGCTGCCGGCAGGCCTGATGCTGCCTGCCTGCTCGCCCAGCCGGCAGCCCAGCCTGCCACAGAGAGACCTTCATTATGCCTCTTGTCTCTAATGGTCTAACAAGCCTTTGAAAGCCAGGAGCCATTCTCCAGAGCTCTCACCATAATTTTAGCAGCTCCAGCCAGCCTCTTGGCTCCCACCCCCTTGCAAACAGCTGGAGTTTTTCCAGCATCAGCGTTGCTCATTTGATGTGCCTCCCATCCCCCTCTAATTCCTGGCCTTTCATCAGCTGCTGGCAGCCCAACCTCCTTCCCACCCACTACCTCCTGGCCAGGCAGGTAGGAGCCCCCCCTCTCAGGGTTAGGCTGGGAAGACTTTCTGGAAGAGATGGGATTTCTGGAGTTGCTGGAATGACACAGGATGCCGGAGAGAGAGGAGAGGGACAAGGGTCTCGGCCACAGAGCCATGAACAGCATCGTAGGACAATTGTCACACAGTGTAACACTCTGACGACACAATTCACACCCATCCTGTCAAATCCTTACTGCAGTCCTGTGAGGTTGGTATGATTATCTCCACTCTACAAAAGCAGAAACTGAGGCTCACAGGGGTTAAGTCTTTGCCCAAAGTCAGAAAGCCTTTCCGTGGAGTGTTAGGCTTCAAACCAAGACTTGCCCGACTTTAAATCAGGGGTGGCACACACAGGAAGCATGAGGGAGTGAAGCAGGCTGGGTGGTAGGCGGCAGGGAGTAGTGGGGACTGAGGCAAACTCGAGCACACACGTGGAGAAAAGGGTGACTACCACTCAGCTCCAATGGACTGTGCTAAACAGGAACACAGACCAGTGCTGCAGGGTTCAGGATTTTAGAGAGAGGTTCAGATTTTCATGTGAAGCCTCATGGCTTTTATAAGTAGCCACTAATTTGATTTTTTACAATACTGTTGAGGTCGAGCGCAGCACATCTGTAGTGTGGATGTGGCCCTCTGTCCCCTCGCCTCCACGTGGCCTGTGTCCTTTGGACCACTCCTTACTGGCTGCCGGAGCGCTGGACACAGCTGCCCAAGAGATGGGGTCTGCGAAGGGTGGGCAGGTGTCCAGGCCCCCTCCGGGCAGCTCCAGCAGGGCACAGGGCTGTCCATCCTAAAAACTGGCCTGGGGCTTCCCTGGTGGTGCAGTGGTTGAGAGTCCGCCTGCTGATGCAGGGGACACTGGTTCGTGCCCCGGTCCGGGAAGATCCCACATGCCGCAGAGCGGCTGGGCCCGTGAGCCATGGCCGCTGAGCCTGTGCGTCCGGAGCCTGTGCTCCACAACAGGAGAGGCCATAACAGTGAGAGGACCGCATGCAGAACAACAACAACAAAAAAAACTGGCCTGACCTGTGCCTGTCTAGCATCAGGGGTCCAGGCATTGACCAAGGCGTTTCTCTGCCACCAGGATATTCTGCTTCATGCTCAGTGAGAAAAAAGGAAGGGAGGGCGGATGCTTCTCACCACAGAGAGCAGGACCGTTGGCACTCATGATGAGGAGATAATCCTAAGTGCCTGACCCCAGAGGCAGGGCCGGGGGCGAGCCGCCAGTCCAGCCCCCAGGAGTCACATTCCGGCCAAATCCAGTACAGATGAGAGTCCCAGGGAAGAGATGGTCCCGACCAGTCGTGCTCTGTCTGCCCTTCTACCCAGGGGCCGGCGTTTAGCCTTCTCCCTGAGGGGACACAGAGTATCTCCAGGTCAGCCTCTACCAGCTCCAGCTTACTTGCAAGACTGAGAGAACCCGTTGTAGCCACAAAAGCCATAAGTCCGAGATCCATCACTCACTTTGGTGGCGCCCTCCAGCGCCCATCCCATCCTCTTCCCTCCGGTGGCCTTGGAGTTCGAATCTGGGCCTTTCCACCCACTGACCGCAAGACTGCAGTCACCTAGACTGCTCCAAGCCACCTCCCCACCTGTAAAGTGGGCGCCTGCTGCACTGTCGGCCTCTCAAGGGGTAGTGAGGACCCAGGTCTATAACAGTACTTGATAACCAAGAGGCCCATTTGAGACCAGTTATTTTTATCATGGTAAGCAATTCCACCTCTGGGAATTTATCCTGTTGAAAGTCACCACTGAGCCCCACTTTACAGTTCCCCCAAATCTAGAAAGCCTTCTCAGCAAAGCCCTAGACAAGGCTGCCCTTTGTCCTAGGTACCCACGGAAATGTGGCCAAGGATGTTTCTTTCAGCAGAGTGTACCACAGTGGCAAATAGGGCCAGCCTAAGTGCCGTCAGAGAGGAATGGTTAAAAACACCTATTGACTAAAAAAGTGATACAAATGACCTTATTTACAAAACATAAATAGACTCACAGACATAGAAAACAAGCTTAGGGTTACCAAAGGGGATGGTGGGGAGGAGGGGGGGAGAGATAAATTAGGAGTTTGGGGTTAACACATACACACTAGCGTATATCAGACAGGTAAGCAACAAGGACCTACTGTATAGCACAGGAAACTGTACTCAGTAGCTTGTCATAACTTATAATAGAAAAGAATCTGAAAAAGAACATATATGGAATTGAATCACTATGCTATACACCTGAAACTAACACATTGTAAATTAACTATACCTCAATTTTAAAAATGTATTAAAAAACACCTATTAATTAGTTATAGAGAATAAAGGGGATCAGGAAGGACTGATCTGGAAAGAGGCTGGTGACTTATGAAGTGCAAAGCCAACATCTAAGACAAGATCTATTATATGATTTTGTGTGTGTGTTAAAAGATTATCCCATATATCATATATATACTTTGTATATGTGTATGTACATTTAAAAAGCAGGGCTCATGAGAGCTCATCAGACATCATCTTTACTTTGTCTCTCACCCACCTTCCAGTGCGTTCAGAGGTGAATTTCTTTGCCCCAGTGAAAGTCCTGCCAGGACCTGTCACTTTGGGCTTGCTTCCAGAGCTCAGAAACCCTCGGTCTCTCTCTAAAGCACAAACACACTGTTTCAACTCAAAAGTTAGAAGGCTAAGTCTGGTATAGTCCTCAACATTTCTACCCTCATTCACAGACCAGACTTCTCCCCTCGGCCCCATGGAGGCCCCCTTCGGCAGCGCCTCCTTGGTCGGCCCACTCCCCCGCTCAGCACCGGGTCCTCTAGCAGCCCCTGCTCCATGGCTTCTCCCTGTTGGAGTCCCATCGCCCTTCTCGGATAGGAGTCAAGGTGGATCTGGGCCGGATCTCTCTTCTACATGGGCCCATCTGGTCCAGGGAAACGTCCTTAGCCCTGGCCATGCCTGGGCCTGCAGGCCGGTGCCGTGCAGCAAGGACTCACTCTCCTGTCTCACCTGAGAAGCACGTATCAGCCCGACCCCTGCCCTCCAGACTTCCCAGGTGGTGTCCACCACATCTGCTCCTTCCAGAGCCACCCCCGAGCTCCCCCAGCCGCCCTGTGGAGGCTGCTCTCCCTAGACTTCAATGCAGGGGCCCCTGAACACACAGCTCTCCAAAGGCTTTCTCGGAAACCCTTCTCACAACAGTCTCTCATCTCTGCTCTCTTCATCCTCTGCCTCTTTCCTGTGGATGTTTAGAGCCTCTGGCCAGCTCGCGGTCATTCACTTTGAAAATCCCCATCTTGGGTTGAAGCCTCACTTTGCACTTTCCTATCTGGAGGACCTTCCTGCTTTGTGAAAACAAAATTCTTCTCATGTGAGCATCGGTGATCAATGTTTAATTGACTAAAGCTTTTAGAAGGGGGATGGAAAGTCACAACATCACACTTAAAGCTCATCACACTTTAAAAAACAAAACAAAATTCTATCCGACATGTCTCTCCTTCCGGGTCTCTCATCTCAGCATCTGACCCCACACCAGCCACTCCAGTCACCCCAGTCACTGCAGCCACTCCAGCCTGGTGGGGACTTTCTCTCAATCTCTCCAGAGTGTTCCAGCTTCCTCCAGCTTACATGTCCAATTCCTCAACTGGAATTCACACAGTAAACAAAGATTCCTCCAGTTATCAGGACTTCTCTTCCTTAGAAGGCAGTGGGGAGTTTTAAATAACATTTTTTCCTGTCATGCATGTATTTGCATATTCAGAGAGAAAAATCTGAAAAAAATATATAACACATTGTTTTCCCCAGAGGGTGGGATCGTGGTGTACTTTCACTTTCCCATTGTATTCTGTACTGTTTGACTATTTTGTGAAGAGTGTATTTTACTATTTCTCCATTTTAAGGTTTTTTAAAGTATACAAGTAATTCAAAAGCCTGTTCTCATTTTTCAAAATTCATGTAATACATACAAAGGAACAGGCTTCCATGAAATTTCTTCTGCCATTTTAACAACCCCCCCGCGAGGTAAACAGTGATATTTTTTTAGATATGGACCCTTCCAGACTCTATATGCATTTATATACAAAGGTACATAAATAGGTATGCAACGATGTCTTCAGGAATCTGTTTATACAGATGTGATCATATTGTTCTTATTTTTATCACTTTTTGTAAAAAACCAAACAATATGTGTTGAAGATCTTTCCCTGTTGGTACATCTCTTCTAACAGCTACGTGATATTTCAAAGTACGATCGTGGCAGAGTTTATTTAATCATTCCTCTATTGAAGGACATTTAGGTTGTTTCCAGTTTTTCGCTATTACAAATAATGCTTTGATAAACACCCTCACACACTTCTCTTTGTGCTCCTGTGGGAGTGCTTTTTGTAGGATGGATAATGAGTTGCAGAATTGCTAGGTTGAAGGGCATGTGCACTTTTAATTCTAAGAGATACTGCTGAATTACTTTTATCACCAGAAAAGGGCACTAACAATAAAGAATGAGAAGGAAAATGGCCCTGGTTTCCCATTCCCTGCCTTCCCAGCAGAACGGTGAGGGAATTGATGCTAAAGTTGTCGGCATATCACTGATTGCTAAACCGCCGGCTTGTGTGGCTTGGACACTCCTTCCCTCCCGTCTCCCCGTAGCCTCGCCTCATTGCCCCCCTCTTTCTGCTGCAGGTTCAGCCCTTATGAGTGGTATGACGCTCACCCCTGCAACCCTGGCTCCGAGGTGGTAGAAAATAACTTCACTCTGTTGAACAGCTTCTGGTTTGGAATGGGGTCCTTGATGCAGCAAGGTATGTGTGCCCTCCCCAGGCAGCCTCCTCTCCAGTGTCAGCAGAGCCAGCCCCATCCTCCAGGGCAGCCTCGGAACTGCCAAGCCCTCAGAAGGTTGGAGACACCTGGATGCTTAGGCGTGTGCCCTTTCCCAGGTCCCCAAGCTCCATCACTACTGTGGCTGGACCGGCTCAGGGTCTGAGGCTGAAGCGTATAAGCCACGCCCACCCATGGCATGCAGGGCTCATCCCCAGCCCCTCCTGCTCCAGCTGCAATGGACATACAGCATCTTGTCTGCTGGGGCCACCCCCACCGATGGCCTCACCACCACAGAATCTGGCTGAGCAAAGTTGGGCTGAGCATGAGGGGAGGCTGGAGGCAGGGAGGCTGGGTGGGAGGCTATTGCAGGAATGAGATGATGATACCTGAGCCGAGGTAGTGGCCATGGGGCTGGAGGACAGAGATGGATTATGAAAACTTCAGAATGTAGCGGGAACTGGACTCTGGGGAGCCTGGTAGTCGAAAAGGGCATGTCTGAGGTGGGGACATTAGTCTCAGTGCATCAGAGCTGGTAAACACAGAAGGACGCCATTTTTTCTTACATCCTCTTGAGGGAAGGTTGGGATGCTGCACCTCCCCCCGGCTGGTAGCCCATCTTTTGGAAAGATCTGCACTTACTCAAATATCTCAGAAAGCTGAGCACCTTGCAGGAGCACAGTGCAGAAACACCAGGGGCTGGAGGGCAAGCACAGGGGGAGGGAACCCCAGCCAGGAAAGACCCCCAGAAGAACCCCACCCCCAAGCCCTGATGACCAGGAGCCAAGTGCTCATTGCCTCTGCTCATTACCTCTGCCTGGGTTAGGGACCCACAGGGGGACAGTGGGCAACAAGGGCACCAGGGAGGGAAGGAGATCCAAGGGGCAAAGAATGTCTCTGTCCCTCACTCATCTGTGTGTATCCTCTAGGCCCAGCACAAACCCTGGTCCTCAGTAGATATATACTAGCAAATGCCAAAGGAATGAATGACTGATGTTATCTCAGTGTCTCCTGAGTCCCCACTACACGCCAAGCCCTGTGCTGGGCACTTGAACAAAGGACCCTGACCTGAGCGAACTCCCAGCCATGACAGAGGCTGGGTCGGGGGCCCAACAGAGCGTGGCAGAGCTCAGCAAGCAAACAAGTAAAATAAGTCATTCTCCCTTTGGGGGCAACTCTAGCCCCTTGCCTGGGGGAGGGCCAGGCAGATGAAGCTGGGGGTGGAGGCGGGGGCGTGGTCTCCAGCAGCTGGGAAGTGACAGGCAGCTTTAGAAGAAAGTGCCTCTCTCCGTCCCCACCATTAATGAGTGTCCTGAAGCCTCACCTTGCTTCTTCATTCATCATCTTTGTTCACTGACAGTTGGGAAGGACCTGGAGACCCCTAAATGCAGTAATAACTTCCCTTTCACCTCCTGCTGCTTATTCAAAGCACTGGCCCCTGATGTATTCCCCACAAGGTTTTGATTAGGAGGGAGAAAAATAGTTATGTATTTGAAAAACTCTCCCTTGAGTGATTTCTTTAGGAAAAGAATTCATCCATATCAAAGCAGACGCTTTTCAGACGGCAGGGCCGAATGTTCTGGAAAGTTCACGAGTCACTTGCTATTTAAATCTCTTGAAAGCCACCTAGTTAATTACTTCAGTTAGAAGGTTTCAGCTAAATTGTGCTTCGCACCCAAGGTCGGGGAGGAGGAGTGATCTATTTCGGCGAAGAGCTTCAAAAAAATGTTGCTTTTTCTCCTCCTGCAAAGCATCCTATAGCAATCTTATATTTGTGTACCACTTGTATTTCCAACACAGTTCCTCCTCAAATTATATCATTCCAGCAGCATTGTGGTATTTGCATGAGGCTGGGACAGAGGAAGGACGATGCTTTACGGAGTCCCAGAGAGGGAAGCTGTCTGGCACATGATCACACAGAGAACTAAGAGCTAAGAGCAGGATTCACTCAAGACTTCCAGGTGTTCAGAACCTGGGACCACACAGGTGGTTTACGGATAGGCATCAGAGGGTCTGACAAGCCTGGGAAATGTTGTGCATGTGTGTGTTTTTCTCGAGCGGTGGTTCTTAAATTTTAGCCTGAATCAGGATCACCTGGAGGGCTTATCAAAGCCCAGATTGTTGGGCCCCACCCCTAAGTTACTGGTTCATTAGGTCCTGGGGCGGGGCCTGAGAATGTGCATTTCTAACAAGTTCCCGGGTGATGCTGACAGTCCAGGAACTACACTTGGAGAGCCACTGGTCTGGGGAAGAGGTCTCCGCTGTTACTAGGCTGTCAGTGGAGTCCGTGTCCCAGCAACCCTGGTCTGAGCATTTTCAGGGACCACCAGTCTCCTCCTCCCTCCTCCCAGGGTCTGAACTGATGCCCAAAGCCCTGTCCACGCGCATCATTGGTGGCATCTGGTGGTTCTTCACGCTGATCATCATCTCCTCCTATACGGCCAACCTGGCTGCCTTTCTGACCGTGGAGCGCATGGAATCGCCCATCGACTCTGCCGATGACCTGGCCAAGCAAACCAAAATCGAGTATGGGGCTGTCAAGGACGGGGCCACCATGACCTTCTTCAAGGTGAGACTTTCTCCCTCCCTTCACTATCCTTCCCTAACCACACAGAGCCAAAGGACCAGAAATCCCCAGGGCTCCGCCCATCCCTGTTTGGGACCAGCTGACTTTGAGGAGCTGTAGTGATGTGGCCATCTGGGCTGGTCCCAGCACGAATCCTAGAAGTGTCCATACCTGGGACAAGCAGCATGAATATGCTGTGTTTCCTTAAATCATCAGAGGAGGACAGGTGGAAAGAAGAGGCTGGAAAAGGGGGAAGGAGAAGCATGGCCCAGACACACACACACAGGCCCTGGGGCCACGGGGCTCCCTGCCCTTGGCTTTGCGTCTCAGCAGCCTCCACTTCCAAGAGGCTGGCCTGGGCTTGGGGTGAGCTCTCCACCACTGAGAGAGCAGCAGGGGGAACATCCTCCAGGGAAGGAAGGAGGCTTAAAACTTGAACAAGCATTTACAAGCATTCCTTAGCATATTACGCTCGTGGAACGCTGGTGTCCGTGTAAAGCCCCTGTCAGCTGCTCAGGTTACTGCTCTCGTGGGGATCTGGCCATGACTTTGCTGCACCCTCCTGTTTTGTAAAGCGTTGGCTTAGTTCCTTACTGTTTTTTCACCTTCTACTAGAGTAGTTGAGGGTTTAGGACACTGAATGACCCTGACCACCGATAGCTGTAAATGTTCTTCTGGAAATTAAAGTAATAATAATTATAGCTACCACCACTGAGAGCTCACAGTGGGCCAGGTGCTCCATGCTTGGTCTCATTTAATCTTCGTGACAAATCCCGTGGAGTAGGTACTGCAGTTGTTTCCACTTTACACGTGTGGAGACTAAGGCCTGGAGCATTAAGCGGGTTGTCCAAGGACTCACGGCTGAAGGAGCCCGAGGCTGGCCCAGGCCTGCCTTTCTCCAAAGCCCATGTTCTGAGCCACGGTGCTCAGACTTGAGTGTGTGTCCAAATCACCTGGAAGGCTTGGGGAACCCCCAGATTGCTGGGCCCCACCCCTGAAGTTACTGATTCAGTAGGTCCTGGGGGGCCTGAGAATGTGCATTTCTAATGAGTTCCCAGGTGAGGCTGAGACTGCTGGTGCAGGGCCCACCCTTTGAGGACCACTGCGCTAATGATTTCTCAGAAATGGTCAGGATCTGGGCATTCTGTGGCCATGGGTCCATTCATTCATGTATGTGTTTAGTAGTCAATCCGTCTGAAAGCCTGGGGGGGTTTGCTTTCCTCC
This sequence comes from Leucopleurus acutus, assembly GCF_964270905.1. Classification (NCBI taxonomy): domain Eukaryota; kingdom Metazoa; phylum Chordata; class Mammalia; order Artiodactyla; family Delphinidae; genus Leucopleurus; species Leucopleurus acutus. The sequence continues at coordinate 164,102,228 of NC_139143.1, forward strand.
GGGCCCTGGTTCCCCATCCCCCAGCCCTTGCCTCCTTCCAGGCTAAGCCTCTGAGTGATAGACTGAGCCTCCAGTGGGGCCTGAGTAAGGACAGAAAGAAGGGGTTGGGTGGGAAAGCCTTCTACCTCCTGGGAATGGAGCCCCAGTAGCACTACCCCCCACCCCGGCCTCCCCTGTGCCTCTTCTTAAGGGTAGAAGCAGCTGCTTAGTGAAGAGCGAAGAGAGAGGAAACAGACTCCCCTCCGGGATGTTGCCGCTGGCAAACTCGGTCTTCCTACAAGGTCACCACCACGTACTTAGAGTGCGGGGAAGATAAAGCATTGTCCTAAGCACGCTAGGGGCTCTCTGGGACCCCGTGTGTGTGTTTATGAGGGCGAGCAAGGATGTGAATGCCTTCACGTGCACGTGTAGCGGCATATGACGTGTGAAGGCACATTCATGTGTGTGTGTGTGCACGTGTGTGTCCATGCACCAGAGCCAGCCTGTCTGGGTGCTTGTGTGTCTTTATGCTTGGACATGTGTGTCTGCATATATGTACTGACCAGCATATGTGTGCGTGTGTCTCTGTGATCTGGGCATGTGGATATGTGCCTATGATTGTTTACAGGTGTGTGCCAGTGTCTACATGATATGTAGGTGGAGCGTGCATGCGTGTCTGTCTGCTTAAATGTCCCAACAGGTGTGCTTAGATAAGTGTGAGTGGGGGGATGGGCGTGCGTGCGTGTGTGTGTGTGTGTGTGTGTGTGTGTGCGCGCGTGTGCTGCGCCTGCTTCTGCCTGTCCGCAGGCTATGGCCCAGCCCTTTGTGCTAGAGCATTCCTCATGCATTACAGATGAGCCCGTCTCTAAGCAGGGCTCCCAATCAAAGGGAAGCAGCATAAATAAGCCCAGCGCAGGCTCATTGCCACTGATTGGATGCCCTTGCCTCCCTCCATGCTAAGATGCTCAGATTGGCTTCCAAGAGCCTGGTCCCTGCTCCCCACCGAGCTGCTGTCCTCGGCATCAAGCAGCACCTCCCTCAGCCTGCTCTACCCTCACCCACCTTCCCTGCCAATGGTGCAGTGAGGAGGGCACGGGAGGGACACAGATGCTGCCACCCAGCTGGGATGCTGGGGCTTAAGGGCCCAGGCTCGCAAGGGCCTTTGGCCAGAAACAGCAACTCCACATCCCCCTGCAGAACCAACTCCCCTTCCTTGCCCTCCTGATCACCAATGAATTCCGCTTGCTCTCTGGCCACCTTGTCTCCTGCTTTAGTTCAAATGAAAGCCCTCTTGCCTAGGCTCCCTTCCATCGGCAGCAGCGGTGGGACTGTCATGTAGGCAGAGAGGAACCTGAGTGTGGATGCATTATCCCCTCCTCGGATGATGAGCTAGAAGAAAAGACCCTCCTAGAAGGTTCCCTGGACAAACTTCCTTCCTCCCTGCCCCACCCCCAGCCCACCCTCCTTAGTCATACCTCCCTCCTCAAGCCCTCCCCCTTCCCCACCCCTGCACTGGGCCTGGGGGTAACCTCCTTATGGTCACTTTCAAGTTAGAGCTGGAAGGAAACCTGTGTTTAACCTAGAGAAACAGAGGTCCAGAGGGGCTGGGTGAGTTGCGGGTGATCAAACAGCAGATCAAGGATCAATGGAGCCGGATGTACAGTCAGATACTTTGTTTGCATACACACTGCCCTCTCCCGCAACCGCTCCAGGGTCTTCTCCTGGAGGGGTGGTCCTCTCTCCCACCCGTGAGTGTATATGGCAAGACTGGCACTAGGATTGAACAGGAATCAGCTCCAGAGGTTGCCATTGGATGTCTAGGGGACATTGGCAAAGTCAAAATTATAGTAACATTTATTGAGCACTTACTGTGTGCCAGGCAATGTTCCAAGTACTTTACCTGTATTCACTCCTATCACCCTCATAACATCCCTAGAAGGTTGAGACTATTATTATCACCTCTAACACATGATGAAAGGAAGGCTCAGAAAGTAACCTGAGTTCATACTTCTTGCCTAACGTCACACAGCTGGTGAAATGCAGCGCTGGGATTGGAATCCAAGTAGTCTGGCTCTAATGCCTGTGCTCTTTGTCTCCGTGTCCATATTGTTTCTCTAAAGAGCCAGCCACAGTCCAGGAGTTCCTTGGGGAAGAGTGAAGCCGTATCCCCAGCCTAGAACCATCCTGGCACATCCTAGTTGCTTAAATAATCACGTTGAGTGGATGCCGTTGTCGAATTAAAGGATGGAATTAAAAGACAGCAGAGGCCAAGTAAAGCAAATACAGGAGACCATGCTGAGGACAGGAACCCAGCAGGTAGCACCCCTGAAGGTTCCAGAGGACAGGGCAAATGAACTTCATTTCTGCAGTTAGCATGTTTCCCGGTTAAGCTGCAAACTGTCTTAAAAAGCCCCCCTGGCTGAGAGCAGCACTCGAGGGAGAGAGCCCATTCCCATCCAAAGAAGACAACAGCAGGAAGCGAGACGCCGGTCTCTCGGGGGGCTCCAGACCCCTCGCTCCCCCACCCTGTAGCCTGGGAGACGCGTGGCTAGTGGCAGCCCATCATTCCAGAGGAAATTTCATTTGAAGAGTTGTCAGGGAGCAGCAAACATCACAAACAATGTCTCCCGTGTTGTCCTCCCTCCATCTTGGAAGATAAAAATTAATTAGGAGAAGAAAAAGGAGGCCTTTGAAAGTGGTGTTTGGCTGTAAAAATATGTAGGCAAATGTAAAGGAGGACGTTGGGAAAGCGTGTTCTTGGCAGGGAGGGCTGGGCAACTTTGAAGGCAGAGGATGTCAGAAGACAGCTTCTCCAAGGATTTAGCCCTCTTTGGTGTTGCGGTGGGAGAGACACATCACACGTGGGAGGGACTGTGTGTGAGCGACAGCCACTTAGGAAAGAGATAGAGCTGGGGACCAAGAGTTCCAGGCTCCCCAGGTCCCTGGCACCGTCAAGCCCCACCCCTTGCACAGCTTTGCCCCATCCTAGCAACTGAGCCTGGAAGGTGCCTGGAGAGGCCATCCAGTCCATCTCCCTACCTTCCAGCTGCTCAGCAGACTCTTCCCTGGGCTGGAAGGCTCAGGAGGGTGCTCCCAAGCTCAGCTCCCAGTTTCTCCTGACCTGTCTGCTGGCCTCTCTGATAGAGCCTTAGCCCTGCTTTCAAGCAGAAGCAGGATAGGAGGACAGAAATGCAGTGACCAGGCAGAATTCATTGTGGTGCAGCCTGGCGCAGTCTCAGAGTCAGACAGACCAGGACTTGAGTCTTGGCTGTTGTCTGTGCTGGGTGACCTTGGATAAGTCACTTCACTTCTCTGAGCCTCAATTTGCTCACCTGGATGACATGGATACTGATTCCCACCATGCAGCAATTAGCAAGGAGATTCAATCAGCCACTGTATACACAGTGGTTAGGCCAGAGCTAGGCACACAGTACATTTAAGACAAAGGCTTTCTCCTCTGGATGCCCCTCTGTTTGGCTGACCCAGAAGATGGGCAAGTTGGCTGGCCCCTTTTCTCCTTTTGCCATGTAGTCCCCTCCTGATGCAAGGGTTTAACTGGAGTCCCATGGAGAAGCTCCAGCCAGTGGACACCTGGAGAACCTCTCTTCTTCCAGGTCCCTCCAGATTGGGCCTGGGGGCTTTGTGGAGGACATTGGTGCCTCTATCACAGGATGGCTGTCTACCCCTGCACAGAGCTAAACACTTCAGGGGGAGCCCAGAGGTCCTCAGAATAGAAGAGGCCCAGAGCAGGCAGGCAGAAGGCAGCAAAAGGGGCAGGGGAGGCCTGGGGATGATGGGAAGTTATTGAAAACAACTCAGTTACTGATGACCTCTCTGTGCCTCGGTTTTCTCACCTATGAAATGGGTATAATAATAGTACACACACACACACACACACACACACACACACACACCCCTTGTAGAGGTGATTATTGAGATGATTAAATGGGATAATTTATATAGAAAACTTAGAACCATACCTGACACAGAGAATGCATACAATAAATGTTAACTATTTTTATTGTTTATTCTTGGTGATACACAGCCCTGTTTAGCTCACAGATACGATTTTGGGGGCAGCACATTTCATATATATATATATATATATATATATATATATATATTTTTTTTTTTTTTTTTTTTTTTTTTGTGGTATGTGGGCCTCTCACTGCTGTGGCCTCTCCCCTTTGCGGAGCACAGGCTCCGGACGCGCAGGCTCAGCGGCCATGGCTCACAGGCCCAGCCGCTCCACGCATGTGGGATCTTCCCGGACCGGGGCACAAACCCGTGTCCCCTGCATCAGTAGGCGGACACTCAACCACTGCGCCACCAGGGAAGCCCTCTTATATATTTTTAATTAGTGACCAGCATTTTAAAATGGGGAGATTTTTGCATTTAAAAAATTCACATATCCAGCTTCTCGAAAATGTGAAAGATGAAGGGGCATCACTGAGCTGGCTCTCCCGAAGAGAGATTGTCAGGTGCCAAGAGGTGGCGGCCGTCTCCAGCTTATCAGAACTCCACTCAGCAGTCTTTACTTATTTACAGTACTTTGCCTGGCCCGTCTCAGCACTGGAATTTTCTGCCACTGAGTACTATGTCATTTAGTTTCTATAGAAACTCTGCACTCTAGAAATTATTATCCCCAATTTCTAGATGAGAAAACTGAGCCGTAAAGAGAATAAAGGAGGCTTGAAGACAGAGAATGACGCTGGCCACTTATCAGGCACTTCCTGGGAACCTGGCTCTGGGCTAAGCTGATTCCCATTTTACACATGTGGAAAGTGAGGCTCAGAGATGTGACGTCACTTCCTGTGGTCACAGAAGGAGCTGGCATTTGAACCCAGCTAGGTGTGACACCAGAGTCCATGCAGTGGAGCCAAGCCCTCCCACCACCTCCATCCCCAGCCTGTAGCCCTTGCCTCCTGACTCCCCCCTGCAAGGGTCAGCCTGCAGCCCTCACCTCCTAACTCTCCCTTCAGGGGCCAGCCTGCAGCCCCCGCACAGGCAAGCCTCAGGCGCACATGCAGACAGCAGAGGCAGCTGCTGGGCCAGAGGGTCAGCAAGTCTGCCCTGGCGAAGTGGGCAGAGGCAGGGAGCCTCCTGGTCCCCATGAAAATAACCCAAGAGACATGATTAACTGCTCGGGTACGTGGATCCAATAAGGCCAAAGACTCCACATCCAGGGATAAGAAAGCCAGTTAATCTGGAGAAAGGTCTCTTTTCCAGTATGGAAAATACTCAAGGTCTCACATGGAATCACATTGCCTCCCCACACACATTCCCTGAGATTCAGCTCTCTTTGGAATTGGTATATATTTTTATACATATATATATATATATATACCTATATACATTTTCTTGTGCAGAAATGTTAAATTCTCAAGATTAAATATCTTCAGTGGGGGAAAATCAATTTACTTCTTTGAGGAGGCTAGAATTGAAAGTCGTGAGTCTGAAACTTACTTTCTTGCCAAATTCACTGATAAAAAAATCCTCTCCGTCCTGGCATGTCGCCCTGTATCGGCTGCTCCAAGCGATTCCATTAATTGATTTGGGTGACTGGCCCTGAAGCAATGCTTATTAAGGTTCCCACTGGAGCTGGGACAGGCAGGATGGCATTAGAGTCATAGGTACGTGAGACTCCATTCCCTGGGGTGGTAAGTAACTCAGGCCAGTGACGGAACTCAGGCATCTTGTGACGAGGCCCAGGAAGATAGGAGAGGGGACTGAGATTCCAGGAGGGGCCCTGGCTGTATCCCTCCCTGCCTCAGAGGTGCACAGGGAAGCTTTTCAGGGATGTTCTCAGAATCACAGAATCACTCAAGGACAGAACCTAAGGGGAATCAGAAACTATCAGTGGGTTTTGTTGAAAATGGGGATCCCAAGATATGAGACAAACACAGGGGCCACCTTTCTAGGGAAGAAGATTTCAGACCCATCTGCCTAAAGGTGAAGAAGGTAATGAATTAGTTGACACTGGAGCTGGGAGAGCAGAACCTCTTGAAATCAGCATCACAGCCAGCTTCCCGCCTTATCGTCACTTTTCATCTTAACTGGCCCAAGCTTTCTGGTGTCTTTACCCATCTTCCCCATTCCATTCCTTCACCTGCTTCAGGCTTTCACGTGTCTCTCCTCAAAGCCCATCAGCCTCAATACCAGCCTCTCCCTCGCCAGCCTCCAATGGAAATTTCTATCTCCATTTATGATGGGGTGTTACTGGGAAGAACATATATTTTGATGTCAGGCATGCCTATGTATAGAAGGAATGGGGCGTTGGGGAGAGGATGCAGGGAGGCGTTTGCAGAAAGAGGAGACATTCTCATCCTCTTCTGAGACAGAAGGAGTGGGACAGGGCTCCCTGTGTGGTTCATTTTCAAGTTACTGATGGCTGGTTGTGTCGGAGAATGAGTGGGTAAGATGGGTGAGATGTGAGGATGGATGGATAAGTAAAAGGCTGGGTGGATAGTTGGATAGTTAGTTGAATGAATTAGTGTGTAGATAGTATGTGAGTGAATGGGTGAGAACATGAACATGATGAATGAGAGGATGGGTGGGTGGATGGATAGGTAGATGGATGGCTGGATAGATGGATGGTTGCATGCCTGCATGCATTAGGAGATGTAAAAGGAGCCCTGATGGCCTCATACACTCCTAATTCCCACCTCTAGTAGAAGAAAGAGAATTTGGAAAGCAGGACAGACTGGGATGGAAAAGGAGCTGAGGTGCTGAAATCACTGATTGGAGAATAGTATTTAGTTACAATAACCAAGAGAGCAGAGTGTCTGAGGCCATGTGTCCCTGCCAAGCAGTGATGATTCTAATCAGGATAGAATTCTAATTCTAATCAGGATAACCTGATTAGAAGAAGAGTTGGAACTGATCATCTGAAAAAGCAACGATCTTGGGAAAAAAAGTAGCTTGCGTCAGTATGTGTGAAAGAGAGTGTATCAGTTACCTATAGCTGCATAACAAATTACCGCAAACTTAGTGTCTTAAAACAACAACATTATGACCTCACAGTCTGTGGGTCAGGAATCAGCTTGGCATAGCTGGGTCCTCTGTGCAGGGCCTCTCACAGGCTGGGATCAGGGTGCTGGCTAACACTGTGGTCATCTCCAGGCTCCACTTCTAAGCTCACTCACATGGTGGTTGGCAGCGTTCAGTTCCCCCTGGGCTGTTGGGCAGAGGGTTTCCATCTCCACTGACTGTCGGCTGGAGGCTGCCCTCTGTTCCTTGTTATGTGGGCCTCTCCATGGGGCAGCTCACAGCATGGCAGCCAGCTTCCATCAGAGCAGGAAGCCAGAGGAGCCAGAGAGAGCAGAAGCAAGACAGAAGTCACAGTCTCTTGTAACCTAATCTCAGGCATGACATCCCATCTCTCCTGGGGGCGGGGGTTAAAAGCAAGTCACTGAGCCCAGCCCACACTCAAGGGTAAGGGATCACACCAGGGCATGAATCCCAGGGATGGGGATCATCGGAGCCAGTTCAAAGCTTCCGACTGTAGAGAATCAGGGCGGGAAAAGTAGCAGAGTGAGAATGGACCCAAGGGAGAAACTGGAGAAGGCAGTCTGGATATCAGAAATTATCTAGAAAATAAGAAATGTCTGGAGAGTTGGAAGAGCTGGACATCAGGAATGTTCTTAAGGGCAAGAGTAGCTAAGTGGGGACGGGGGGAGAATCTGGGAGCCATGGGAGGATGGAATAGCCGGGGAGCAGGAATAGCTGATAGTGGGACAGGCTGAGGACGGCAGGAGCGGGCGGCAGCCAGCTTGCTGCTCCGATGGAACCCACTGAGGGCTCTGGGCATCTGAGCCCTTCCAGGCCTTCAGCTTCGGGGCAGATAAATTTGCAGGAGGGGAGTGGCTGCTCATCTATGAAGGCGCCCTCAGGCCCCGTGCCCAAAGGGGGCATCCCTGGCACTCAAGAGATTCAGGGCTCAGGTGGAATCTCGAGTGGGGTGCTGCCTGCTGCTCCGGGGCTCCCTCCTCCCCCAGGCGTGCTTGGGTCTCCAGGAGCCAGTCTTGGAGGGGACAGCCCTTAGCGCTAGGAAACACCTGGAGAGGAGAAGGTCCACTTGCCTCCCAGCCCCCTCCCCCCGCCACTCCTGGCAGTCACAGCTTCTCCCCCCGCCCGCAGCCCCGCGCCAGCCTGTTTGAGCGCACCCATGCCATCACGCACACTGGAGCTGGGCCGGGTGCCAGTCAGACAGGCTGACATCACAAACAGGCACAGCCAGACTTGGAAACAGCCAGGGACAATGAGGCCTGCAGAGCCACCTGTTCCCCTGGGATCAGCAGAGGCAAGGCTGATCCCTGCTGGGAGCAGGCAGCCGGCAGGCACTAAGTTCCCAAGAAATCTCCTGAGTGCATGCACCCAGGTCTGCCCAGTCTCCCCAGGCAGCAAGCAACATGGAACCTTGGACCCCTCTCCTGGCCCCAGGCCCTCTCTGAGTCTCCCCAGCCAGGCGGGGCACGCACAGCAGCCCACCCACCAGGCCTGATCTCAGGGATGCCGGTTCCGTATTCATGGACCAGCGTCCTGCCCAGGATGCTCTGGAACGAGAGGCTGAGGGGGTCTGTGGACCACCTGTTCTGACTGCCCCCACTCTTCTCCCCTCTCTGCAATTCTCACCCTGCTTCTTTTTTTTTTTTTTTTTTTTTTTTTTTTTTTTTTTTTGCGGTACGCGGGCCTCTCACTGTCGTGGCCTCTCCCATTGCGGAGCACAGGCTCCGGACGTGCAGGCTCAGCGGCCATGGCTCACGGGCCCAGCCGCTCCGCGGCATGTGGGATCCTCCCAGACCGGGGCACGAACCCGTGTCCCCTGCATCGGCAGGCGGACTCTCAACCACTGCGCCACCAGGGAAGCCCCCTGCTTCTCTTTTACTGTTTTGAAGGAGAACAGACAGGAGCACTTGCCTCAGACAAATCTTCCCCTGGAGCATGGTACATAGAGCGACCCGCTCGAAGTGGGAGTGGGAGGCCCAGAATCCACCGAGCTTTGCCCTCATCAGCCCCTGCCCCTCCCCCCACCTTCACAGTGGTTTCTGCGAGGCAGTGCAGCTCTATGGTTAGGAGCATGGGCTCTGGAGCCAGATGGCCTGGGTTAGAAGCCTGGTTTTGCCACTTTGTGTCTGAGTAAATTAGGCAAATTGAGGCACAGGTAAACTCAATTTTCTCATCTGTAAAATGGGGCTAATGACAGTACCTGCCCCCTATGATTGCTGGGAAGAATCCGTGAGTTAATACAGGCAAAGCACTTAGAACAGGACCTGCACATGTTTAATTGTTCAATAAATCTTAGAGAGAGAAAATTAATTTTTAAAAGAACAGCCTGAAAACTACTTGTGCCGTGGCGAAGAGCCAAGTGTTTTCGGGTAGGTTGGCTCGACTCAGGTTTATGACTCAGCAGCTGTGCGTCTGGGGACCTATCCGCCCAGGCCCTCAGTTTCCACATCTGAGCAGTGGGTCGCACTCCCTCGCTCTGAGGACTGTGCACAAAGTTCAGTGACCCGGGTCCCGCTAAGGGGTGAGCTGTGCTTGATCCCTGTGTGCTCAGTGACTGTGTGTGCATCACCACTCCCCATCCCTCTCCACGGCCCAGAAATCCAAGATCTCCACTTTCGAGAAGATGTGGGCCTTCATGAGCAGTAAGCCCTCGGCGCTGGTGAAGAACAACGAGGAGGGCGTGCAGCGGGCGCTGACAGCCGACTACGCACTGCTCATGGAGTCCACCACCATCGAGTACATCACCCAGAGGAACTGCAACCTCACCCAGATCGGGGGCCTCATCGACTCCAAGGGCTACGGCATTGGCACGCCCATGGGTGAGCGTGGGGCTGCAGGCGGGAGGGTGGCGGGTGACAAAGGGTGAGCGAAACCGCCACATCCACTTGTGCGCACACACGGCCCCCTGCTCCCTCTCCCAGGTCACCCCACTGAGCCTTAAAACCCCACTGGGCTGTTTCCTCAGCCCAGAAACAGAAAGGCAGAGCCATAAGCCTTGCGAGGTCAGGCCTGGCCTGAGCAGAGGAGACCTGGGCAGGCACAAAGGTGGGGGGTCAATTCAGAGGTCACGCCTCCTCTCCCTGACCTCACCCCTGCTGATGCCGCCCAGATGCTCTGCAGGCCTATGGAGACAGGGGTTCGTAGGCAAGACTCTCCACCCCAAATCAGGACCCTTCCACCCAGACACCATAGGTGGATTTCAAGAGGGGCCTCCTGGCACTAGGGTCCCCCTTTGGGTGAGCGTACTGAGAGGCCCAGCGGTGGTGTCTGGCACCCACCAGGGTACTGACAGGGGCGCACAGGTGGACTGAAGGCTGCTGACAGCCAGGTTCCTCTCTCCCCCGCTCAGGCTCCCCATACCGGGACAAGATCACCATCGCCATCCTGCAGCTGCAGGAGGAGGACAAGCTGCACGTCCTGAAGGAGAAGTGGTGGCGGGGCAGCGGGTGTCCCGAGGAGGAAAACAAAGAGGCCAGCGCCCTGGGCATCCAGAAGATCGGGGGCATCTTCATCGTCCTGGCCGCCGGGCTGGTCCTGTCTGTGCTGGTGGCTGTGGGCGAGTTTGTATATAAGCTCCGCAAGACAGCAGAGCGAGAGCAGGTAAGCCCCCAGGAGCTGGGGCCTGCGCGGGGAAGGGAAGGAGACGGAACGGGGTCTGCGCTGGTTTCTAACCCCCTATGTGCCAGGTGCAAGGTGGTGTCTGATCCCATCCCCACCGTAGCCCGCTCTGAATCCAGTCCGCCAGGAAGCCCTGCCAGCCCCACCTCTGCACTGACTCCGAGCATGTTTTCCCCTCAGTGTAGCTCCACACCTGGCCACACCCATCCTGTCCAGCTGGATCATGCACCAGCCTCCAGTCTGGCCTTCCTGCCTCCACTTTTCCTCTCGATCAGCTGCTCTCCATACAGCAGCCAGTGCCCTGTTTAAAACTTAATTCAAACCGTGTCATTCCCTTGCATAAACCCCTCCAGGGTAATTGTCGAAGCTTCGTGATGCCTACATAGGGGGTTCATTATACTCTTCTCTCCACTTCTGCATATATTTGGAAATTTCCATAATCAAAAGTTTAACCAAAATAAATAAATAAATAAAGAGATAGGAGGGACGGCCCAAGCTTGCTAGGTTCAACCTGTCTGATTAATTCATCAACTGTGGTTAGGTAGTGGTTCTGGGTCCCAGTAGCAAATCGGAATCACAGGGAGAAAGTGTTTTAAGTGCTAATACCCTGGCCTCACTCCCAGAGACTGTGTTTTAATTGGCCTGTGGTAGAGCCTGGAATAGGCTTCTTAAAGTGTACGGCATGATTCAAATGTGCACCTTGAGTTGAGGGCTACTGGGCTGCGGGGAAGCTCCTCTCACAGCAAAGTTCAAAGGGATTCAGGGCAACTGTGGAAGGAGATTGCAGTTAAGTCGTATGTATAAGATGCACTTACCCATCCGTCCAAAATTAAATGGAGTCCTTTATAATCAGAAGCTTGCGTTAGCAAAGAGGAGGGGCAAAGATAATTCTCGGTGTTCAAGTTCACACGGGTATAAGAAAAGGGACATGTTCCCATATTGCTGGGGGGAGTCCAAGAGGGTAAGTTTCTGGAAGGTAACTTTGTAGTATGGCCAGAGTCTTTAAAAGTGGCCACGCTTTTGACCAATTTCTTTTTTTTTTTTTTTTTTTTTTGCGGTACGCGGGCCTCTCACTGCTGTGGCCTCTCCCGTTGCGGAGCACAGGCTCCGGACGCGCAGGCTCAGCAGCCATGGCTCACGGGCCCAGCCGCTCCGTGGCATGTGGGATCCTCCCGGACCAGGGCACGAACCCGTGTCCCCTGCCTCGGCAGGCGGACTCTCAACCACTGCGCCACCAGGGAAGCCCCAATTTCTACTTTTAGAAATGCACCCAATGGAAGTGGCCAAGGACATGTGCAATTTTATTGACAAGGTTGTTTGTTGAAGTGTTAACTATAATGTGAAAAAAACCTAAATGTCCAATAATAGGGAATGGTTTAAAAAATTATGATACATCTAAAAATAACAATCAAATTCTTTGGGTTACATTAGAATTACATTACAATTGGAATGAGCTCCAAATTCCACCGAAAAGCCTATGAGATCTGGTCCTTGCCCACGTCTCCAACCTCCTCCTTCCCACCCTCCCCCCTCACTTACTCTGCTCCATACACACTGGCCATATTTTTAGTCCTTAACCAAGCACACTTCTGCCTCAGGGCCTTTGCACATGCTGTTCCATCTACCTGAAATGCTCTTCCCCCAGAACTCCATATTCTTAGAGTCTTTTGGTCATTCAGCTGAAGCTCAGGTAGTCTTTCCCACCTATACCCCCTCCCCACCCCACTCTATCCCACTTCACTGCTTTATTCTCTTAATAATAGTTATCCCTCTCTGAAATTATTTGTTCACAAGTTTATTATCTATTTCTGTCCCATCATTAGACCATGGGCTCCTAGACCATGGGCTAGGACCTTATCTGTCTTTTTCACTGCTGTGTGCCTAACACCTGGAACAGTGCTTGGCACAGAGTGGGTCTCAGTAAATAGTCTCAGAAGCAAGAAAGGGAGGCGAGGAGGGACGATGTCTGCATTTAGTAGGGAAGCAAGGGGACACTTGGCAAGGTCACACAGCTGGTAAGAGGCAGGGACAGAATTCAAAACCAGGTCCCCCTTCCCCTTCACCACACAGCCTACCTACAAACTGTCTCAGTGCTGATGCCCGGACCTCCCAGCCCCACTGCCTTCTCGACAAGCTGCAGGACAACCTCTGGCAGCTGGTCTCATAGGAGCCACTGTCATCAGATACCCGTGGGCAGTGCTGCACTTGAGCTGTCCCTCTTGGATATCCACAGGGACCCAGGCCAGAAGAGGCCGCTGCCACCCACAGCCCTCCAGGGACCTGCCTCCCAGTTGAGAAATATGTACTGAACTTCCCTGAGTGGGAGCGTGGTGACCCCTCCCCTCAGTTGGAAGCCCTTCCAGCAAGGTTACCCATATATTCATCAAATGTTTCTTAAGCACTGACTCTGAGCCAGGCCTAAAGCTGGGGGCCGACCTCATAGGGATGAAACTGGCTGGTTCCTGCCGTCAGAAGCTAGTGGAGAAAAGTCAGGCGGGTACATTCCTCAAACATGCATGTGCATGCCAGTCAGAGCCACAGTTGGCTCATCCGTAAAGTGGGGCTGAGATGATACCACCTTAGACTCCAGACAAGGACGTGACGTTCTGTAGGCTGCTACTCAAAATAATCACCTTACAAGGGGCAGGAGGCAGGTGGGGTAAATGTGTGAGGGAGACCCGGTAGCTTCAGCACAGGCTCTGGGAGGAAGGGGGGGAGTTGGCTGGAGTTGCAGGGTCGGGCCTCACCCATGTGCCCCTTGCCCTCCCACCCCGTACCCCCACCCCAGCGTTCCTTCTGCAGTACCATGGCCGACGAGATCCGCTTCTCCCTTACCTGCCAGCGTCGGGTCAAGCACAAGCCGCAGCCTCCCATGATGGTCAAGACTGACGCCGTCATCAACATGCACACGTTCAACGATCGCCGGCTTCCAGGCAAGGACAGCATGACCTGCAGCACATCATTGGCCCCCGTGTTCCCCTAGGCACAGGTGGGGTGGGGACCACAGGCCTGCAGGCAGGGCGGAGGAGAGCAAAGGACACTGGAAGGAACATCCCCAGTCCCCATACTGGGCTTGGGGACCAGAGCTGCTGCCTGCCTATTGGGCCAAGAGTCCTCTGCCCTTACCTACTAGGAAACCAGCAGGCCCCCCGGCCAGCTGCTCGGGCTTCACCCTCCTCTTGTTTCTTCTGTGGGTTTCTAAAGCTGCCAGCCAAGACAGCCAAGGCCAAAGGAAGCACATGCCTCTCTCAGGCCAAACTCATCTGCCCCTCGACTCTCTTCTCCAGTCAGAAGTTTCTACCATGGCCCTGCAGGGGCCAAAGAAAATGGGAAACAGCTCTTATATTGCCACTCCTTCCCCGTGAGCCCAGGCCTCCTGGAACTTGACTGTGAGACCAGAGACACAAACCTTGGGTCCCTTGAGGATCTTATAGTTTGGCTGCCAATGGGAGCTGAAGTTGGGGATTGGCCACCCCACATGCCTGGGCAGAAGGAAGACTTCATCCCCCAGGGGCTGCTTATGTGGTCCTGATCTCCTGGACTTGACACCACCCATGGAAGCCCCTGTTTGGGCAAAGTTGAAGGCAGAGAGCCCCATAGAGGAAAAGAGGAGTCTGGGGGCTGGGGGAGAGGAGGATACGCAGAGACCACCACTTTGAATTCTTCTGGACAATGTCCCAATGGGTCCTACTCCTCTAGGAGGTCTCTAGGAATGGAGGAGTGGTCAGAGCAAATTCTTCCCCACATTCCGGCCAGAGGAAAGAAGACCCCCTGAATCTCTTGCAAAGGATGCCTGGAGACTGAGACAGTATTTGCAGCCCAGAGAAACAGTGGATTCCATGGAAATCCCTCAGGCCCTCGAGCCTGCAGATTGTACTTCGCTGGTTACCAAGCTGTTTTCTAAACCCTGGTGGCATTAGGGAGCTTGAGCTCTTTGCCATCTACCCTTCAGCAGCTCCCCATTCCTGGCCAGTTGACCTTGACCTTCTTCTGTCATCATGGAAGGAGGAAAGTAGCCTAGATTGAAGTGAACGTCATCACCCCTCCTCTAAAGAGGACCATGTCCTGTGGCACAGGCTAACTCTGGGGTAGATGGGGAAAGCCAGAAGGGCCCTTAAGAACACCTGGCCTCCTGGACTTGCCAAACCTAAAGATGCTCCCCAGGAAAAGCAAGTGTTCAGGAGCAAAATAGCCTCCCTGATAGGGGCCCCCATGGTGGGGAGGGAGAAGCTGCCTCCTGGAGAATTAACCAAAGGCCCCACACAGAGACACAAGGCCCTTATGGCCCCTGGTCTCTTGTCTGGGGTAGTTGGGACCTTGTGGGGTTTGGGGGTTCAGCAGAGATGAGGTACATTGAGGGGTTGACCAGGTGATCTGTGGGTTCCAGCTAGCTGTGACAGATACCCTAGAGGTCTGTGACTCTAAGATTCTGGGAGATGAATGAGACATGGAGGGAATAGGAACCAAGTGTCCTTAAAGAGAACACGATGGGGCCAGCAGGGCTGCCCGTGGCCAAGGGCAGAGGGCAGGTTTTGAGCAACGGAAAGGGGCCTGGAGACTCTGGACAGGGACCCAGGAGATACCAGCCACACCCCTCCACCACTCTCCTGTTTCTGCTTGGGGACCCTGGTTAGGGAAGAGCTACATTTAGGTCTCAAGAACCTTCTCAGCTGGGGTGAAGGGTAATCTCTGACTCCCCTCAGGACTCCCAAAGCAGGAGAGCACAGTGGACTCCTGTGATAAATACCATCCCTCCTCCAAACTGAGCTGCAGGGCCAAACCGACTGGTTCCCAGAATCACAGTGGCTCCAGTAGGCTCTGTGCACTGGAGGTGGGAGAAGAGGGCTGGACATACCATGTAGCCAACACACGTCATGATAGGAAAAGCCATGCTGTTGTGAGCTCCTGGGTGTAGGAGTGTGTGTGTGTCTGTGTGTGTGCGCGCGCATATATGTGTATCTTTGTATGTCTCATCTTTGTGGGTTGGGCATGAAGGGCAAACTAGGGCAGGTGACAGAGTCCAGGCATGCAATAATAGGAGAATCCTTTGGGTTCTGACGTGTGTGTGTGCATGTGTGTGAACTGGGGGTGAGGGAGACAAATATCTGGACAAGCCGCAGGACCCCATACATGTAAAAACAGGAGAAGCCATGTCATAGTGGGGTTCTGGTGAGTATACATATGTATGCATGCGTGAACGACTGTGTACGCTTGTGTGTGTGTGCGTTTGTGCACCAAATGGCAGAGGGTGGAGAACAGAATAACACCTGCAAACATTGCCAAATATGTTTAAACGGAGAAGCCATGTCATCAAGGGGTCCATGTGTGAGCGTGCGTGCGCATGTGTGTGTGCAGTGGAGGGCGGAACCAGACAGACACGTAGCACAGGGCAATGCATGTTGTATGTGAGAAGCCACATGGGACTGGCGTTCGTGTGTGAGTGCGCTCACATACGTGTGTTCGAATGCACGCATATGTTCCAGCTCACAGCAGGAGCAGAGACGGACAATCAGGAAGGCAGGGAACCAGAGTGTGCAAACACTTCTGTCATGGAGAGATCATTGTCACAAAGATTTGCCGAGATGACATAGGCATGGGCATGGGGAGACCGGCCAAGTGGAGGCAAAACGCTGCAGGGACTCACGGCCAGTGACTCCTTTGCTCTTGGTAGAGTGGCCCGTTTGAAGGGAAAATGACATTTTTTTGGCAATTACCAGATAACCAGATTCTGATGAAGGTATCTGCCGATTTTTTCTCACCAACCACAAACACGAACCGCTCTCTTTATCTGGTCTAATTTCATAGCACGTGCCCACATCCATGTTTGTATCACACACACGTGTGTGTGCTTTTGTGTGTGACATGCCATGAATGTGTCATTTCTTCTGAGGCTATGCACATAGATAGACTGTGATGGGAAGGGCGACAAGGAGGTGGAGTGGGTAGGAAGAGCTTCATCGAAGGAGGAGAGAATGCTGGAAATCAGAGGCACAGTTCAATTTGGGAAATCCCCTGAAAGGGACTGAAATGATTTCTCGAGTCCTACACGGGGATGGGAGGACACGCGGCCTGATCTCGCCTCCCATTCAAGCCTTATGTCCGTGTGTGTGGATAATGTCCAAGCTCTGCCTGATGACCTGTTTGTCTCTGAGACCAGCCCAGCGTTCAGAGTGCAGCAGAGCCTGTTTCTGCCCACATGTGAGCTCTCTCTCTCCCGGGGTACTGAAGGTGCCACTGCATCTTGGGGATGGGGGCCAGGGAGCTATTCCCAGCAAGGCGGGTCATGTGGAATTAAAGTTCAGGCCCACCTGCCCGCAGACGAGGATCTGAGCCGCAGCAGGTGCACGTGGGCAGGGGGAGCACGCCCACACGGAGGCACTGAGGTCAGTGGCTGGGAGTGATGGAGGCATCAACACTGGTTTGGATGGAGCAAAGATGAGACCGGCCCGAGCAGGTGCTGGCCCGTCCCTGTCTGGCCCCGCATGCCGGCCCTGAAGAAAAGACTCCCCTACCTTCTACCCCCATCCCCTACCCCCAAAAGCCAGTGCCTCCCCTCAGCCTGATCAAACTGGCCATATTGAGGGGCAGCAGTGAAGACACACACTACCCGCTGAGACCATAGGGTTTGGGGCCATGAGGGCTCCTTATCTCTCTCCCCTTGACCTGTATTGGTCTCTCTTCTATGGACAGTTAAGAAAACCCTGAGAGTTTTGTCACCATTCAGGTGTCTTCGAGGGTCTCTCAAGAGGCGTAAGGCCCCCCTGGCTGAGGGGCTGACGCTGAATCTCTGAAGCGTGGGAGCCACCGCCCCACAGCCAGGACTCCGCCCCTGCTAGCTGAGCACACGGGCTCCCCGCAAGGCCCCGGGCCCCGGCGGAGGGCAGGTCCGGGCCAGGATGGAGGAGGGTGGCAGTGGTGGATGGAGGAGGGTGGCAGTGGTGGGTGAAGGCTCCAGATGGTTGGAAGTCACTCCCCTCCTTAAACTCCAGGAAGTCAGAAGTCACACGCAGGCACGAGCCCACGCAGAACAGTGGGAAGCCCCCTCCCCCCATCTTCTTGCTGGCCTGCTGCGTGTGGGTGGGCTGGACGCTGCTCACTCAGTGTGAAGCCCACCCCTCCCCGAGCCCTTCCCAGCTCTCTGTGCAAACATCTGGAAGTAGGACCCACTCTGGCCCACGTCCGTGGTCCTGTGTGGATAGCCAGCTGGGAAGGACCTTGCGGTCTGGACAAACATCTATATGGACTTTTAACATCTGAGATGGGCCCGGCCCCATGGACAGATGCAGGAAGTGAGCCCAGCTCTGTAGACGGGCCTCTGGAATAGACACATCTGGAACAGTCCCAGCCTGGGTGGACACATCTGGAGCGGGCCCAGCTGCTTGCCACAGTAGAAGGGCCCTGCCCTCTGTCCCCGGGCCAGTTTGAGTTGAGCCTTCATTCCAGTCCTGGCTTTGCCCTGGAGTTAGAAGTTCAGCGCTGAGGCCATACGTGAAAGTCACAAAACTGTTTTTGATAGAAGGTTAATGTTCTATACATTATATATATGAATGTAAAAAGATATATATATATATATATATGCTGTATGTATATATATATGCACAGTGTATATATGACCTGTAGCCCATGTGTATACACACCCTTCCCCGCACGTCTGCACACAGAGTGTACATAACCCAGCCAGTATGGGTGGGGACCAGGTGAGAGATGGGGGCTGCAGCTGCGGAGTGTGGGATGGACGCCACCTGGGGCAGGGGCTGCGGAGAGCCCCGTGGGGGAAGGGAAGGGCCTGTGTACATCAGAGCTGCAGACCCTGAGGAAGAGGGGCTGGCAGATGGCCCATGCACAGCCAGGCCTCCTGGGGATGGGCAGGAGTGGCCCAGGGGCCTTGGCTGCATTTGAGAGGGTCTGAGGCGGAACAGCTGGACCTGGGTCTGGGGACCAACGTCACACCAGTGCTTGGCTCCTGAGTCGATATGACAGCTCTGGTCCCAGGGCAGTTGCCAGGGAGCTGAAGGGCTGGGAAAGAGGGGTCCACTGCCTAGACCAGCTCTCAGTACCTGCCTGCCCAGCCGCCAGGGAGGTGTCAGGCTCTGCCTGAAATACCCTAGAAGGCTGGAGTATTCTAGGTGGCAAAGGCCTCTGCCTCACGTTCTCAACCACACGCAAAGGCACAGCTCACAGCTAAGGAAAACCCTTTTTAAAGAGAATGGCCCCCTGGGCATTGCCAGCGTGCCAGTCTGATGTCCCTGTGCCCTTAGGTATGGACCTTATCCCCCTCCCCTGTCTTCTAGAACAGACCTCAGATCACCCCACAGTGTGTCTCTTTTTTACAGATCAAAACTGAGGCCTCCAGCAGCTATAGACCCAGCAATTCCAGCCAAGAGTTTGTCCCACCTCAGACAACCTCCCCAGCCCCATTTGACCCCAAGGTCAGCTGTCAGGGAGTGACCGGGGAGCCAGAGATGTGAGCAGAACAGTGACATGGGGTGAAAGAGGCGAAGCCAGGAAGGCGCTCCTCTCCGAGCACAGCCCAATGCCATCTGTCTGCCTTCTCCCCTGCTGCACCTCCCCCTGCAGGGCAGTTGGCAGGGGGCTTGTGCCCCCTCCACCCCTGCAGTACCCGCAGGCCTCCACCCCTGCCCCCCTCAGATCCATCTAGTCTCATTCCAGTCCTTTAGCTAGTGGTCCTGTGGCATCACAGGTCAGAGCATCTCTGGAGGATGCAGGAGAGAAACGGTCTGGAGTGGGCTTGCGTGTGGTCAGCGGCCTGCCCTCTGCTTCGGCACCAGACTGGTCTGCACTTAACTCTGGGTCTGCCTCTGGGGCCCTGGCCAGAGCACATCTGAACCCGGCGCCCTGAGGAAGGGTCTGTCCTGGCTCCAGGACAGGAATCAGAGGCTCCAGGGGCCCCCGTGCCACTGTGCTCCAAGCCCCCAGCCCAACTCTGCCTGGGCCAGCTTCCTGGCTGGGCCTCCCATGATGGGGACTTGGGTTCCCAGCCCCTCAGCTGAGCCCCCAGGCAGCCCCGTGTGAGACCACTGTCCCACCACCCAGACCAGAGTGCCTGGACGCCCCTCCCAATACCACTCAATATGGTTCCCACACACTGGTCTCTGGGCCATTCAGGGGATGCCCTTTGTGGACATGCAGAATTTCTATGAATATAGTTTTTTGTAAACATTTTGTAACAATTTGGGTTTCATAGTAACTGTGTTACTTGCCAATCATTCTAGGCTGATGTAAATAAATTTCCAAACAAATCCGATTATTTTCCTTTTTCAGACACTGTGATATATCAAAGTGCACAGTTTGCTGTATGAAGTAATATGGTTTTAAATTTTAAATAAAGAAATGTTTCTAGAAAACAGGAATCCCTTGAGATGTGTTTTCTGCTTCTCTTCTCTCTTTAGAACCAGAGCGTGCTGCCAGTTGAGTTGTGCCATTCACCGGGGCTGACTGTGTCCTGGGCAGGGGACCCTGGTGCCGAGCAGGTGGATGGCTCCAGCCCAGGCTCCTGGTTCCCATTGCAGATATTGACATGGGACATCCATATTGACACCATCTGACCTCTGTCTTCCCTTTGCTTGGGCACATTCCTCTCCAACTCATCTCCATCCACATAGCTACCTTGGAAGCTGCCAGGTCCTGGTGTGACCCTGTCCCTTTGGCGACAGTTGGGGAGGCTGGGTGAGCCTCTTATCCAAACTTGGCCAGTCAGAGATCTTGCCTGAGCTTTTTCAAACCGGAAATGAGAAAGCGCTCAGTCAGTTACTCTCAGGAGATGGAAGCCGTACACATAGTAAAGGGTTCAGGGCAGGACGTTTTAAGCAGGAAGGGATTGGATATGGATATTTACAAAACCAGTGAAAGATGAGGGAGCAAGATGGGCCTCCAGTGGCTCCCAGAACAATACAGAAGTGACCCACCAGGGGAGCGGCCCCCTCTGAGACTGGTACTAGAACTGGGAGGCAAAACACACCAGAGCTACAATCCAGGGTTCAGAAAGCCTGGATCAAGAAGTTGAGGCCACCGCTATCCCCATCACAATTGCTTGTCATCACCCAGGAAACGGTAGCGACGCCGCTGGAAAAACCTCATGTCTGAAACAGCCCATAAGGGGGCGGGAAGAGGGGCTCTGCCTCATTTCTGCCTTCCAAATCTCATGTAAACAGATTTCATAGGCAGAGACTAATTTGCATCCAGAAACTTCCATGCTTCCCTATGTACGACATCATCATAATCATAGTCCAATCAGCTGTGGTGGGGGGGCGGGGTCACATAATACCATCATGGTACTCAGGGTCTTTGCTTTAAGAGAGTTGAGAAGACTGGAAAATTCCAAAAAACAGCTCTATGGATTGGGCAGGCCTCCTAAAATACACACCCTCCTATTCCATCATCTGAGGACTTAAATAACTTGTGTCTGAGTCCCAGCTCTACCACCTACTACGTGTATAACCTTGAACAAGCAGCTTCACATCCCTGAGCCTCAGTTTCCTCGTCTTTAAAATGCATGATCATGAAAACCACCCGCCCGTGGAGTGGTTGTAAGGGTTAAATGAGAAAAAGCAAGTTAAGTACTTAGTATAGGGCTGGGCGTATCATAAGCCAACAAGTGACAGCAATTTTTATTAAGAAAAAGGAGGAGGAGAAGGAGAATTAGCACCTACTATGTGCTGAGCCCTCCCTGGGGGTAGAGTGGTGAGCAGTGAGGCAAGACTCCTCCCTCGGGGGACACAGAGCCTGGCCCAGAAGCCTGTCTGTGACACTCTAGGCTCTGGGGATAGCGGGGCTGCTCTGTCTCTGGATCGGGCAGCCTCTCTGGGAAGCCCCCGACTCTACCTCTCGGCCCATCTCCACTTGGCTGGCACTGAGCTCTCTCTCTCCACGGCTCTGTCTGTAGGAGATAAGGAAGTGATGCTGGGCCTTGCCTCTCTCCCACCCCCAAGAGCAGGGTGTGCTGCCTCTCTGCCCACAGAGGGGGCGCTCCTTGCTCCTGCCCCAAGGAAGGAAATGGAGCCCACTTCAGCAGGCACTCAGTACCCGCCAAGCATCACTGCCAGCACTTTATACGCACTTCCCACGGACTGAACAACGACCCTCTGAAGGAGACACTGTTATATCCCATTTTACAATTAAGGAAGCAAAGGAGCAGAGAAGTGAATGGACTTGCCCAAAGTCACACAGCTAGTCAGTGTGGCTTTCCACATGCAGAGCTGGAATACAAAAAGGGGCTATTTGACCCTCTCCACTCTCCATTCTGCTCCTCCCAGGACATTCCCCCTCAAGATGTGAAGCTCCTCCCTTCTCTGCTGCCTCTTGAAGGAGGGATGGCAAAGAAGGGAGGGGAAGGCAATTAGGAGGCCAGGCCTCGGCCGGGGGAGGGGGATGGGGGGTGCAGCCAGGTGGCTGGTGCGGCTCAGTCCCCAGCTGCTGTTAGCAGGGCTATTTCTGCCTCTGCCTCTCCTTGATCAATGCCCTTCGTGCTCCTTCCATCTCCAGGCACCAGGACACTGGCTCCTAGTTCCAATGCACTGAGCCCCCAGGAGAAAAACCTTCAAGAAAGTTCCTCAGTCAGGGATCATTGCGGCAAGAACAGAGACCTTCTCCAACCAGAGCAAAAAGAGACTTCATTATATGGGGTCTGCTGGAAGCACAGCCAAGCTCCTCTCTCTCTCTCTCTCTCTCCCTCCCTCTCTCTCTCTCTCTCTCTCTCTCTCTCTTTCTCCCCGCCCCCACCAACCCTTTTCCTTGTTCATGGCAGTAACTAGCCACCCCAGATCTGGTTTCAAGTCCCCCCTGCTCCAGGGCCCAACAGCAATGACCTAGTATGAAAATGTCCCAATTCCAAATCACCTGCCACGCCTTCAGCAGAGGGCGCTGGATGGGGACATTCTCAGCAAAGGAGTGTATCTGAGAACTGGCTCTAGACCCGCACTTCTCACACTTATGCATACACAGGCCCCGGGGATCTTGTTAAACTAAGGCTCTGGCTCAGTGGGTCTGGGACAGGCCTGAGAGTTTGCACTGCTGACAAGCTCCCAGGTGAGGCCTGGGCTGCTGGTCCTTCGCCCGCACAGAGAGTAGCCAAGCCCTAGAGGGGAGCAGTGTGCAGCATGGCCTCAGGACACCCTCCTGCTCCAAGCTGTGAAGACCCAGGCCCATCCACCCCATTCAACAGCAGCACAGAGCTGGACCCGCCCCCTTTTAACCCTTCACTCGCCTCATCGGACATGCTTATTAATTCAGTCCTACCACTGCACTGCCCTCTTCCTCCCTCTCATCAAGCCCTAGAATATCTAGGCTGGAGGGGACACCAGATCACTCAGGGCCCCTCTCTAGGCCTGATGACAAGCCCCACCAAGCAGTACAATCAGGGACGTGGGAGTTGAACTTGCTAGGCTCTGTCCCTTGCTGTGTCTTCTTCAAGCTTCAGTTTCCTCGCCTGCAGAAGAGAGGCTAAGACCCATCTCAGAGGGCTGTTGTAGGGATTCAATGACACTGTAGCTGCCTTGCACCTGTACAGCTCAACCGATGGCAGCTTTTATCGTGGAGGGAAAGTAACGAATAACTGGACCCCTCCCCAATATTCCAAGAGTTAGAGTGGCAAAGGCACAGAGAAATCAAAGATGGGCAAATACTCAGGTTTTAAGTTCAAAGATCTGGGTTCTGGTGTAAGACCCAAAGCATCTGGAAGGACATAGGATCCCATTCTCCCTCCACCACTTCCCAAATTAGGCTCAAGATTCCACAGGCTGGAGGAAGAAACCTGGGGAGGGATTGCCAGACAGAAATGGAGTCAGACGTGGAGGGACCCCCAGGTTGCCAGTCCCAGACAATTCCAGGGAGTGGACCCCATTCTCTACCTGCATGAGGCCAGTATAGACCTGGGCACGTGCGCCCCACTAGACATCCTTCTCAGCAACTCCATAAGGACAGCTTCCTTAGCAGCCAGGTGACGCCTCCTGGCCATCTTGCACGAGTGAAGAGCCATCTGTAACCTGAGAATTTGCTCAGAGCCCACGTGGCCAAGCCCTCTTTTATTGAATCAGGAAATCAGGGCTCGGTCCTGAACACTTACAGGGAAGGTGATGGTGTGTCAAGGCACCTCCCCACCTCCAACCAAGTGGGACTAGACTAGAGACTTCCCTCTGAGCTGTGGAACAAGCCCCTTCTCCCTTGTTTTATTCATCACCATCATCATTACTGTGGTGGTTGTCATTTCTGCTCCCCAGGCAGTCATGAAGCCCAGGTGGCTTGCAGCTGATAGGCCAAGATGGTTCTGGAGCAGATTCTGGTTAGGCTCCTTTTTGGCCTCTAGGTCTGGGGAAGTCCCATCCCCGATAACTGCACCCTCAATGTCAAGGGCTCCCTTCCCTTTGACCTTGGCTGTCTCACCCTTTCCAGAGCACAGAGGTCTGAGAGCCGTTGAGCTGGCTTTGACCTCCCACAGGTCCCCACCAGCCTCCAGGTCAGGGACATGCCCTCTCTCCTGCCATCTCCTGTGGCAAGGGCCTCTGATCATTCATGTCAGAATCAGGAACAGCAGTCCAATGGGACGGAGTAACCGCTTGAGTTAAACCAACCCACCCTGATGACGATGACTTACCAACCCAAGGATTCTAGTAGTAACACTTCCATTCCATGGTTCTAGTTAGGCACTCATCTGCTCCTTTTGGAGTATTTAGCAAACACAGGAATGTGCTAACTGCTAGACAGCAATGGTCTTAAAGCTCTGGCCCGAATCATGAAGATTTTTCAGTGACTAAGGAAGCCGTGACAGTTTCAAGGGAATCGTTGGAAGCTCTTAAACTTCCATCTGTATTCTTCCCTAAGTCTGAACTGCCTGAGGAAGAATCTGAAAAAGAAGTCTCCTTCACCTATGGGCCCTTCCCCATCTTTAAAGAAACGTAAACTTTTCACCTCTTCTGAGTCTTCACATGTGCCAAGTCCCAGGGTATAAAAACCTCCAGGGCACTAAATAAAGGAGTAATTCCAAAAAAAAAAAAAATCCAGGACAAGCTTCAAGGCCCTTCTGCCCACCTAATTTAACCAGGTGACCTTGGATCATTCATAAGACTTAGCTTCTCACCTGTGCTGTGGGGATGCCCATTTTGACTGCCTCAGGGAGCTCATGTGAGAATAAGAAAAATCTTCCTATGAAAGCACAAGTTAAGTGTGAGACATCAGGCTTACTACTATTCGGGAGGGTCCTTCTCTGCCTTTCTGTCAGTTTCCCCGGCTCCCTCATCTCCCCCCACCCCCAAGTCTATCTGGAGTGAGCTTGGAGCAGCGGGAGGTCAGGGCACGCCTGGAGCTGCAGGTTGCCATTCCAAGAATCAGGCTGGGCCAGGGCACACGGCTCCCCTGGGGCCCTGATGGTGCTTCCTTGGGAAACAGAAGCTGAGTGTTTAAAAAGCATCTGTCATTATGGAAACAAAGTTGCCAGGCCATTTTTTCTTTTACTATTTTTACTGCAGTTTCATTATCTTATGCAAATGAGGCCGCTGATGAAGCCTTTCTGCAGGGTGGCCTATGCTGGGACCAGCTCCCCCTGGGGGATTAGCGCCTGCCTCAGCCTCCAGACGGGATCTGGGAAGAGGAGGCCCTGTGGAGATGCCTTCCGGAGCAGCTGCCCCGCCCTGGAGCACAGGACTTCCTTCCAGACAAGCCCCCAGGTCCTGCCTCTGTCACAGGAGGGCCCTGGTCCTTTATTTCCAAAGACCTAAGTGTCAGCTCAGCCTGGCCCAGGCCTCTGTCCCCAATTCCTCAGTACCTGGAGCTCCTTGAAGACAGAGTTGCCAGTACCCAGCAGGATGCAAGGGAAAAGATGGGAAGCAACTGGGACTCCATCCCCCCAGGGACTTCTGGGAACAGCATATAATAAGCAACTCAGTTTCCCATTCAAGGGGGAGAGAGCTTTGGTCTAGGCTGCTCTCTGGAGGTTGGCAATCCCACGTGCTTCTGGCATGCCACAGGTGCAAGGTGGGCTCTGGGGTAGGATAAAGCCTCAGGGAAAGCAATGCAGGTGGTGACAGTAGGAAACTGGGGGGCTTGTGCAGAAGTGGTAAGGGCAGGAGTGTGTAAGACACGGACAGCACCTGCTATGACCCCATTTTAGAGATGAACAGCCTGAGGTTCAGAGAAGCCACATTACTTGCCCACGCTCCAGGGCTATCTGCCTCCCCGGCTCAAGGAGCCTCCAGTGCCTCACTACCTCCTGGCCCTTTGAGCCTCCCTCACACATTTCCTCCCAGTGAGGTGTGTTGGCGAAGCTCATGTCTTCCCCAGTGAGTCCAAAGGCTCCTAGATGTGGACAGGTTTTCCTCCGAGAATGTCTGTCCTCTGTCCAGTCCCTCTGGCCCAAAGCCTTTACTTTTAGTATACTATGAGAGCCAGCTTCCCCTCCTTCTCCCTAATTCAGCCTCTGGAACTCTCTCAAGTCTGATAAGGCATCTTCAGGGACAGGAGCAGGTCAAGCATTTAATAAGAGCCTTCTGCCCTATATGGGCACTTCCCTCTATGAGGTGGTCTAACTCACCCCCGTATTTCCTTAGAGCTGGGCAGTGACGAGACGAAAGATGTGAAAAATCAGAAGCTTCCCAGCCCCACTCACCTGAAGGGGGTGGGGGTGGGGAATAAGGTCACAGCAGTTGCCATAACCCAAATGTCACTGGCTCTGTGACCTCTTGCATCACCCTGACCTCCAGTCCCCTGCAAAGTCCAAGGGACAGGTCCCCTCTGCCCTCAGAATCACCCTCTCATCTGAGGACCAAAGGTTAAGAGCTCTTGGTGCTCTGCTCTTTCTTTTCCAGGAGAAGTTCTCATTAATAATAAAATAATAATAACAATAATAATAATACATTCTAGCTACTTGAGCGACAACTCTAGACCTAGGACAGTGCTTAGCACTTTGCATACCTCATCTCACAGAATTCTCACCATAACCCTATGAGCTAGGGGCTATCGTCCCCATTTCACAGATGTGGAAACTGAGGCTAAGAGAAGTAGAATAACTCACCCACAATTACCCAGCATCAGCATGAAAATGAGGCATTCCAGCTGGGACCTCCATGTCAAAGATTTGATAAATGAGTGAATGACTAAATGAATGAGTGAATCAGAACACAGTCAATAATCAATGTTGTTTACAGACACTGGGGAACTTCCATGCTTATAGAAAAAAACAAAAATCCAAACTTGATTGGGCCAAAAACGAGAATTACTAATTACAGCCACTCACAGGAACGACCTACCATTTATGCCTAATTGCAGTGCAGTCCAATAACAATTATGCACATCAATAAACGTGTCAGATTAACTTGGGTGTAAGTTTTATTTGATTGCAACACTAAACCCTGTTGGTGGTGGCTCAGACTTCGGAGTCCATGGCCCAACCTTGGGAGCCCTTCTGGAGGTGAGGTTGGTGCTGGAAGGGAAGTGGGAGGTGGGGGCAGAGAGGAACATCTCTCTTCTCTGCTGCAGCAGGTCTGCCCTGGCAAGCTACGGGAAAGCAGTTTGGCAGGGGGTCTTCACGGGGCAGCCAACGTCACAAAGACTCCCCTCCTTCTCTCAGTGCCAAAGGCAGCTTCCTAATTAGAGCATCCATAACCCTCAACATCTGCTGCAAGAGAATTCAGCTGCTCTAAGATGGAGAAGTCCATTAACTTTATTGCAAAAGCGTCAGACGTGCTTTTAGACGGAGGATCACTGCCAAGTGAGATAAACTGCCAGGACCTGCCAGAGGGACAGGCCAGGACTTCCTGCGGTCCCCAGCTGGGTCCTCGTGACTGCCTCCTCTCCCTGCCTAGCACCCTGGGTGGGACTGCAGCCTCCTGGGAGGCTGGAGCTGGGGAAACTGTGAATTTCAAATGCAGGGTGCAGTCTGAGCACCCTGGCTCTCCCCGTGTAAGTCACACCCTGCTGAATGGCAGCACCAGACAGGCACCA
Source organism: Leucopleurus acutus (assembly GCF_964270905.1). NCBI lineage: Eukaryota > Metazoa > Chordata > Mammalia > Artiodactyla > Delphinidae > Leucopleurus > Leucopleurus acutus. Next base: position 164,129,783 of record NC_139143.1, read on the forward strand.
TCTGACTCCCAGAATGCACCAGGATTCCCACCCCATGGTTGGGGCCACTCATTCCTGCATCAGCAGAAGTTGGATTTGCTGGTGTTCCTGGGAACAGTGGAGCAAGGTGGCTAAGAACGGGCTTTGGAATTAGATATTCCTGGGACTGAATCTCAGCTTTGCCACTTAGGAGTCCCGGTGTGACCTTGCACAAGTGGCTTAACATCCTGAAGCTACTCTGTAAAATGGATTACGTCATACCCACCTCTAGGAGGGTTAAATGAGACGATGCCGGGAACCTTCAACTCAGTGACTGTCACACAGAGAGGGCTCTGTAAACGAGAGCACCCCTTCCAGGTCGCCAGTGTGAAAATGGAGAGGGAACCAAACCCTACAAAGTGTGTGGGGGAGGGAGGAAACACCAGGTTGGAGCCAGACAGTCCTGGGTTCTAATCCCAGCTCTACCTTGTGCTTTGGTCCCCTACACCCTCAGTTTTCTCACCTGTAAAATGAGGTTGATGGTCCCTGTTCTCTTTTCCTCACAGGAGAATTAGGAAGACATGGAAGTACTTTGAGGCCACTAGAGGGATATCCAAAAGTGCAACATTACTGCTTCTGTTACTCTGGTTGTCAGCCTGACGTGTAGTGCCCCCCAGGACACGCCAGGCCTGAGGCTGGCTGCTCCCCAGCCTGGAATTCATCTCTGCCTCAGCGCCCCACGCCACAGCCCTCCTGCCTTGTCCTGGGCGGCCTGGGTCTCCATAGGGAGCAGCCACAGACCTCCCAACCTTCGTGAACGTCTCGCCAAGTGGGCCTCCTGGGCGTCCTTTCTCAGATTCGGATTCTTCTTAATATGAGTAATTAGCAGAAACAGTCCGAGGGGGAGGCAACAGCCATAGCAATCGACCCCGTGATTTCCGAGCTGCGGGAAGAGCCCAATTTCGCTCCAATCCAGGTGCTGTAAATTCCCATCAAGCTAAGAAAATATAGTGCAATTTAGAAACACTGATACGGCAATAAAACACAGATCTCCGGCAAATGGAATGCGGCAACGTCTAAAAATGGGGCCATACGTTACTCTGCCTGCAAACTCCCTCCGGGGACGCGCTGCTGGGAGCAGTTGGGGAGTTTCTGGTTCAAGCTGATCTTTTCTTTCTGGATGAGGGCAGGGCCACCCACAGCTGGGTCTCAGGCGGCCCTCTTGGGCGGGCCTCCTCCGTGGGTCCAGAGCAGGGTCCGAGGAGAGCTCCCTAGCCAGAGGGAGATGGCCTCTGTCATCCAGGGACTGCTGGGGGAAGCATTTCTGAAAGGGTGGGAGGGAAAGGAGGGAAAGAAACCTACTGCAGGCCGTTTAGTCCTCACAAGTGGCCTTCAAGGGAAATGTGACGGTTCCTATTTATCAGATGAAGATACTGAAGTAAAGAGACGTGTTCAGGTCACTCAGGAGCAAGTGGTAAAAGCTGGATTTGAACCCACATCTGTCAGCCTCTTTCTGTTCTACCTACCATCCTATCCCCAGCTCAGGACTCCACTCATGACCCTGCAAAAGCCAGAACTGGGCCAAATATCCCTGCTCACTGCCTTCTGCGAGTGTAGATAGGACCGCAATCCACAAATGGGTTCATCACTCTGCTTCCTGGGGTCACTAGCCCCACTCTATAACCTGAGAAGCAGGAAGAGGTATACTGATACAGTCCCCTGTCTCCTCAACAGGTCAGGGAGACCAGGGTCCCCTTGGGAAGGATTGATGGGTAGAGGGCAGACTCATAGCCCCCAGTAAACCCAGCACCTCCCCAGTAGGAGCCAGGGGGATTCCATGCGATCTCCTCCCTCCCCATCAGCACACTGTCCCCCTAGCCAGTCCAGCCTCCTCACCGAACCCATCCCATCCCTCCCTCATGCATGCGCACACATGCACATACACACACACACACACACACACACACACACACACACACACACAACACTCATTCTAACGTCCACACTTTTGCTTGGCTGGTTCCCACCAGGCTGTGAGCTCCATGGGAGCAGTGTGCCTGTGGCCCTTGACTGACCATTTAGGGACTCCACCAATGTCTGGGACTCTCTGGAGACAGCTTTCAAATGCTCCCCTGGGTCCTACCAAGCCCTGGTGCCTAGATCCCAATAAGGGCAGAAAAACTAAGGTGACCTCTCTGGAATTTGTGAATTAAGAATTCCAGCTCTGGAATCAGACAGGTCTGGGCTTGCCTTCCAACTCTGCCACCTACTAGCTGTGTGATAACTTGTGGAAGTTACTTAATCCCTCTAAGCCTCAGTTTCCTCATCTGTAAAATGTAGTTAATAATAGGTCCTTCCTGGAAGTGGGGTTGCAAGGATTTTGTGAGATGATGTAAAGCGCTTACCACAATCCTTGGCACACAGTAGGTGAACAAGAAACTGCAATTAGTCAGGCTAGGCTAGGTTAAGCTACAACAACAAATAGTCCCACGTCTTGATGGCTTAACACAATTCTGTTTATTTCTCATGTACATTTATTTCTCCATGGCTGGCAACCACCTGGGATGACTGTCCCTCATGGTGAAAATTGGTGATCCAGGCTGCTTCCATCGTGAGGCTCCAGCATCTCAACATGAGACCTTCTCTGTTATCACCTCAGCAAAGAAATAAATGGACTGAAGCATCATATGAGTGCTTTTTACTGCCTCAGCCTAGAAGTAACATGTATTAAGTCCTCTCACATTTCCTAGACTAGAACAACCAGAACTAGATTCTACCTAACTGCCATAATGGGTTGGAGTGTGTCTCCCATGTACCCAGGATGGAGAAAAGGACTGGAAGCCGGTGAACTCCAGTAATATCTTCCATCATCCTTAATTGTTATTCTCCCTTTCCTGCATCCATATCCAAGTTTGTTTCCCTAGACCCAGAGCCAGCCCTACTCCACAAGAGTTTCCTATTCCCTCCTTCATTTCTGTCATGTGTGCTTCAGGCCACCCTGTGCCCCTCCGGCCAAAGGCCAGCCCTGGCCCAGGGGGAGGTTATTCTTGCAGAGGACAGGCTATTTCTGAAGCCCTCCCCAACCCGCTCCCCAGTCCCTTTTCCACTGACTGAAGAGCCCTCGTCAATTTGTTGACAATCCCGAATTCAGGCCTCCAGCCTCTGATTACAAGTGTGCCTCTGACTGCCAGGGATAACTGTCTGTTGTCTTTAGGAAGATCTACATTGATGGAGGTGTCAGCAAAGACAGTGGTGGCAGAACCACATCCCTCTCTAGTGTTATGTCGTTTGTGGGCAAGTCAGATACTTCCAGCTCCTGGCAGAACTCAGGCCTCTGAAGGTAGTGGAGATAGGATCAGCAGGCAGATATGTAAGGCTTCCTGGGGTGAAGGGCAGGGAACCAGAAGCCAGAAGTGAGCAGATGATGTGTGAAGTAGAGCCAGCAGTCCAGAGGGGAAACTCGTTAAAAGATGCTAAACTGTTGGGCTGCAGGAGACAATGAAGGTTCCCCAAAGTGGAATCCAGCAGGCCTGACAAATCCAGGGGCCAGAACACAGTGCCAGTATAGTCTTTGGAAATTAGATTTGACTCCTGGTTCTGCCACCCGACAGTTGTGTGACCTTGGAATAATTGCTCAACTTCTCTGATCCTCCGTGGTAAACAAGTGCTCAGAAGCCCTGACTATGAGCTTTTCGTAAAAACTCAGTGAGATGGATGTGACATGTTCAGCACAGGGCTTGGCCCACATCAAGACCTCCATCAGGGGTGAGTGGAAGCCTAGATAGAGGGAGACAAAGGCCCGTCCTGGAGATGCTGGGCCAGAATAGTGGGCAAAGTAGGTTCTCCTCCCAGATCGCCTTTGCCTGGGTGGTACACCCATTCCTCTGCCTCTGTGAGTGTTGGCTGGTAATGGCTCCCAGCCGTTCCATTCTCAGATGCCTTCTTACCCGTGAGGTTATGTTTCCCATCTCCTGGCACCTGGGGTAGCTCACAACCGATGATCTGCAATGTGGACGTACAAAAGGCCTCCCTGTTTCCTTAAGATGGGACTGACTCCATGGTGCTATCTATGCTCCAGAGCCTGGCAGTAGGACCAGCATGAAGCTAGACTCCTGCTGAGACCATGACCTTGCCCCTGCTTCATCCTGCTTCCTCATCCCCCTTCTCTGGAGAGCAGCCTCTCAACACATTATGGGCACTCGAGTCCCCATCTCCAGCTCTGCTTCTAGAGAATCTGACCAAGACAGATATCAAGTGGGAGTCCAGGAAATGAGATCTAAGGTGGTCCCGGGTGGCCTGGAGCTGGTCATGACCTGGGGCTGACCCCGGCTGAGCAGCGAGACAGGCCTCCTGCCCAGACACTGAGCTATGAGGCCTCAGGTGAACCTTGATCCCCTGCCTGGGGGACTGTCCGATAGCTGGTGTGGCATTTGGTCAGGGCATTTGGGATGAGCTTTAGGGAGAGAGGGAGGCAAAGCGGGGAAGAAGAGCAAACTCACAGCCCTTCCTACTTCTCTATTTATTGCTTCATTCATGGACACCTTGTCCCCATGTACTTAAACAGGATTTGAGGAGCTTAAAACTAAACGCACTAAAGGGAATGATTGTAAAAGCGAAACAGCACAAAAACCATGTCAAAGGAGTGAAGGTTCTTATTTCCTTGCACGTTAACTGGGATAATGAAGGCAGAGCTGCCTACTTACATCACCAGGAGAGCGAGTTATTGGCGACGGGGGCCCCGAAGAGTCAACAGAGCCCTTAGTTCCCTGGGAAGTTCCTCCAGGAATTCTAAGGCCCACTCAGGTATCCTCCCTAACCCCAGAGCTATGCCTCCCGCCTTCAACAGAGGAAGCCAAGGCTCCGGCACTTTGCAGGGCCTGGGGAATGTCCCTCCCTGTCCAGGCACCCGGTGTGCCCCTCTGCACAATGAGAGGGTTGAGCCTGAAGATCTCGGAATGGGGATGCTCTCTAGCTCTGATGCCCAAGGTCTCCATCTAAGAAAACCAGCGGCCAGGGCTCCCAGGCCTCAGACAGGTAGAATGTGATTTCCGCATCACCAGACCCGGGCGTGGGAGATGCAGACACTAGGAGATGCTGAGAACCCAGCCCTGAGTCAGAAGCTGATGCACAAGGGCAGGGAGTTTGGGTACAGGTTCGAGCTGGACCAAAGATGAAGAAAGCACAGGAGAGGGGGATCCAAGCAGGAGGACAGGGCAACCTGAAAGCTCAGAAAAGGGCTGGAATGACTGAGAAGCCCCCGTCCCACTGGGAAGGTTTGGTCTGAGCTGAGGTTGGAGCCAAGAGAAATGAGCAGAGGCTGATAGACTACCGTGTCTTGCCTGAGGGGGTCTGGGGCCAGCAGGAGAGAACTTGCGGGCCCTGGACCAGGGCTCTCCAGCATCTCCGCCTGTCATTGGCCACTTAGCTGGAGGCAGGCACTGTGCTCAGCCCTTGATGTTCACTCACTCTCTTACTTCTTCCTCTCAATGCTCTTTGGGATGGATTCCACCATGAGCTCTATCTTAGAGGTGACGTCAGCGCTAAGTCTCTGACCTAAGGTCACCAGCTGGTAGGAAGCAGAGTCAGGTTAGGCCTTGGTTACTTCTAACTCAAGGTCAATGCTCTGAACCCTGCCTCAGTGCCTCTGTCAGTGGGGCCCAGGGCATTTTCAGTCCTGGGAGGACCCAGAGGAAGCCAGGTCCTGCTTTGCTAATTGCGTCACATTTTAGTACCACATTTGCTTTCTCATCTGCCTTCAGGAGCTGAGCCCTTCTCCGTAAATGCACTGATATGGGGATGTTAGGCACTGGATCAGGACAGGGATGGGGGAAGAATTTTGGCAAAAGGTGGGGCTCTTCGGTGTCCATAGATGTTAGCCAGTCAGTGGATCCCTATCTGACCTAGAACGTGACTCCACCCCACCTCAAGATCTCTGCCCTAAGCATTTGCATTTCCCAGGACCAGAGAGGCAGCCTCTGAGTCTCAGGGCAGCCATTGGTGTTGGCTACGAGCACTCCTGGTGCCCTTTGGTACCAGGGAGACATCAGTGGCATCTGCCACTTAAAGAACATTACTGAGAAGGTGCAGGGGTGGCAGGAGTGCACAGAACTGTGGGCACAGGTCGGTTAGTGGGCCGTGCGTCTCATTCTACAGGCAGCCCTGCTCCTCGGAGCTCAGAGACAAACATTTCACAAGGAACATCATCTAGGCTCAGAGCAGCCCTTGAAAGAAAACCCAGAGGAGGCCGTGGGAGATGGGAAGGGTGTGTTCCAGGCAAGACGGGCCAAGCAGTGTCACTGAGGACCCAGAGGCAACTGGTGCCCAGTCCAGGCTTGGGCCTGGCATCAGAGGTCAAGAGAGCATCACCCTGACTACATGACACTTCAAGAGCCCCAGAGAAATTCCACAGTCACCACCATGGCAGCCCGTGAGGTTGGTACTGTCATTATCCCCCTTCTACAACTGGGGAAACTGAGACTCAAATGAGAGGAACTAGTTGAGAGGGAGGTTAATAATGTGGGCGCTGGACCACACTGGTTGGTTAAATCCTGTCTTTACCATCTTCCAGCTGTGTGTCCTTGGACAAGTTCCTCGACCTCTCTGAACCTCAATTTTCCCAGCTGTAATTTGAGAGAAATAATAGTACTTCTCCCAGATATAGTTATGGGAATTAGATGAAAAATGTAACCGACACGTCAGACCCATTAGTCCTCCGTATACAGTAATTTTGGTTATTAGATTTTTCAGGTCAATTCAGTTCAATACTTACTGACCACTTGGTTGAATTCATTCAAGTATATAGTCAAAGTAAGCCAGTTCTTTTCTCGTGATTGATGACAATGCTGAACTTTTCCCTCTTGGGCCACTTGCCCTGCTGTTATGTGGATGCAGCCACTGGACCACAGGAAACCCTGGGAAGGCAGGGCCACCCCAAAGTCACTGACCCTTCCACCTGCTCCCGCGATCCATCCTTGGAGAATGGATTGAGAGCCATTGACACACTCTGGCTGTGCTGGACTACAGGGCACCTGTGGGAGGTCCAGATGGGGGAGGTCCCAGCTAAGCTCAGGAGGTGAGAGGCTGGCGGTCGGCACCTGAAGACCAGAAGTTGCGTGGAGAAGTTGGGGTGAGCAGGGGCAGGTCAGACCTGGGAAGTGAACCTCAGAAGGCAAGAGATTAGATGTGGGTTTGGGGGACACAGGGCAGGTGTGGACGGGGCCACACAGGTAATCACTCCCACACCTGGCCTATGCTGCTTCCGTCTCTGCTCACCCACCGATTCCTGGCACCAGTGACAGCCAGTCTGCTCAAGAATCTGTCGCTGTTCCAGGAGTGCTCAGCCAGCTGGGGTGCAGGGGGATGGTCCTGTGGACCCGGGGGCAGCACACACCTACCTTCTGCTGCATTCACTGCCACAAACCGGTGGTATCTTCAAGACACTCTGAACAGTAGGATGTACGGTCTGTGCACCTGGGAACTCTTCTGTCTCTTGTTCTGCCTAGCGTCTCCAGTGTGCAGAAAAGGCTTCACCTGCAGTAGGTGATGGAGGGAGCTGCCCACGTGGTCCAGGTATTTGGCTTTCTTGGACAGTTCTTGAGCTGAACCGCAATAAACTCTCTTCTTTCCCTGAGTCTCCATTTCTCAGTCTCTCTCCCTTCTCTTCTCCTTTCCTCCCCTCCCTCCTTTTTTTCTTCCCTTCTCCCTTCCTTCTTTCCTTCTTCCTTCCCTCCCTTCCTTCCTTCCTTACCTAGTTTCTCCTACCACATTCAAGTCAAGAATCCAAGGCACCTTAAAACCATAGATACATTAAACAAACATCAAGGGAAGGGGAAATGAAAACAAGCATATTCAGAGCATGGGGTCGGGATAGAAAATACAAACCAAAAGTTACTAGAAGGAATTTGGTTCCAGGCCAAAGCAGGAGGAACTGGGATCTGTCGCTGGATCTGGGGTGTCCACAGGATAAAAGCAAACAGGCTGCAAACATATTCTTGGTCTAGAGACCACAGAGCCATATGAATGCCCCTATTGACAGGTGACTTAAAAATCCCACCGTAAAAGCCTGCCCAGGGCCTGTGAGTTGGCGGTGCTCTCTGGGGCTGCAGTCTGACCCCCTGGGTGGACAGATGGCAGGGATCCAGGCTCTGCATCCCAGCCCGAGGGACCTGAGCCCACAGGGACCGCCCCCCTCTGTGGTCCTTCCAGCTGGTGCCCAGCGACTGGGTGGGTGCCTCTCCTCCAGGAGAGTTGCAGTCCTTCTCCCTCAGACCCACGGAGAATCCGAGGGGGGAGGAGGGAAAGGAAGGCACATTTATTGAGCTCCTACTGTATGCCAGGCACTTTCTCACCCCTTTACGCCTCCCAAGGACTCTTTCCCACCTGGGTCTTGGTTGCTCATTGTGCCTAGAATGTTCTTTCTCCCCTTTGCCTTTGGACAAACTCCTCCCATCCTACACAGCATTTCCTCATTAGAGGACGCATCACAATTTATGACGCTTCCTAAATGCTTGTTAAACGCGTGCCTGCCTTCTTTTGGGCTCTGTTCTCTGGAGTGTCTGCAGCATTTATGACAGTGCCTGGCACCTAGTAGGTGCTCAATAAATATTTGTTGAAGGAGGAAGAGATTATTTCTACTTATCTGATGTGTCTGGGGGGCAGATTTAAATGAGCTGCTCAAGGTCACACAGCAGGGAGGAGCTGGGGTCAGGATCTGAGCCCAGATGGTCCGGCTCCAAAGTCCACTCTCTCTCCACAGCATTAGCTACCCTGGGGGGAGCAGACCCCAGCCAAGGATGTGAGTGAGGGGACAGCGGAGGGGATGGGTGTGGCGTCCCGGCAGCTCTGAGCGGTAGGAGGCAAGGGCTCTTTGGCTTTGACTCAGTCCTGCCACAGGAAAAAGCATTGCAAGGGACATTTCCTGCCACCTGTTATTCATAAATTCTAGAAACACTTACTGAGTGCCGAATGCTGAGCTCGGTGGCAAGGGTCCAGCAGTGAACGAGGCAGCAGTGGCCCTGCCTCGTAGACCTTGCAACCTAGCAGGACTGTCCAGACCTGTTCCCAGTGGGGTGCCGGCACAGGCTCAAACCTGCTCGTGAGAGCAGATCGTTAATTTTTCAAGAATTTTCAAGCTGGCTGATAAACATAGGCACTGTGAAAAATTAAATGATGTGAAGGTACAACTAAATAAACTTTATTATAACCTAGTGTAATAAGTGCTCAAAACCCACCGCATCTTGATTATTTTACTATTATCTATGATCCAGAGAGTATTTACATCTATTGAATCTGGAAATACCATATTTCCAATGACGTCACCTCGGTAATTGGAAAGTGGGAGTATTTACATCGTGTTACCCGGCAAACGCTGCATATCACAGTTTGTTTTGTTGGGTTGTATTGTGGTTTTTTGAGAGCCAGTGGCTAAACACTTAGAGGTTCCCACTGCCAGGTCCCCATTATATAGTCCAGACCATCTTAGACCGTCTTGGCTCCTGGATAGAAGTCGGTGGGCTGAGATTCGGATTGGGAGTTGGGGACCTTGGCGGGGGAATATTCTGAACCCCTCGTTCCCTCCTCATTGGCCTCTGGGTGAGTTTACACATGCAGGGCCCCAGCTCTCCACCTCTTCACCTCCTCAGAATAAAATCTAAGCCTGGCCGTTCCATCGGAAAACAGCTGTTCCCCTCTCAGGGCTTATTTCCGATCACAGACACAGCTGGACCACAGTTGCCACGCTGACATGTAACTAACTTTTCACTTTACTCACTTTTGCAGGAACATTGATTCTTTTCTACCGTTTTATTACACTTGACAATAATTTAAAAGGCAGGTTTAGGGCATCCATAAAACCAACTTTGCAACGAGCTTGTGATGGTAGAAAAATATCCTTGGCCAGGGTCTATTTGGAGTTCTAAAACGGAAGCCAAGGAAGGCCCCCTGGAGGGGCTGTGTCAACTTACATCCTCCGCTTCCAGAACCACAGCTCACCGCTGTCCCACTCCCGGAGGGGCCGGGCCAGCCTGGCTCTTTTTCCTGCGTGTCCCCATCTCAGCCTGAGCAGAACACCAGCACCCCCTCATCCCCGACCATCTGCTCACGGACCACCACCCCTGGGAAACTTGACCCAGGTTCTGGGGCACACACGCACTGATTGCTCTGCCGAGGCCTTCAAGGGCAACGCTGGCTTCCAGAAGGGAATTTATATATAGCTAGCTAATCCAAGCTTAATTACAGCAGCTCAGCGGGCTCCAGCAGGAGCTCAGGCCAGAACGGTTTTGCTAGGAAACTTTTTCCGAGCTTAAGTAGAAGCAGCAAATTAGCAGGAATGAGAGGAAAGTCGTTGTGCCTTTACCATGTGCCCGAGCTGGGAATCTGCAGTCACCCTGCAGAACGCGGCCCTGGGTGGACCGGGGAGGTGGAGTGCGGGGGCAGGGGAAGCTGCCTGGGTGTGGTCCCCTAGGATCAGTGGGCTGGACCCATGAGACACGTGCTCCTGCCACCCTTGCGGTGATGAACAAGAGGCGGCTGCACACCTCTCCTCCCCACCGTCCATCCCCCCTCCCCGTTCCAACTCCCCGCAACTGTGTGACCTGGAGTCTCTCCTCATTCCCAGACATCACCTTCACCTCAGTTCTCAATTCCTTCTAAGTGCTTCTGATCAATAAACCCTCCCACCTTCCCCCTCCCTCCATATTTCAAAATTCCTCTGCTCTCCAAAAATCTCCAATCCACCGCTTAACTAACTCCTTCTCTCTTGCTCAACCGAAGACCTGCCTCCAAGTTCCCAGAAAAACCAAAGCCATTAGTCAGGACTGTCTCCAAACCCTGACCCCTCTGCGCCCCGCACCCATACCTTCCAGCATGCTCACCCCTCCTTTCTTCCTCCCTCGCAGCTCTGAGGAAAAGCTACTTTATAGCAAAGAAGAGCCACACGTGGGGCTGGATCTTGTCCCTGCCACCAACTAAAACGTACTTTCTTAGGCAGGTAATCCAGCCTCTCAGAGCCACAGTGTCCTTGTCTATAGAATGGGAATAATAAAATCTTCAACACGAGGTAAGGCATTACATTGAAACATTCACGTGCCATAGAACACCAGACCTGCACATTGTAGCATTCATAAACGATGGTTGTTATATTTCATTATAAAATGGACAGCAGAAATCCATAGAGATTACAGTTGCCCCCTAAAGAGCAGGTCTGGGGTGCTAGAGCTTCCAGTTCCCTGTGTCTGTTATCAGTGGTCAGACCCAAAAGAGACCGGCTCTGTAGCCAAACTGGGGAGAGGGTACCCCGAGAGAGAGGGTGAGCGCAGAACTAAAGACAAGTAAAGCAGAAGGATGGAGACCTCAGGACAGGGAAAGGCAGGGGCCCCGGTGCTGGCTGTGGATAAGCAGGGCAAGTGTTTCCGGCCAAGATGAAGTGACAGCAAGTAACTCCCAGGGCTGCAGAGAGGGAGGGAGGGGGTATACAGAGCTTATCGCAATTCCTCAGCTAAAGCAGGCTTTGGGAAATAATCATTTTATTTACAAATTAAGAAAGGACTGAAATATGCCTGGCGCTACTCTATCCCACGTCAATGCTTGCTTTCAATTTTATGAACTTCTTTAACAATGAATAAAACCACTCTGGCATGACAGGTGCCTGTATTATTCTGTGCAGATTCCTTATTCCTAATGTCATCAATTACAATAATCAGAAAACTGTAACAGCAGGTTGGAGCAGGGATGTGGCCGGGGAGCGGAGCGGACGTGCAAGACCACGGCTCTTCAGGACCGCTCACTCGTGCTTTTAAGCACCGTAAGGTGGCTGGGAAATGTGATTGCCCTTAAGTTTTAAATTACCTGCAATCATTAAAATAATCTAGTTCTTATTCATAAGGCTGTGATTACATTTTACATACCCAGTAAACACTTTATGAGAAAAATCCACAATTCTGCAACGAAATAAAGAGACTCAGTCTGGTGGTGTCAAAATGCTAAGACATGTTGGTGTGAAATTCACCCAAAACACCGAGTATGGAGGTTGAACGCTATTCATGGAGCATATCCTGTGTCTCTCTGGTGGGTGGTGGGGTGGGTTTTTGAAAGAATGTTAGGCAGATGAGGAAGAGAAAGGACAGGGGAGGAGGAGGCAGCCCATTTCCGGAGCTTCCAGAACTGCCCTCGGCCCATGTCTCTGGGTTACCTCCATCCATCTGACCCCTCTGGTACCAGTGGTGAAGGTCACCACCCATCATGCAGCATGCGCAGCACCACGAGATGCATGCTGGGATCCCTTGAAGGAGAAATTCTTGTTACTGTCATTTGATAGATGAGGAACCTGAGGCTCAGAGAGGTCAAGTGATTTTCTTAAGATCACACAGTAAGTGGGAAAGCCACACTCCAGCTGCAGGTCTGTGCGACTCCAAAGCCCACACTCCACACTTTTGTGGGGGTGACTTGTCCCAGGTCATGTGGCAGTGAATGCAGACTGGCACCCTGCTGGCTGGGTGACAGGTCTGGCCTGACCACATTCAGCCATCTTTTATTATGCCCAGGCATACTGTAAGGTGGTCCAGGCATCCTTGGCATTCAGTGGGGTGTCCTAAGTGAAATGTCAAGGGCAATGCCCAGTGGGCACTCTATCTGAGGCCAAATGTTTTGAAAAAATCCCTGACTTACAAAAAAATTATCCATTTCCTTTTAAATTTTTTTTAGACACTGATAATGCTTAAGAAAACCCAATAAATGGCATCCTTCTCTTCCTGCCAGAGTTAGACAAGTGGAGATCAGAGTACCAGCTTCAGTACGGGTACATCGGAGAACATGGTTTAGGTGTGAGAGCCACGTGGCCCCGTCAAGATGAGCTCCCTGCACTGCACTTCCTCCCCGCAACTGCAGACCTGCCTCTGTGGGCACAGCTCACCCACCATAAGCAGGAGAAACCTCCCTGCAGGCAAGGGGAACCCAGGGAGCGGGGGCCTGAGCTGAGCACGCTCAGTGCCTTCTCCCAAACCACCAGTTGAAGGGGTTCCTCCTCTTCCCAAAGGGATCAGCTCTGAGCAAGCGCAGAGCTAGGTCCTGAGGGTTGATCCAACAGAAACGCCTCTACCTGGAGTCCCAAGTGGTGGTAAACGATCGCTCCTCCCACCCCTCAGCCCCAAACAATAAAGGTAAAGAGAGTGAAAATCGTTTCTAATCCCCTCTCTCCAGACCTTCTGTTTTGCAAGTTCCCTTGACCACTCTGCACATTTCACATGACTGCGGCCACTGGGCACATCCGTGCCACTTCAGTGCCAGCTGTCACGGGGGTTACCAGGGCTGCTCAGAATCATCACAGCCACGTCCATTGGCTGGGAGAGTTTCCATGGGGTAGAAGCCCACCATTGAAGCACCCTCCCCTCCTCAGTGATGGGCCAGGGGCTGCTTCCAGAAGGGGCATTACAAATAGCTCATGGTAAATACTGAGCTTTTAGCCTGGCCTCAGATGTTCTTCCCCGGGTGTGCTAGCCACCCAGACTCCCACAAGTCCCAGCATGCCTTTGGTTGGGAACTATCTGAAGGACTCAAGGAAATCCCATCCCCTTAAAGTTCCAGGGACAGATGTGGCTTTTCCAGGTGTGCACTCATCTGGGGTCTTAGCAAATAGTGGGCATTAGTGAGCAGGGGCTAGAGCCCCACTAGGCAGGAAGTGGTTGAGCGTTAGCACCTATGCAGGCCCCAGTGTAGTTCAAGAGCGACTCTGGAGTCTTCTCATTTGTTAGGTATCACTTCATACATCTACAACCTGCTGTGAGGTCCTGGGACCCTGGGGTTGGCATCTCAGAAGCCCAGAGGTGGACAGAGCAAAGGCACACCCAGTATATATGGAAAACAGATGCCTGACACCCACCCTATACACTAGGCTCAGACACAAGCCTGACACAGCTCAAGAGCTAACAATCCATTGTGTTGGCTGCTCGGAAGCTGTGTTAAGAACGATTCTGAGGCTACCCAGGGAACAAAGCAGGGCCCAGGTTTTCAGAGGTGCGCCCAGTTTCAGAGAAACGCCAAGATGCCGAGGGCCCTGAGCCTCCTGGACTCCTCTCTGTCCCTGACCTCCACCCAGTCCACCACCAGGTCCTGCTAATTCCACCTCCTAACATCACTCAGCTTTGCTGCTTCTCTACATCGCTGCAGATTCCCCATGCCCACCCCTCCACCCTCATCTCCATCACCCACCCCCAACACGGCCAGCTGAGGCTTGAGGGAAGGATAAATAGCGCCCTCTTTCCTTCTGTGTTCAGTCTCAGACTCCCGTGTGAGTCTGGTGAAAGGAAAGGCCAGAATTGAGCAAAGTCACTCTCCTAAACTCACCAGAGACACGAGTCTCTCCTCTTCCCTCAGGGAGGGTCAGGGAGGAGCAAGGGGACAGAAAAACAAGGTTACCTTCCCTGCAGTAGACACTTCCTCCTGGAAACATGAAGACAGGGGACTAGGGCTCTCCCTGCCATGTTTCCCACCTCAAGGACCTCACACATGTTGTTCCCACAGCCTCCAATGTGCTTCCGCCCTGACCCTTTACCTACCTAACCCCCCTCATCCTGAATGCCCAGCTCAGGCATCTCTTGCTCAGAGGAGCCTTCCCTGCTTCCTTGTAAGGTGCTCTCACAGCTCACTCTTCTTCAGATCACTCATCACAATTCCAGTTAGGCACATAATTGAGAAACTGTTGTTAATATCTGGGTCCCCATTACAGGGGAAGTGCCCTGAGGGGAAGGTCCTTATCTGGCTACTTCTCCATGGTACCCCCAGGCTCTTGGCTGTAGGAAGCACTCACTCAATATTACTGAACGATGGAGAATGAAGTCCCACCATCCACCTACGCCAGCGAGAACTGGCCACATGGCACTGCAGCAACAAACAACTCCAGGATTTCAGGGGCTGAAAATAACAAAGATCTAACTCTTGCTTATGCCATGGGGTCATCACCGACCATCTGGGTCGTGGGCCTCTCACTCTAAGACTCAGGTTGGCAGAGCAGCCACTGTTGGAGCATTGCTGGTCTCTGTGGCAGAGGAAAAGAGAGCGTGGTGACTATCTCGTTGACTTGTAAAGCTTCTCCCTGGAATCACACAGTCCACATCCACTCACCTTCACTGGCCAAAGTGAGTCAAGCGTTCACCTCTACCCTCTGGGGCTGGGCAAATACAATCCTATCCTGTGCCCAAGAGAACTGGAAACATTTGATGGGCAACACCTAATGACTGCCACGCCATCCGCTCAGTCCCTGATGCCGCCCTGGGCTTGGCCTTATGTTGGTACTGGGCGGAGACATGAATCCCAGACACTGAGCTGTCGAATATGATGCGCGCATGTGACTGTCAAGCACTTGAATTGTGATTAGTCCAGATTTAGATGTGCACCAAGTGTAAAGTACACTCCCGGTTTCAAAGACCTGCGTGATGGAAAGAATTTAAAATGTCTCATGAATAATTTTTAATTTTGATTATGTATTGAAATGATGCCAATGGGGTTAAATAAAAGATTATCAAACTTAATTTCACCTCTTTCTTTTTACCTTTTTTAATGTGGCGACTAGAAAATTTTTAATTACATATGTGGCTGGCATTTGTGTCTCGCATTATATTTCTATTGGCCAGCACTGCTCTAGAACCTCTGATTCTAGATATGGCCAAAAGCAGGACTGAGCCTGCAAATGAAGTCAAGTGGCCCAGCCATGGGAGGGAAGGGAGCTGAGGAGGAAGGAGGGAGCCAGCAGGTGCAGTGGTCCAGCCACAACTTTCGCTTCTTTATGAAACCTCACCAGCACTCCCTGATGATGAAGCCACTGCTCCACCCCTGCACGGGGACCTCATTTCCTGGTCTGCCTGGGGCCCCCTTGCTGTTTAACACAGACAAGCCACGGGGTGTGGGACGGAGCATCGCTGCCACAGTCTGATGCCCAAGGAGCTGCGGCCAAGAAGGCGCTCTCGTCTGCAGAGAAGTGGTAATAAATATTTACCGTGCCCTTTGACAGTGCTGAGGGAGAATACAAATCAGCCCCAGCAGGTGCTGGAATGGGCCTCCCAGGGCTGGCAGCCAGAGGTGCTGGCCACACAGGGTGAAGCAGCCCACTGACCTTCACCTGCCTGCACCTACCCTGGAGCGGCCCGGCCAGCCCTGTTTACAGAAGCTGTGAAATAGGACAATCTCTCACTATTGATTTTGTGCCTCTCCCTCTGACCGCCTCCCTGGATAACTCACAAAGTATGGATTTTTCTATAAACCCCCAAATTAATATATGCAGCAGGAGGGAATATACTACTGTTGAATGTGGCAAAACCTCCTGGCCACACTGGGCTGGGGATTGGAGGACACGTGGCCTGTGGCTGCTCCTCCTAGGTCTGAGTCCATTGCCTGACCTCTGCTTTGCAGGAGTCAGCAGGCTAGGGGCATGGAGGCTGACTTGCTGCCCTACCCACCTACCCACCAGGGACTCTTAGTGTTCTCTGTGTTTGGATGAGGTTGTGCATGCAAGTGTGTCATCTCAAGACCCTACAATTATTAAACAGAGGAACAGCAATGAAAGAGCAGGGTCTTTGCATTCATTGAACTTTGGTTTACTCTCAGCTCCACCACCAACACACTGTGTGACTTTGGAAAGTTACTTAACCTCTCTGTGTCTCTACTTCCTAATCATTAAAATGGGAATCATATGATATTAACATTACAGAGTTGTGAGGATTAGTTACTCATCCAATAAATGCTTAACAATAGAATTTCCACTTGGATAAAAGCTATGAAAGAAATAAGCAGGGTGCTTATCTAAAGAGTAACTTGGGAAGGTCACTTGAGGTATGGTTGTCAGGGAGGGTCTCTCTGAACAGGTGACATTTGAGATTAGACCTGAAGGGTGAGAAGGAGCCATGCAAAAACCTGGGGAAGAACATTTCAGGCAGAGGGAACACAAGCATGGAGGTCCAGAGGAGGGAAATAATAAAGGAGATGTGGTCAGTGCACAGCACATTTCTCCGAAGGTAGCAGGAGCACAGGAATGTGAAGTTCCCTCCTTGCTTCAAGGGAAGGGACCTTTGTTAGGGTGCTGGGGGACAGTGGAGAGAGTGCAGCCCTGTTGCCCTCCAGCTCCCCTCTTCTGAGTTCAACCCTTTCTCCTGGTTAGGGGAACGGAGAGCCAAGGCTCTGTCCTGGGTGCTGAAGAGGAAGCGGGTGGCTGGTGAAATGAGGCGTAGAAGAGAGGCAGCCAGGGTGTGTGTCCAGCCAGATGAGAGCTCCAAGGGCCAACGATTGAGAGGTGATCAGACACATTAATGAAAAATGAATAAACTCCCCCAGCTAAAGTCAAGTAAACCTTTGCTGCAGAGGCGTCTAGTCCAATTGTCTTTAATAAAACTGTTAATTGGGTTTGGGAGTCTCCTCAGGGCCTGGCCAAGCCAGTAGGCTGCATAGCTGCTCCCCAGTTTCTCCCCATCCAAGGTCTCTCCTCTGCTTCCATGAGTTAATTTGACTTGACACTTCAGGGGATACAGAGATGGAAGGTGAATTAGGGCCAAAAGAACTTTCATGGCTGGGGGGGCATGGGTGTGTGCTTGGGTTTAGGTGTGCATGCGTGTGTGCCTCTGGGTACATGTGTGTGCCACTGAGCAGGAAGTGGTTAAGGATTCCAGCTCTGGAGTCAGGCTGTCTGGGTTCCAATCTCAGCTCTCTACAACTTGCTCAACCTCTCAGCTCCCAGTTTCGGCATCTCCAAAATGGAGAGGATAACAATAGCGCAAGCCTCCAACTACTGTTGTGAGGACCTGATGAGATGATCCATGTAAAGTGCTCTGTGAGCACCTATTCTCTGGCCTGCGCTGCTGACCCTGCCCCAGGCTTGTCCTTGGGCCTCAGTTTTCCCATCAAGTACTTTTGTGCCTTCTCTGCTGGGTCTGAGCCATCCTGATTGATCACACCCCTTAAACCTGCAGAGTCCATGTCTGTATCCTTGCTGGGGGCAAGATCCTGTCCCCAGTTCCTCACTGCTATCATGAGACAAGCCATGTCTTCATCTTCCCCCTTCCCAGACCAGGGGCCATGACTACATCAGGTCCTGTCGCTGATACAACCTCCTCCATCAGACTGGTCCCCGTAGCCCCAGCACCTGGCTTTGTGCTTCCTGGTTCCTGGGCCAGTATAGGCTTCTTTCTCTTATAGGGTGGCAGGATCCCAAGGCCCTGAAATGCCAGCCTTTGACTCTACCTTCTCCATCCTGTGGGAGGGGTGTCCCAAGTGTCCCATGCCCCAAATTTCCCATTAATATCTCATACACTTATGAGTGTGTGTGTGTGTGTGTGAGAGAGAGAGAGACAGAGACAGAGACACAGACACAGACAGAGAGTATATGGAAGGGGGTCCATGTGTGCATGTGTGAGAATGTTAAGGGGGGAGTGGAAGTATGTTTTGGAGGTGAATCTAGTGGCAGATACAGAGGAGGAAGGAGGCAAGGACTACACAGTTTAGGCTGGATGGGGTGGCCCAGGACAGGGAGCTGGGACACAGAGAAGGGCCCAGCCCTGCTGCAGAGGAGGTGATGCCTGAGCCAATGCATGAGGCACATATAGAAGCAGGTGAAGGGCTGCAGGGGTGGGAACACGGTGAGCAAACATGTGGAGGGAGGGATCACTGTGCAAAGCCACCACCAACAATGTGGTTTTGCTGGAGCTGAAGACAGGTGAGTGGGGGTGAACAGCATTTGGGGGGGCCGCTAAAGTCACAGGGAGAGATGAGAGGAAGAGCTGGGCAGAGCCCTGAAGACAAGAGGAGTGCTGAGAGGGAGGGGCCTCCCCTCACCCATGGGGGCGGGACGGGGAGGGTGAGTTTGGGGAGGGGGTTCCGGGCTGGGACAGACACAGGAAGATGAACTAATGCTCACCCAACAGTTAACTAGTCCAGCAGACAGAGAGCTGGACTGAATGGAGTGAGGGGCAGGTGCAGGGCAAGGTCCACGGAACATAGTGAGGAGACCGGGAATCGGAATTGACCCCTTCAGCCCCAAGGAGATCTGGGACCCCGAATCAGCAGGGTGCCATGGGCCGTGGCATGTGGTCTAATCCAGGAGGCAGAGCTTCTGGGTGAAAGGGGTGGAAAAGAAGAGGGGAGGAATCCATGCAAGGCTGGACCCTACCAAGCAGGTGAGACACTGGAAAGGGGTAAAGGCACAGGTTGGCGGGGCAGGTGGCTCTCTACCTGGTCTCAGGCTGAGCAGAAAAAAAGAGGGGCCAGAGAGGGATGGGGGAAAGGGGAAACGAGGAGGAAGCAGAATTGAGAGCCAACATGTAGGAGACCTACTAAGTACCGGGCACAGGGCTAAGCACTTGACGTGCATCAACACACAGTGCTCGCAGCAGCCCTGCCAGGTAGGGTCGGTAAACCCACGTTAGAGGAGAGAAACGGAGGCGCAGAGGGATTCCGTGGCTTTCCTGGAATCACACAACTAATTACTTCCACCAGTAACTTAAAAGGACACTGAAAGGATGAGAGGTTGCAGAGAGACAGAGGGAGAGAGCAGTTAAGATTGCAAAGCTGCATATGACTTAAGCGACAAGAAGGTGTAAGGTATGACACCTATGACAGAGAGGCCATGGTACTGGACAGCCTGACCACATGGCCGCTGAGCTCCCCAGGATGGTGGCAGTTGAAAACAGTCAGGTACATTACCAGCAAAATGGGTTTATTTGGATATAGCAGAGAACTGCAATTAGGGACAAGCATGCTATAGCGAAAACTACAGGCAAGTTCAGCAAACAAAGGAGAGGAACATTACATTACAGACAGAACAAGAATGTTGGGATGGGTGTTTGAACGAAAGTCCATTGGAGGAAGTGAGAATTCAGGATGGTGATGGCTTCCCATTGGCTGACTTGCAATGGTTCCCATTGGCTGGGCTTGTTGCTGGGCGAGGAGAAATCTTTCTTCCTCCTGCTGGGAATGCAAGGTAGATCTCTTCCTGTTGGGGTCTCTGACTGGAGTGGTAGTGCGTGGGAGCTCCCCCTTCTGGCCTCCTGGCTCCATCTCGAATGAGGTTTCTTTTATTCAGTTTCACATGACAGGACTTGGGGTGGGCCATATGCCAAAGTCATCATGAGATCTTCCTCCCATCCTTCTTCCCTTCTCTTCTTCCCTCCCTCCTTTCCTTTTTCTTCCCTCCTTCCTTCCTTCCTTCCTTTCATTCATTCTTTCTTTCAATAACCCAATATTTCTTGAGCACTGGGGTTCTAGCTATGAACTAGATAAATTGGCCACTCCCCTTGAAGGAATTACATTTTGGTGGGGGAGAGACAATTTTAAAAAGCAAATAAGTGAAACAATTCCAGTTAGTGATAACTCCATAAAGAAAATAAGAAAGTGATTGAACTGAGTGCCCAGGAAAAGTCATCCTACACAGAAACCCAGGGATGGGAAAGAGCCAGCCATGCAGGGATCTAGGGGGACAGCATTCCAGGCAGAAGACACAGGCAGGAGAGCATCCCTGAATGGGGGACAGCCAGTGGATTAGAGGGGCAGAGGAAGGCTTGGTGCGGTGGGAGGGCTGTGTGAGGGGGAACAGGAAGGAGAGGACTTGAAATGTTGCTGGGGCTTGAGCCTGAAGGGCCTAGACGGGGTTGGAATCTATTCTAGTTACAATGAGAATCTACTGGAGGCTTTTCATCAGGGGGAAAATACACCTTGATTCACATTTTAAGAAATCTGCTTCAACTGCTCTGTAGACAAGGGACTGTAGGGGCAAGAAGAGGAAGCAAAGTGGGAAGTAGGAAGATTCTGGAGGAGCCCAGATGAGAGAGATGCTGGCGGCCTGGACAGGGGACAGGGAGGAGGGAGGAGATGACATCAAATTTGGGCAATATGAGAACAAAGAGGGGTCACCAAGAAGCTGGCAGTCCCAATAGCTCCCTGTGTGCTGTGTGTTTATATCCATCATTTATTCCTTCATATTTATATTTATATTTAGTGAACACCTACCATGAACCAGATGCTGTCCTGGATGCTGGGAAACAGCAGCAAACCAAAGAGACAAAATTCCCTGTTCTCCAGGAGCATGCATTCTAGAGGGAATGAGTGAGACAGTCGGCACCTACCGATATAGACTGTCAGGTGGCAGCAGGTGCTGGGAGGGAAACAAACAGGGAGGCAGGATGGGGAGTTTATCATGTTAGATCAGGGGGCTGGGAAAGGCCTCACAGAGATGGTGACGCGGGGTGAAGATCTGCATCAGCTGAAGCAGATCTGGGGAAGGGCATTCCAGGCAGAGGGAACGGCCAGTGCAAATGCCCTGAGACGGGTGTCAACTTGACATGGTTGAGGAACAGTGAGGAGGCCAGTAGGGCTGGAGCAGAGTAGGAGGAGAGAAAGGCAGTGAAGTAGGAGAGGTGAGGGTGTTTCGTGGAATCCCCTCTGTGGCACTCAAGGCACTTACCATGAGCCGTACTCCACAGATAGGGCATGGGAGGCGTGGAGGGACAAAGCGCCTGGCCCGTGGTCAGTGTGCAGCGTGCCTCAGTGTCAGGATTTAAACCTGGGCTGGTTCCACAGCCAGCGCACTTAATGAGTATATGTCCTCGCCATCGCTGGCTGGCATAAACAGAGAGGACAAGATGGGGATTGTGGTGTGGTCACTCAGCATCACAGGACATCAGCCAACTGTTATGATTCTAGTATTAGCCCCATTTTACAGATGAGGAGATAGAGGCAGAGAGCATTTAAGTCAGTTGTCTGAGGCCATGCTGTTAGGGAAGTGTGGAGCTGGCCTTCAAACCAGATCTGTCTGACCCTAGTGCCCACACTCACACCAGCTGCTATAGCTGTGGATCCCTAAGCTTGGACGAGGATGGCACTCGGCCCAGGAAGAGGGCCCATCAGAACCAAAGGAGGCAGACTCCACCCATCAGGCCATCCGGCTCTCCATCCTTCTATCTGCCACCAGGTTTGCTGACTCTGTACTTGCAACCTGCTCCCAGGCCACAAGTGAAGGGCTTCCCTCCAGCTCAGGGGCTGGCAACAGGGCTGATCCCTAGGGCCACCTCCCTGCCACACTCCACCCACCAGCTGCCCATCGGCATGACACATCCTGGAACTTCTTGTCATTTCCCATCCAAGATTCCATTCTGAGGTGTGATTGCTGAAGTAATAGACAGATAACGGATCTGTCCAAGCCCCGCCTGGTGCGGATCCGCCATTAGCCACAGGGCTTGATGGACAGTAATGGATTTCACACTGACGCCACAGCCTGCGGCAGACAGTTCCATGATAACGGTTTATCAGGCGCTGACGGGAGGTAATGGGTAATCTCCAGGCAGAAAGCAAACCCAGCAGGGAGGCCTGGCTTCTGCCCAGCCCGGCCCTGCTTTTGTTGTACCAACTGCCACGTTTCCGGCTCATGGGCCACCTCCCCTCTGTGTCCTGAAGGACAGCAGAGCCCCGATCAACCGGGTGTGTGTGCATCCAGGCCCAGTGGGCATCCCAGGAGATCAGCTCGGTGGTTTGTGACCACCTGGAGGGGTGGGATAGGGAAGGTGGGAGGGAGGGAGACGCAAGAGATATGGGAACATATGTATATGTATAACTGATTCACTTTGTTATACAGCAGAAACTAACACACCATTGTAAAGCAATTATACTCCAATAAAGATGTTAAAAAAGAAAAAAAAAGAAGGAGCTCATTAGGGCCAGCTTGGGGCTCCCCTCCTCTCTCCTCACTCACCACCGCCGCTGCCTGGGACTGTTTTCAGACGTGATTCTCATGGACGACATCCTTCCAGCAAGCCCCAACCACGTTCCTGCCCTCTGGGACTTGAAGCAAACTCAGGAGGAGAAAAATTAGGAGCTTCAAGGACAAAGCAACCCAGTGTGTCCCCGAGGTTCCAGTCCTCCTGTCACACAGAGCCCGGGTCCTAGTTCAGGATATCAATAGGGGGACCAAGCCCGATCCAGACTCTGGCTACTGTTTGCATCCCCTGTGGAGTTAACCAACCTCTCTGCAACCTGGAAACTACCCCCCGCTGGCCTCTGGGGGCCCAGGAGTGGCAACAGCTCCCTGCCACCGCCTCGATGGCCCCCAGGCCCCATCCACACCTTTGCAAACACCTGAGAGTGCCGCCTGGTTCTCGCCAGAACTGCCCTGACAGTGTCTGTCTTTTCCAAATCTGTAGAAGAAAACACTGAAATTAATGGGTACAATTTCCCCTACTTTAGCATTTTCTGCCTTTTAATTATTTTTTAAACATCAAGGTCCTCCTATCTCCCTGTGACTCCTGAAGGAGAGAGAAACAAATGAATGAGGAGTAAATGATCATTAATGAGAAAACTCACGGCAGGCTCTTCATGCCCTGGTCCACCTGGGTTTCCTTGTTTCCTTGGCATGGCTAGGATTTTCCAGTTTCTTTTGGAGAATTGCAGCTTATTATATTTAACATTTCTAAGCTACTATAATGAAAAGTGCCTGAATTATGACTCGGTGCAAAATCCCAGTTCCCCTGACAGAATTTCAGTCATTGGAACCTGAGCCGTGTCTGTGGATTCCCTAGACTCTCTCCTCAAAGGACCACCAGGTCTGGGATCTCTGATCTAGGCACAGGGAGGCAGGAGAGCTCCAGCTTGTGTAAATACAGGCCACAGAGAAGAGGGTGCCCGAGAGTTAAAGAGGGTCCCTTCTAAAGACCAAAGGAGGAGGCTGGGGAGGGCCAAGGCTTCATTCATTCATTCATTTGTTCATTCGTTCATTCATTCAACACATTTATATAGCCCAACGGGTGGCCCTGAGAAGACGGACCAAGTGTGAGACGAGCCTTAGATGTAGGAACAGGCAGCAGCGGTGGCGAGTGAGGAGAGAGGAGGGGAGCCCCAAGCTGGCCCTGAATGAGTTCCTTCTTTTTTTTTTTTTTTAACATCTTTATTGGAGTATAATTGCTTTACAATGGTGTGTTAGTTTCTGCTTTATAACAAAGTGAATCAGTTATACATATACACATGTTCCCATATCTCTTCCCTCTTGCGTCTCCCTCCCTCCCACCCTCCCTATCCCACCCCTATAGGTGGTCACAAACCACCGAGCTGATCTCCCTGTGCTACGCGGCTGCTTCCCACCAACTATCTATTTTACGTTTGATAGTGTATATATGTCCATGCCACTCTCTCACTTTGTCACAGCTTACCCTTCCCCCTCCCCATGTCCTCAAGTCCATTCTCTAGTAGGTCTGTGTCTTTATTTCCGTCTTACCCCTAGGTTCTTCATGACCTTTTTTTTTTGTTTTCTTAGATTCCATATATATGTGTTAGCATACAGTATTTGTTTTTCTCTTTCTGACTTACTTCACTCTGTATGACAGACTCTAGATCCATCCACCTCACTACAAATATCTCAGTTTCGTTTCTTTTTATGGCTGAGTAATATTCCATTGTATATATGTGCCACATCTTCTTTATCCATTCATCCAATGATGGACACGTAGGTTGTTTCCATGTCCTGGCTATTGTAAATAGAGCTGCAATGAACATTTTGGTACATGACTCTTTTTGAATTATGGTTTTCTCAGGGTATATGCCCAGTAGTGGGATTGCTGGGTCGTATGGTAGTTCTATTTTTAGTTTTTTAAGGAACCTCCATACTGTTCT
Source organism: Leucopleurus acutus (assembly GCF_964270905.1). Classification (NCBI taxonomy): domain Eukaryota; kingdom Metazoa; phylum Chordata; class Mammalia; order Artiodactyla; family Delphinidae; genus Leucopleurus; species Leucopleurus acutus. Next base: position 164,154,368 of record NC_139143.1, read on the forward strand.
CCATAGTGGCTGTATCAATTCACATTCCCACCAGCAGTGCAAGAGTGTTCCCTTTTCTCCACACCCTCTCCAGCATTTATTGTTTCTAGATTTTTTGATGATGGCCATTCTGACCGGTGTGAGATGATATCTCATTGTAGTTTTGATTTGCATTTCTCTAATGATTAATGATGTTGAGCATTCTTTCATGTGTTTGTTGGCAATCTGTATATCTTCTTTGGAGAAATGTCTAGTTAGGTCTTCTGCCCATTTTTGGATTGGGTTGTTTGTTTTTTTGTTATTGAGCTGCATGAGCTGCTTATAAATTTTGGAAATTAATCCTTTGTCAGTTGCTTCATTTGCAAATATTTTCTCCCATTCTGAGGGTTGTCTTTTGGTCTTGTTTATGGTTTCCTTTGCTGTGCAAAAGCTTTGAAGTTTCATTAGGTCCCATTTGTTTGTTTTTGTTTTTATTTCCATTTCCCTAGGAGGTGGGTCAGAAAGGATCTTGCTGTGATTTATGTCATAGAGTGTTCTGCCTTCTTAACATGCGAACTGATCACACAGCCTGCCTGAAGCCCGAGGGCTTCCTGCTGTTCTGTGATCCAAGACTGAAATGGCTGCCCTGCCTCCTGCCCCAGCCTCCTGTTGGCCTGACGCCCCTCCCCATCCCTAGACACAGGGGCCTTCTTTCAGATGCACTGTCCTCCTCGGTGCTCAGTGTTCCCTCTGCTTGGAAATCACACACACACACACACACACACACACACACACACACACACACACACACACACACACTCAAACTCATTGCCCCTCACCTGGTGGACGCCCCCTCACCCTTCAAATGTCAGCTCAGATGCCATTTCCTCAGGAGCCTCCGGACCACTCTGGGCCCTTCAGCCCGCCAACCACATCAGGGCCTCACCCTCTTCTCTCTGGGCACATCCCATAGCCTAGGATGAAATATTCTTCTGTGTGATTTTTTTTCTTTTTTTTTTTTTTTTTTTTTTTGCAGTACGCGGGCCTCTCACTGTTGTGGCCTCTCCCGTTGCAGAGCACAGGCTCTGGACACGCAGGCCCAGCGGCCATGGCTCACGGGCCCAGCCACTCCGCGGCATGTGGGATCTTCCCGGACCGGGGCACGAACCCGTGTCCCCTGCATCGGCAGGCGGACTCTCAACCACTGCGCCACCAGAGAAGCCCTGTGTGATTATTTGACCAATGTCTGCTGCCCACCTCCAGACTAAAACTCCAGGCGGTAGAGCCTTCACCTCTTCTGTGCCCAGAACAGCGGCCGACACACAGTAGGTGCTCGGTCATGGCTCGATGGGAGCGTGAATAAGTGAATAAATGGACGGAGCGGTGCACACAGGCACGGGCACAGGTGAAGCCAAGAGGCATGTGAAGGGGCCTCAGGTGGTTCCCTGCAGCTGGAGCCCCAGAAGAAGTGGGGAAAAGCAGGAGGTTCCGGTCTGTCCTTTTTGCGGGGAGCGACAGAGTGAATTCTCTCCACCCCATAGCTGCCCTTTAGTTCTCGAGGGTTCAGCATGTTGGGGAGAAGGGCTGGGGTGGACAGACAGATGGGGACTAGCCCAGCTGCCTCAGAGTGGCCAGCAGCTGAGCCAGGAGACGCTACCAACCCACCCCATGTTTCCCCGCCCCCCCGCAGGCTGAGCACCGGGGCTAATTAAACTGGGTTTGCTCGGCCAGACCCTCGAGGGGCCCGGCTCCAAGCACTCCAGATGGGCTTTATTTGTCAATTTGAAAACTAATCTCTGACTATTTAAACAGCAGCTTATCCAGGCCCAGACCAGGATTAGCATTTAGCACCTTGGCCGAAGAGGGTGGGCGGCACTCCCTAGGTGCAAGGGAAGGATTTGAGGGTGAATTTCCATCCAGAAAGAGGAAGAGGCCAGAGCACCCGTAACCCCCCAGCCCCCAGCCCCCAGCTGGCCAGTAACTTGCTCTGCAGAGCCCTGCAAGCTCCCCCCAGCCACTCCTCGTGCCTCAGGGGTGCACCCCGCCCTGGGTCCCGTGAGCCTGTGATTTTCTCTACCCTCACCTGGAGAGGCAAGGTGAGCAGGTAGATGCCATCTCTGCTCATACCTTAGCAGCCCCAGCCTCACTCCAGGGGAGTTTGGAAAGCCATTGTCTGCGTCTCTGGGAAGCCCCAGATACCCCCTGACTATTCCTTAGAGTCTGCCACCCTTGACTCTCAGCTCCCTGGGAGCAGGTCCCATTGGTCAGATGGTGAGTTGGAAATAGGCAGATATTGTACAAAATGGTGGCCTGGCTTCTTGGGTCCAACTCTCCCTTGGGGTGTCAGCCCCACTGTCCCTCCCAGAAGGGCTCTGGCCTCCACCTTGGGAATCTATTAAAAATGATTACAGAAACTCTCTCACTAGGCCCTGGGAATCAAGACAGATTCCTGCCCTTTGGGGGTCTCAGTCTGGGAAGGCAGGTATTTACAAATAACTCTATAGCTCCAGGCTGGAAAGAAGGAACAGTGAGGGCTGATTTGCGAGCACGTATCAGGGCCCTGGCTGACCTCCATGGGGCCAAGTCTAATGGTCAGTTCTTGGGCCTCGTCTTGACCTCTCTGCAGCATTGAACCCGGTCAACCACTGCCCCCTTCCCCCAAATCATCTTCTCTGCTTGCTTCTGGGACATCACTCTCACCTGGCCTCCACCCATCTGACAACCCCCATCTCTGTGCCTGTACCCCTGTAATGGGTTGAATGGTGGCCCCAAAAACAATGTAGCCACATTCTAGAACCTGTGAATGGGATCTTATTTGGAAAAAGTATCTTTGTAGATATAATTAAGTTAACAATCTCAAAATGAAATAATCCCGAATTATCCAGTGGGCCCTAAATCCAATGACATGTGTCCTTAGATGGGACAGAAGAGAAGCGACAGCCACATGAAGACGAAAGCAGAGATTGGAGCGATGCAGCCACAAGCCAAGGAATGCCTGGGGCCCCAGAAGCTGGAAGAGGCAAGGAAGGATTCACCCCAAAACCCACTGATAGGCACACGGCCCTGCAGACACCTTGATTTCAGATTTGTGCCCTCTAGAACTGTGAGGGCGTGTTGTGTGGTTTTAGGCAGTTTGTGGTACTTTCGTTATGACAGCTCTAGAAACAGTATAATAATGCAAGCCCCTACTAGTCCAGACCTCCAAATGCTGGTGGGCCCCAGGGCTCCAGCCTTGGACCTCTCTTCTTCTCTCTCCACCCTCTCTCCCTCGATGATCTCACCCAAGGTCGTGTCCCTACATGCTGTCTATAAACTGAAGGGGCCCAAACGTGTGTGTCCAGGCCTAACCCCATCCCTGATCTTTTGGGCTTGCCCCCAAACCCATCTCCGCAAGTCTTCCATGTCCCAATACGCATTACCCAGTTGCTCAGGCCAGAACTGCTACCTGCTTTCTTTCACACCCTGTATCCACCTCATGGGCAAATCCTGTGGACTCTACCTTGAAACCATGTCCTGCAGAATCCAACCCCTGACTCCACCGTGACAGCTGCTGTCCCCCAAACCACCACGTCTGCCAGACCATGGCCTGGCCCCTGCCTGCCTCCCTGCTTCCATGCTCTGCCACCACACAGCAGCCAGAGGGGGCCTGCAAAATGGGGATCAGATTATCAGATCACCCCCATTAAAAGGCGCTCAGTGGTTTCTCACTGCAAAACCGAATAAAAGCCCAAGTCCCTACTGGGACCTAAAAGGCCCTCCCTGACCTGCATCCCTGGAAGCTCTCCCCCTGCCACTCCGCCCCTCACTGCTCTCCACCCCCTGAGTTCCTCACGTTCCAGCCAACTCCCCCCCACCCAGGCCTGCTGCTTCTTTCACCTGGAACTCTCCACCTTTAGATCCCAGTGGCTCATCCCTTCATTTGGTTCCAGTCTGTGCTCAGATGTAACCTCCAGAGAGTCACCTTCTGACCAGATAACCTGAAATTCCTCATCCCCTTCCCCAGGCATCCATCACCTGTACTGTTTCATTTCCTTCCATAGTTTGTGTGTGTGTGTGTGTGTGTGTGTGTGTGTGTATGTTTGTGTCTGTGTGTCTATGTGCATATTCTGTGTGTGAGTCCGTATTTGTCTGTATGTGTCTGTGTGTGTCTGTATGTGTGTATATGTGTGTATGTCTGTGTACCTGTGTATGTGTGTCTGTGTATCTGTGTGTGTATGTCTGTGTATCTGTGTGTGTGTGTGTGTGTGTTCCACCCACCTCCACTTCAGGGGTAATATAAACTCCAATTGGTCTCCTTCACCACTGGCCTCTAAAAAGGTAGCTGACATCTATTAGGGACTAAATAAATGTTTGTTGAACTACTGAAGGCAGATAAGAATAGATTTCCCTGAGAAAAGCGATATTTAAGCTGAGGCCTGAAAAATAAGAAAGGGATAGCAAAGCAAAGAGAAAGAGGGTAGCAAAAGCTTACCACGCAGATGGAACAGAATATGCAAAGGCCCTCATGCGAAAATACTGGCACATTCTAGAATCAGAGCAGGCCAGTACGGATGGAACACAGTGAGCTAACCAGGAGAGTGTGGTGTCCACCCTGCTTAGTCAGACTTCAGCCTGTGACCCTCCAGCCTCCTGTGCTGACCAGTGGGGGCCTCAGGAGGCAGGTCCAGGTCTGGAATTTCCTCCCTGCTGTGGCATCTCCAGTGGTAGAAGGACCACTGGACTAAAGTCCAGAGACCTCACTCCTTGCACGTGTGACCTTGCCTCTGGACCTCAGTTTCCCCGTTTATGCAGTGAAGAGTTTGGGCCTTCCAGCCAGGAGCTCTATGCTCTTACCATTGCCCAGGGCTGAATATCCAGGCTGTCTCAGCAAACCCACCATCACTGGGGTTCTTTTGTTTCAAATGACAGAAATGCCAACCGAAACTGGCTTCCACATATAGAGAGTACATTGGTTCACATGTCTGAAGAGTTGGGTAAGTCTGATAAAGCTTCAGGTATGGTTTGATCCAAGTCTCAAACAATTCTCCAGGGTATATCTTCTCTCTCTCTCTCTCTCTCTCTCTCTCTCACTCTCTCCCCATCTTCTGTACATATATCTCTCTCTAGTTCCACTTTCTCACTGGTAGCTCCCTTCCCACGCCTCTAGCAATTTCAAGATGGCTACAGTAGCTCCAACTCCTATATCCTCCCAGATAAAGGGAAGTATGGCCAGAGAGGAAAGCACAGGTGGAGAGTGCTGAGGGACAAGGCTGCAATGTAGGCAGGATCAGATCAAGCAGGACTTTAGCCTGAGGGCAACAAGAGCCCTGGAAAATTTACCACAGGGGCATGACAATGACCTGACAGAGCTGAGTTTCCCAAGACCAGCATCAGCATTGGCCTCCCCACTCCCACCGTACCCACAGGGCTGCAGCCCTTATTTGTACGTTTCTCCTCTGACCCACAGTGCTGCCCCGTGGGTCTGTCCAGACCTCTGCCAAGGCTCACATGCCCACTCAGTTCAGAGCTGCCATGCAGGCTGGAGGCCTACAGTGCCAGCCTGGAAGGCAGGCAAAAAGGGGGAGAAAAAGGGCGGAGGCTGTTAGGGAGATGGGCTCAGACGGCCAAGAAACTCTATGCTGGTGGCCACTCTTGGAGGGCGGAGGCCAAGGAGCGGTTTGCTGGTTGCGGTTTGTTCTGAAGTGAGGTAACCACAGGGAAAAGAGAAGCACGTAAAGGAAGGCGGAGAGGCACGTGGGAGCCAGTTAAACACCAGGGCTTTGGAGATGGACCGCTCGCTCCCTGCGATAGATTTAGATGGCGGTCAATTCTCTGACGTGCCTCCACTGGGGTGTTTGTAAGTTCCTCCCCTTGTATCTGGGTGAGCCCTGTGATGGATCTGATCAATAGAACACATCGGAAGTTTCCAGGCCAGGGCTTTGGCAGGTTTCACTTCCTCCCTCCTGGAACAATTGCTCTTGGAGTCCTGAGCTGCCTCGTAAGAAGTCTAACTGCCCATCTTGGAAAGAACACACAAGGAGGCCCTGAGACTATAGGGGCAGAGGCAAGGGGTCCGGCTGGGCCCACTAAGGCACCAGGCACGTGAGAAAAGCCAACGTGGACCCTCCGGACAAGTCCAGCAATCAGCTCAGTACCACTGAGGGGTCCCAGTCAGTGCCACGTGGAGCAGAAGAACCACCCAGCCAAGCCCTGCCTGAATGCCTCACCCACGAAATGGTGAGATGTAAGAAAACAGTGATTGTTTCAAGCCACTAACTGCGAGAGGCTTTCACCCAGAAGTAAGTAACCTGAACTTCCTGTAAGTTTTGGGACCTAGGGTAAGTAAGAAACATCTATAAAGTGAGGGTAATAAAATGACTGCTTCATAAGTGTGTGAAAATAGTTGAAGTCACGATAAGGGTAAAGCAGTTAACATGGTGTCTGACCCAGCATTAGTATCTGGCAAATTGCACCGATTATTATTTTTAGTATCGTTATTCTTATTAAAGTATGCAGGGACAGAGCTGCCAGCAGGAACACACAGTAAGTTTGGATTCACTTGGCCATCTCGATCTAGTGGCGCCATTTGCACAGCAGGTGAGAGCACAGGTTCCAGAAGCAAACTGCCTGGGTTTGTATCTCAGCCTTACTACCTCTCAGCTGTGTGACCATTATCAGGTTCTTAACCTCTCGGGGCTTCAGCTTCTTCATTGGTAAATAGGGATAATTCTCCTGCTGAAGAATCTGATGGTTGTACTGCCCCAAGCTGACATTCCAAGAGACTGTCCAGGTAATACGGACCTCCTGGGGCCTTAGGGTGCAGAATCTGAAAGGTACAGATTTTACCTTTTGAACCAGCCGAGATGAGGGTTTAGAGACCTCTCTGAGCTCCTAAAAGATGGCAGCAGCTAAACCCCAGTTGTGATACCTTAGGAAATCTTTTTATAATTACCCTGATCTGTATCATGGGCAGTGAGCAGAGAATGCACATTTACCAAGAAACCGTAGTGGACACTGTGGTGTGCTGCCCAGATTCCACCGTCAAAAACAAGACACTCATTCCCCCACTGCCTGGAGTGTTGGCAACTGACAGCTCACAGCTGAGTCCCTCTCCAGGAATTGGCCTCAAAGCCCTCTCCTTGGAGGCAGCCCACATCCGATGAGATACAAAGGTCCAGCCTCTGTGCCATAGATAGGACTACTCTGCAGGATAGGATGACCAATATGTCCCATTTTTCCTGGGATTTTCCAGTTTTAACATTGAGAATCCTGCATCCTGGGAACCCTCTAGATCCCAAGCAAACTGGGTCAGTTGGTCACAGTACTGTAGGTCCATTCCAGCTCCAGGGCTCCCCCATGAGCTAAGGCCCTGTTGCAACTGCATCACCATTCAACCCCTTCCTCTGCCTAAACCAGCATCCTTCCCTCCCCCACTCCTCCCAAAAAACTTCCTGCACACAACACCCCATCTCAGAGTGTGCCTCCCGGGGAGCCCGAGCTCAGCAAGCACCTCCCCTGTGCCAGGCTCCAGGCTGATACATGCCTTGCCCTGTTCAGTCCTCATCAACAGACTGGAAGTGGGCATTGCTGTCCCCTGAGAAAACCAAGGTTCATGGATGCTAAGTAACTTGTCCAAGTTCCCACAGCAAGTCCAAACTCTGCCACTGCCACCCAGTAGCCCCCTTGCCTTTGCTATCTAATTGCATTTCTCTCTACATTTCTCTAATGTGCTTTATCTGTTTTGAAAATAAACCCAACCACTTAATTCCTCTCTTTTGACCACTTTGGCCAAGACGCAATAAAAACCAGAATTCGTACCTGGCATGCAGAAGAAAGCGATGTGTCTGCCTGGTGTCACCTGCGGGGGGGCAGAGCTGCTGGGGAAGAGGGCTGCAGACTGGTAGCCGACTCCACCTACTTGCAAGGCTCCTGTAAACTCAGACCCTCCCCGTTGCCTCCTGAATTGTGTTCCTTTCTTCCTTTCTTTGAAGAGACAATGATGCTCTCAGCTTTCAGCTGTAAATAAAGCTCCCTGCTTTTCAATTTCTCTAAGAGGCAGCTGCCCGCATAACTAGAAACAGTTCACACTTGTTCATGGGCTGCCCCTGCTGCTGCCCTCACATCACTGTCTAACTCTCCCCTCCCCTCCAGATCTAGGGCTAGCTTGCTCTCAGGAGGAGAGAGAAGTACCCTCTGCCTCTGTTTCTCTCCTTTTGCCCCTTCTCCCTTCTCCTCCCCTTCTCCTCTACTCTTCCTGCCTTCCTTTGCTCTCCTCCCCTCCTCCCTGTCCCCTCTTCCAATGTCCCCGTCCCATCCTCCCCTTGCTGACCTCCCCTCTCCTCCCCTTCCTTCTCTCCTCCTCCCTTCCTCACTCCCCTCTCTCAGCTCATGTCTCTCCTTCCTTCCTGGACCTGTATTATCCAAGGCCATGGCACCCTGGAAATACCTGAGTCTTACAAGTCAAACACACCCAGGGTCAAACATCAGCTTCAGTTTTCTCACCTATAAAATGGGATAAATGAGACCTACTTCTCGTGGTTGTTGTGGAAATCCAATGTGATCACGTAGGATGTAGCACACAGGAGGGGCACCATCTATTTTTATTCCAATCTCCCCAAGGGACATAATACAGATTGGAGTTTCCTCCGAGAGGGAGAAGAAGATGGATGAGGGAGGTGACCCAGAAAGCCCTCCTCTTCTCATCAGCACTCTGTAATTTGCTGAGAAAGAGGCTGCCCCCAAGACTCAATGCTACCCCTCCCAGCACCCCCCAACCCTCCTCCTGGGGTTGAGAGTGATGTCTGGCATGGGATCCTCCAGCACAAGCCATCACGTGCCACTGGCACCATCTGGTCTGCCAACAACCTCACGCGGGATTTCTTACCTATTCCCTCCCATTAGCATAAATAATATGGAGCTTGAGTTTCATGATGGTTTACATAATAAACAAAACAGGTCAATTGCCCACAAAACTAGTCTCTGTGAACAGTAACAGATTTAATTAGACTTATTTTATCCTGGGTTTTCTGGAGTGAGGCAGATGTCTCTCGTGCCAGGGATAAACTTCCACATAAACTTCTGTTTCTGGGAAGGCAGCTCCCCATCCTCCAAAGAGATGAAAGGGAGGAGAGAAGAAAAGGGTGGGGGGAAGGAGGGAGAGGAAGACAGAGGGTGGTCTGTATTACCCTTCACCCTCCACAGGTCATCTGGTCCCTCCCCCTGCCTCCGTGCCTACCCAAACCACCTGTTATGGACTGAATGTTTGTGTCCCCCTAAAATTTGTATGTTGAAGCCCTACTTCCCAGTGTGATGGTGTTTGAAGATGGGGCCTTTGGGAGGGAATAGGGTTAGACAAGGTCATGAGGGTGGGGCCTTCATGATGGGATTAGTGGCTTCTTAAGAAGATGACCTTGCACAGGCAGCAGGGAAAGGCTATGTAAGGACACAGTGAGAGGGCAGCTGCCTACAAACGAGGAAGAGGGCTATCATCAGAAACTGGATCAGCTGGCACCTTGATCTTGAACTCCTTAGTTTCCAGAACTGTGAGAAATGGAAGTCTGTTGTTGAGCCACCCATTCTATGTGTTTGTTATGGCAGCCCCAGCAGACTGAGACACTGCCCCAGGTACCTTGGACCACACAAGCCTGAGGGAACCATTTTCCTGCTCAGAACTCTCTACCGGCTTTGTGTTGCCCGAGATCAAGTCCAAGCCCCTTGGCAGGGCCTCACTCCCCATCGTTTTCCTTTCTCTTGGCCTTGTCTCTCACCATCCCTCTTCACAGCCTGTCCCCACATCAACCCACCAGCCACACACATCCACCTGAAGTCACTAAATGCTCTTTCCCCTCCCAGGTCTCCACACCTTTGCTTGGGCTGCTTCTTTTATCTGGAACACCCTGCTCCAGGCCCCTCATGTCTTTACCAGTCATCCTTCAAGTCTCAAAGCCCAGCCTTCTCTGCCAAGTCTCATCCCCCTCTGTCCCCACCCCATCCTCTGGCTTTCAGGGCACCCTGTGACCTGCTGACTCTGACCGTCTGATATTTCTGCACGTGTGGTCCCCACACAGGATGGAAGCTCTCTGAAGGCAGTAATCATGGGGTTTGCTCTTAATCTCCTGGGCCTAGAACGGTGCCCAGCCCAGATACTCACTCTTCACCCAGAGCTCCTAGCTGCTCATGACCTGCAGTGGTTTTCAATCTATGCGCAGCAGACAGACGATTCTCAAGGATTTCTGACATTCCTTGACCCTCTGCTCTAACAGTTTCTCCACAGCCTGTGAGTGGGTGCTTAAGATAAAATCTGATGAAATATCGAGAGGGCTGGCAAGGTGCCTGCTAGTAATGGACATCTATGGGGGTTTCTGTATTTTTTTTAATTTATTTATTTTATTTGTTTTTATTTTTGGCTGTGTTGGGTCTTCATTGCTGCGTGTGGGCTTTCTCTAGTTGAGGCGGGTAGGGGTCTACTCTTCGTCGCAGTGCGCAGGCTTCTCATTGCGGTGGCTTCTCTTGTTGAGGAGCACGGGCTCTAGGCGCACGGGCTTCAATAGTTGTGGCACGCGGGCCCAGTAGTTGTGGCGCATGGGCTTAGTTGCTCCACAGCATGTGGGATCCTCCCGGACCAGGGCTCAAACCCGTGTCCCCTGCATTGACGGGCAGATTCTTAACCACTGCACCACCAGGGAAGCCCTCTATGGGGGTTTCTGTGCAGCATCATTTGGTAAGAGGATCCCCATTTTCCCTTGGGAAGCCCCCTTCTCTCACTTTCCACCCACTGGTTTGGATGGGTAACAACTCCAGTTTCCAGGAGTAGGTGTGTGACCCAGGACTGGCCAATTGAGGCCCTGCATCTCCCAGCCTTGGTACCTGATTCAGGGACACCAGTTCGTCCAATGAGACTCAGCTGAGGCTTTGTGTGGACCAAAGAGGAGAGAGATATTCTTTAATGCAGGTGGTTGAGCGGGCAGGATATAAGCTTGGATCATCCACGGGC